>NC_091296.1:73750874-74088374 GCF_038502225.1 Cherax quadricarinatus | reverse complement strand
CTCCAGTGTCGTCAGGCCGATTTCCCTCAACCTTTCTTCATAGGACAATCCCCGTAGCTCTGGGACTGGTCTTGTTGCAAACCTTTGCACTTTCTCTAATTTCTTGACGTGCTTGACTAGGTGTGGATTCCAAACTGGTGCTGCATACTCCAGTATGGGCCTGACGTAAATGGTATACAGAGTCTTGAACGAATCCTTACTGAGGTATCGGAACGCTATCCGTAGGTTTGCCAGGCGCCCGTATGCTGCAGCAGTTATCTGATTGATGTACGCCTCAGGAGATATGCTCGGTGTTATACTCACCCCCAGATCTTTTTCCTTGAGTGAGGTTTGCAGTCTTTGGCCATCTAAACTATATTGTGTCTGCGGTCTTCTTTGCCCTTCCCCAATCTTCATGACTTTGCATTTGGCAGGGTTAAATTCAAGGAGCCAGTTGCTGGACCAGGCTTGTAGCCTGTCCAGGTCTCTTTGTAGTCCTGCCTGATCCTCATCCGATTTGATTCTTCTCATTAACTTTACATCATCTGCAAACAAGGACACTTCTGAGTCTATCCCTTCCGTTATGTCGTTCACATATACCAAGAACAGCACAGGTCCTAGGACTGACCCCTGTGGAACCCCGCTTGTCACAGGCGCCCACTCTGACACCTCGTCGCGTACCATGACTCGTTGTTGCCTCCCTGTCAGATATTCTCTGATCCATTGCAGTGCCTTTCCTGTTATGTGTGCCTGGTCCTCTAGCTTTTGCAGTAACCTCTTGTGAGGAACTGTGTCGAAGGCCTTCTTGCAGTCCAAAAATATGCAGTCGATCCACCCCTCTCTCTCTTGTCTTACTTCTGTCACCTTGTCATAAAACTCTAGTAGGTTTGTGACAGGATTTTCCTTCCCTGAAACAGTGCTGGTTGTCAATTATACACTTGTTTCTTTCCAGGTGCCCCACCACTCTCCTCCTGATGATCTTCTCCATGACCTTGCATACTATACACGTTAGTGATACAGGTCTGTAGTTTAGTGTCTCATGTCTGTCTCCCTTTTTAAAAATTGGGATTACATTTGCCATCTTCCATACCTCAGGGAGTTGCCCAGTTTCAAAAGATGTGTTGAAGATCTTTGTTAATGGCTCACACAATATCTCTGCTCCCTCTTTAAGGACCCATGGAGAGATGTTATCTGGTCCCACCGCCTTTGAGGTGTCAAGTTCGCATAGCAGCTTCTTCACCTCCTCCTTGGTTATATGTACCTCATCCAGCACTTGCTGGTGTGCCCCCCTGTTCTGATTTCTTGGAGTCCTACTGGTTTCCACTGTAAATACCTCTTTAAATCTTGTGTTGAGCTCCTGACAAACCTCTCGGGCGTTTCTTGTGAATTCCCCATCACCCCTCCTCAGTCTGATTACCTGGTCCTTGACTGTTGTTTTCCTCCTGATGTGGCTGTACAACAGCTTCGGGTCAGTTTTACTTTTGATGCTATGTCATTTTCATATTGTCTCTGAGCCTCCCTTCTTATCTGTGTGTGTGTGTGTGTGTGTGTGTGTGTGTGTGTGTGTGTGTGTGACAGAGAAGCTCAGGCGACTCTTAAGAAGCGAGATTGCTAACCACATGGAATGTCAACAACTGCACAACTCAGCTGCGTCTTTAATCTGAAAAGTGGAATGAATGTATGGGGAAGCACTGGAGGAAAACTCAATACACAGCTTCACTGCCAGGTATAATAAGGTCTAAGATACCAAAATCAGTGATGCCCATCTTAGTAGTATAGGAAGGGCACACACGCACATGCACAAACGCATACCAACGAACATTCGCGCTCGCACACAGACACACTCCTGAGAAATCCTCTCTGGTGTTATTTCTTCTTAATGTGCACCGTGGCTGACACTACACCTCCCTCCGGAGGCCGCAACCACCACCACCACCTGCCTCACCGTGGCTGACACTACACCTCCCTCCGGAGGCCGCAACCACCACCACCACCTGCCTCACCGTGGCTGACACTACACCTCCCTCTGGAGGCCGCAACCACCACCACCACCTGCCTCACAGTGGCTGACACTACACCTCCCTCCGGAGGCCGCAACCACCACCACCACCTGCCTCACAGTGGCTGACACTACACCTCCCTCCGGAGGCCGCAACCACCACCACCACCACCTGCCTCACAGTGGCTGACACTACACCTCCCTCCGGAGGCCGCAACCACCACCACCACCTGCCTCACAGTGGCTGACACTACACCTCCCTCTGGAGGCCGCAACCACCACCACCACCTGCCTCACAGTGGCTGACACTACACCTCCCTCCGGAGGCCGCAACCACCACCACCACCTGCCTCACAGTGGCTGACACTACACCTCCCTCCGGAGGCCGCAACCACCACCACCACCTGCCTCACAGTGGCTGACACTACACCTCCCTCCGGAGGCCGCAACCACCACCACCACCTGCCTCACAGTGGCTGACACTACACCTCCCTCCGGAGGCCGCAACCACCACCACCACCTGCCTCACAGTGGCTGACACTACACCTCCCTCTGGAGGCCACAACCACCACCACCACCTGCCTCACAGTGGCTGACACTACACCTCCTTCCGGAGGCCGCAACCACCACCACCACCACCTGCCTCACCGTGGCTGACACTACACCTCCCTCCGGAGGCCGCAACCACCACCACCACCTGCCTCACAGTGGCTGACACTACACCTCCCTCCGGAGGCCGCAACCACCACCACCACCTGCCTCACAGTGGCTGACACTACACCTCCTTCCGGAGGCCGCAACCACCACCACCACCACCTGCCTCACCGTGGCTGACACTACACCTCCCTCCGGAGGCCGCCACCACCACCTGCCTCACCGTGGCTGACACTACACCTCCCTCTGGAGGCCGCAACCACCACCACCACCTGCCTCACCGTGGCTGACACTACACCTCCCTCCGGAGGCCGCAACCACCACCACCACCTGCCTCACCGTGGCTGACACTACACCTCCCTCCGGAGGCCGCAACCACCACCACCTGCCTCACCGTGGCTGACACTACACCTCCCTCCGGAGGCCGCAACCGCCACCACCACCTGCCTCACCGTGGCTGACACTACACCTCCCTCCGGAGGCCGCAACCACCACCACCACCTGCCTCACCGTGGCTGACACTACACCTCCCTCCGGAGGCCGCAACCACAACCACCACCTGCCTCACCGTGGCTGACACTACACCTCCCTCCGGAGGCCGCAACCACCACCACCACCTGCCTCACCGTGGCTGACACTACACCTCCCTCCGGAGGCCGCAACCGCCACCACCACCTGCCTCACCGTGGCTGAGACTACACCTCCCTCCGGAGGCCGCAACCGCCACCACCACCTGCCTCACCGTGGCTGACACTACATCTCCCTCCGGAGGGCGCAACCACCACCACCTGCCTCACCGTGGCTGACACTACACCTCCCTCCGGAGGCCGCAACCACCACCACCACCTGCCTCACCGTGGCTGACACTACACCTCCCTCCGGAGGCCGCAACCACAACCACCACCTGCCTCACCGTGGCTGACACTACACCTCCCTCCGGAGGCCGCAACCACCACCACCACCTGCCTCACCGTGGCTGACACTACATCTCCCTCCGGAGGGCGCAACCACCACCACCTGCCTCACCGCCAATAAAAAGTAGGGGCGCCATTGGTACACTAAGAGAAAACACCATAAGTGTCCGGGGCCCAAAACTGTTCAACAGCCTCCCATCAAGCATTAGGGGAATTGCCAATAAACCCCTGGCTGCCTTCAAGAGAGAGCTGGACAGATACCTAAAGTCAGTGCCGGATCAGCCGGGCTGTGGCTCGTACGTCGGACTGCGTGCGGCCAGCAGTAACAGCCTAGTTGATCAGGCCCTGATCCATCGGGAGGCCTGGTCGTGGACCGGGCCGCGGGGGCGTTGATCCCCGGAATAACCTCCAGGTAACCGTGGCTGACACTACACCTCCCTCCGGAGGCCGCAACCACCACCACCTGCCTCACCGTGGCTGACACTACACCTCTCTCCGGAGGCCGCAACCACCACCTGCCTCACCGTGGCTGACACTACACCTCCCTCCAAAGGCCGCAACCACCACCACCACCTGCCTCACCGTGGCTGACACTACACCTCCCTCCAAAGGCCGCAACCACCACCACCACCTGCCTCACCGTGGCTGACACTACACCTCCCTCCAAAGGCCGCAACCACCACCACCACCTGCCTCACCGTGGCTGACACTACACCTCCCTCCGGAGGCCGCAACCGCCACCACCACCTGCCTCACCGTGGCTGACACTACACCTCCCTCCGGAGGCCGCAACAGCCACCACCACCTGCCTCACCGTGGCTGACACTGCACCTCCCTCCGGAGGCCGCAACCGCCACCACCACCTGCCTCACCGTGGCTGACACTACACCTCAATCCGGATGCCGCAACCACCACCACCACCTGCCTCACCGTGGCTGACACTACACCTCCCTCCGGAGGCCGCAACCACCACCACCACCTGCCTCACCGTGGCTGACACTACACCTCCCTCCGGAGGCCGCAACCACCACCACCACCTGCCTCACCGTGGCTGACACTACACCTCCCTCCGGAGGCCGCAACCACCACCTCCCTCACCGTGGCTGACACTACACCTCCCTCCGGAGGCCGCAACAGCACCACCTGCCTCACCGTGGCTGACACTACACCTCCCTCCGGAGGCCGCAACCGCCACCACCACCTGCCTCACCGTGGCTGACACTACATCTCCCTCCGGAGGGCGCAACCACCACCACCTGCCTCACCGTGGCTGGCACTACACCTCCCTCCGGAGGCCGCAACCCCCACCACCTGCCTCACCGTGGCTGGCACTACACCTCCCTCCGGAGGCCGCAACCACCACCACCTGCCTCACCCTGGCTGACACTACACCTCCCTTCGGAGGTCGCAACCACCACCACCTGCCTCACCGTGGCTGACACTACACCTCCCTCCGGAGGCCGCAACCACCTGCCTCACCGTGGCTGACACTACACCTCCCTCCGGAGGCCGCAACCACCACCACCTGCCTCACCGTGGCTGACACTACACCTCCCTCCGGAGGCCGCAACCACCTGCCTCACCGTGGCTGACACTACACCTCTCTCCGGAGGCTACAGTCACCACCACCACGTGCCTCACCAAGACTAGCCAGGGCTGCATGGTAGGGAGGGGAAGGATTGTAGGGAGGGGAGGATTGTAGGGATGGGAGGATTGTAGCGAGGGGAAGGATTGTAGGGAGGGGAGGATTGTATGGAGGGGAAGGATTGTATGGAGGGGAGGATTGTAGGGAGGGGAGGATTGTAGCGAGGGGAAGGATTGTAGGGAGTGGAGGATTTTAGCGAGGGGGAGGATTGTAGGGAGTGGAATATTGTAGGGAGGGGAGGATTGTAGGGAGAGGAGGATTGTAGCGAGGGGGAGGATTGTAGGGAGGGGAGGATTGTAGCGAGGGGAAGGATTGTAGGGAGGGGAGGATTGTAGCGAGAGAGGATTGTAGGGAGGGGAGGTTTGTAGGGCGGAGGATTGTAGCGAGAGGGAGGATTGTAGGGAGGGGAGGACTGTAGCGAGAGGAAGGATTGTACTGAGTGGAAGATTGTAGGGAGTGGAGGATTGTAGCGAGGGGAAGGATTGTAGGGAGAGGAGGATTGTAGCGAGAGGAAGGATTGTAGGGAGAGGATTGTAGCGAGGGGAAGAATTGTAGGGAGAGGAGGATATTGTAGCGAGGGGAAGGATTGTATTGAGTGGAAGATTGTAGGGAGTGGAGGATTGTAGCGAGAGGAAGGATTGTACTGAGTGGAAGATTGTAGGGAGTGGAGGATTGTAGCGAGGGGAAGGATTGTACCGGGTGGATGAATGTAGGGAGTGAAGGATTTTAGCGAGGGGGAGGATTGTAGGGAGTGGAATATTGTAAGGAGGTGAGGATTGTAGCGAGATGAAGGATTGTAGGGAGAGGAGGATTGTAGCGAGAGGAAGGATTGTACTGAGTGGAAGATTGTAGGGAGTGGAGGATTGTAGCGAGGGGAAGGATTGTAGGGAGTGGAAGAATGTAGGGAGTGGAGGATTGTAGCGAGGGGAAGGATTGTAGGGAGAGGAGGATTGTAGAGAGAGGAGGATTGTAGCAAGGGGAAGGACTGTACCGGGTGGAAGAATGTAGGGAGGGGAGGAGTGTAGGGAGTGGAGGAGTGTAGGGAGTGGAGGAGTGTAGGGAGGGGAGGAGTGTAGGGAGGGGAGGAGTGTAGGGAGGGGAGGAGTGTAGGGAGGGGAGGAGTGTAGGGAGGGGAGGAGTGTAGGGAGGCTGGAGACAAAAGGGAGTAAAGAGAAACCAGTTAGTAAACAGATAGGGAGAGGAGATGTGAGAAATAGAAAGGGAGCAGAGAAAGACAGGGAGAGAAGGAGAATGAGAAAAGGAAGACAAGGAAGGTACGAGGGGAAAGGAAGAAAGAAGTGGGAAAGGGGAGAGAGAGATCAATGTGCAAGCATACATGGAAAGGAGAAGGAGGCGAGAAGAGCGGAGGGGAGGACATGATGAGAATGGAAGGGAGTAAGAAAGGGGAAGCACATATATACATTAAGGTGAAAGATGGAAGGAGAGATAAGAGACGAAAGGGAAAGAAATGACGAAGAAGATGGAAGATGCAGAGGATGATGGAAAAAATGAGAGGAAAGAGAGAGTAGGAAGAGAAGGATTAAGAGAAAGGTGGGAAGAGTGAAAGGGAGTGAAGATAATCCCGGCCACAGGTTGAATGTCACATCTGCCTCGCACAAGAAGCAACTCTCTCTTGGTTATTCAGCTACCTACCGGTGCCACCACTAGTGCCATCACTAGTTCAACTTGCACTTGTGTGGGTGTTGTGTTTTGTTCCTTGTTCCTGATACTGAACCTTCATATGTTTGGTGCTGTTCTTACTTAACTCCCAGACTTGTATCATGTCAACAACACCTTAGCAGGTGCTTTTGATATGATATAGGACAGGTTCCACTACCCTGGTCTCCCACATCACACCCTGGTCTCCCACATCACACCCTGGTCTCCCACATCACACCCTGGTCTCCCACATCACACCCTGATCTCCCACATCACACCCTGGTCTCCCACATCACACCCTGGTCTCCCACATCACACCCAGGTCTCCAACATCACACCCAGATCTCCCACATCACACCCTGGTCTCCCACATCACACCCAGGTCTCCAACATCACACCCAGATCTCCCACATCACACCCTGGTCTCAAACATCACACCCTGGTCTCCCACATCACACCCTGGTCTCCCACATCACACCCAGGTCTCCCACATCATACCCTGGTCTCCCACATCACACCCAGGTCTCCCACATCTTATCGTAGTCTCCCACATCACACCCAGGTCTCCCACATCTTATCGTAGTCTCCCACATCTTATCGTAGTCTCCCACATCACAACCAAATCTCCCACATCACACCCAGGCCTCCCACATCACACCCTGGTCTCCCACATCACACCCAGGTCTCCCACATCTTATCCTAGTCTCCCACATCTTATCCTAGTCTCTCACATCACACCCTGGTCTCCCACATCACACACAGGTCTCCCACATCTCATCGTAGTCTCCCACATCACACCCAGGTCTCCCACATCTTATCGTAGTCTCCCACATCTTATCGTAGTCTCCCACATCACACCCAGATCTCCCACATCACACACAGGCCTCCCACATCACACCCTGGTCTCCCACATCACACCCAGGTCTCCCACATCTTATCCTAGTCTCCCACATCACACCCTGGTCTCCCACATCACACCCAGGTCTCCCACATCTTATCCTAGTCTCCTACATCACACCCTGGTCTCCCACATCACACACTGGTCTCTCACATCTTATCCTAGTCTCCCACATCACACCCTGGTCTCCCACATCACACCCTGGTCTCCCACATCACACCCAGGTCTCCCACATCACACCCTGGTCTCCCACATCTTACCCTAGTCTCCCACATCACACCCTGGTCTCCCACATCACACCCAGGTCTCCCACATCACACCCTGGTCTCCCACATCACACCCTGGACTCCCACATCACACCCAGGTCTCCCACATCACACCCTGGTCTCCCACATCTTATCCTAGTCTACCACATCACACCCTGGTCTCCCACATCACACCCAGGTCTCCCACATCTTATCCTAGTCTCCCACATCACACCCTGGTCTCCCACAGCTTATCCTAGTCTCCCACATCACACCCTGGTCTCCCACATCACACCCTGATCTCCCACATCACACCCTGATCTCCCACATCACACCCTGGTCTCCCACATCTTATCCTAGTCTCCCACATTACACCCTGGTCTCCCACATTACACCCTGGTCTCCCACATCACACCCTGGTCTCCCACATCACACCCTGGTTTCCCACATCACACCCAGGTCTCCCACATCTTATCCTAGTCTCCCACATCACACCCTGGTCTCCCACATCACACACTGGTCTCCCACATCACACCCTGGTCTCCCACATCACACCCAGGTCTCCCACATCTTATCCTAGACTCCGACATCACACCGTGGTCTCCCACATCTTATCCTAGTCTCCCACATCACACCCTGGTCTCCCACATCACACCCTGATCTCCTACATCACACCCTAGTCTCCCACATCTTATCCTAGTCTCCCACATCACACCCTGGTCTCCCACATCACACCCAGGTCTCCCACATCTTATCCTAGTCTCCCACATCACACCCTGGCCTCCCACATCACACCCTGGTCTCCCACATCACACCCTGGTCTCCCACATCACACCCAGGTCTCCCACATCTTATCCTAGTCTCCCACATCACACCCTGGTCTCCCACATCACACCCAGGTCTCCCACATCTTATCCTAGTCTCCCACATCACACCCTGGTCTCCCACATCACACCCTGGTCTCCCACATCACACCCAGGTCTCCCACATCTTATCCTAGTCTCCCACATCACACCCTGGTCTCCCACATCACACCCAGGTCTCCCACATCTTATCCTAGTCTCCCACATCACACCCTGGTCTCCCACATCACACCCAGGTCTCCCACATCTTATCCTAGTCTCCATCACACCCTGGTCTACCACATCACACCCAGGTCTACCACATCACACCCAGGTCTCCCACATCTTATCCTAGTCTCCCACATCACACCCTGGTCTCCCACATCACACCCTGTTCAACCACATCACACCCTGATCTCCCACATCACACCCTAGTCTCCCACATCTTATCCTAGTCTCCCACATCACACCCTGGTCTCCCACATCTTATCCTAGTCTCCCACATCACACCCTGGTCTCCCACATCACACCCTGGTCTCCCACATCTTATCCTAGTCTCCCACATCACACCCTGGTCTCCCACATCACACCCTGGTCTCCCACATCACACCCTGGTCTCCCACATCACACCCAGGTCTCCCACATCACACCCTGGTCTCCCACATCACACCCTGGTCTCCCACATCACACCCAGGTCTCCCACATCTTATCCTAGTCTCCCACATCACACCCTGGTCTCCCACATCACACCCAGGTCTCCCACATCTTATCCTAGTCTCCCACATCACACCCTGGTCTCCCACATCACACCCTGATCTCCCACATCACACCCTGGTCTCCCACATCACACCCTGATCTCCCACATCACACCTTGGTCTCCCACATCTTATCCTAGTCTCCCACATTACACCCTGGTCTCCCACATTACACCCTGGTCTCCCACATCACACCCTGGTCTCCCACATCACACCCTGGTCTCCCACATCACACCCAGGTCTCCCACATCTTATCCTAGACTCCCACATCTTATCCTAGACTCCCACATCTTATCCTAGTCTCCCACATCACACCCTGGTCTCCCACATCACACCCTGATCTCCCACATCACACCCTGGTCTCCCACATCTTATCCTAGTCTCCCACACCACACTCTGGTCTCCCACATCACACCCAGGTCTCCCACATCTTTTCTTAGTCTCCCACATCACACCCTGGTCTCCCACATTACACCCTGGTCTCCCACATCACACCCTGGTCTCCCACATCACACCCAGGTCTCCCACATCTTATCCTAGTCTCGCACATCACACTCTGGTCTCCCACATCACACCGAGGTCTCCCACATCTTATCCTAGTCTCCCACATCACACCCTTGTCTCCCACATCACACCCTGGTCTCCCACATCACACCCAGGTCTCCCACATCTTATCCTAGTCTCCCACATCACACCCAGGTCTCCCACATCTTATCCTAGTCTCCCACATCACACCCTGGTCTCCCACATCACACCCTGGTCTCCCACATCACACCCTGGTCTCCCACATCACACCCAGGTCTCCCACATCTTATCCTAGTCTCCATCACACCCTGGTCTACCACATCACACCCTGGTCTCCCACATCACACCCAGGTCTCCCACATCTTATCCTAGTCTCCCACATCACACCCTGGTCTCCCACATTACACCCTGGTCTCCCACATCACACCCTGATCTCCCACATCACACCCTAGTTTCCCACATCTTATCCTAGTCTCCCACATCTTATCCTAGTCTCCCACATCTCACCCAGGTCTCCCACATCTTATCCTAGTCTCCCACATCACACCCTGGTCTCCCACATCACACCCTGGTCTCCCACATCACACCCTGGTCTCCCACATCACACCCAGGTCTCCCACATCTTATCCTAGTCTCCCATATCACACCCTGGTCTCCCACATCACACCCAGGTCTCCCAGATCTTATCCTAGTCTCCCACATCACACCCTGGTCTCCCACATCACACCCAGCTCTCCCACATCACACCCAGCTCTCCCACATCACACCCAGGTCTCCCACATCTTATCCTAGTCTCCCACATCACACCCTGGTCTCCCACATCACACCCTGGTCTCCCATATCACACCCTGGTCTCCCACATCACACCCAGGTCTCCCACATCTTATCCTAGTCTCCCACATCACACCCTGGTCTCCCATATCACACCCAGGTCTCCCACATCTTATCCTAGTCTCCCACATCACACCTAGGTCTCCCACATCTTATCCTAGTCTTCCACATCACACCCTGGTCTCCCACATCACACCCTGGTCTCCCACATCACACCCTTGTCTCCCACATCACACCCTGGCCTCCCACATCACACCCTGGCCTCCCACATCACACCCTGGCCTCCCACATCACACCCTGGTCTCCCACATCACACCCTGGTCTCCTACATCACACCCAGGTCTCCCACATCTTATCCTAGTCTCCCACATCACACCCTGGTCTCTCACATCACACCCTGGTCTCCCACATCACACCCTGGTCTCCCACATCACACCCTGGTCTCCCACATCACACCCTGGCCTCCCACATCACACCCTGGCCTCCCACATCACACCCTGGTCTCCCACATCACACCCTGGTCTCCCACATCACACCCTGGTCTCCCACATCACACCCTAGTCTCCCACATCACACCCTGGCCTCCCACATCACACCCTGGTCTCTCACATCACACCCTGGCCTCCCACATCACACCCTGGTCTCTCACATCACACCCTGGTCTCCCACATCACACCCTGGCCTCCCACATCACACCCTGGCCTCCCACATCACACCCTGGTCTCTCACATCACACCCTGGCCTCCCACATCACACCCTGGTCTCCCTCCCATCATATTTTCTACATTATGCAGAGTTCCACAAGACTGGTATGTGAAAATATTTTTGAAGAGTAAAGTGCCGGAGGCTGGAAGTCATAATGGTGGTAAGACAGTACAAACATATACAACAACCAAGATTTATTCCATGAAAGTTGTACTTTATAATGCACTTTTTCACATCACACACGCAGGGGCTTTACCAGCCTCTGTTATACTCCATCTTTACGCGATGTTATACCCATGGCCATACCCAACTGCTGCCCAGGCAGAATATGACTAAAATTGAAGTAATTGAAATTGGTGCAGAGTCAAGTCAGCTGAAGAAAGTCTTGGCAGGGTAGTGCTAGATGCATGGCACTCCTGACACCCTGCTAGTGTGATGGCAGGGTAGTGCTAGATGCATGGCACTCCTAACACCCTGCTAGTGTGATGGTAGGGTAGTGCCAGATGCATGGCACTCCTGACACCCTGCTAGTGTGATGGCAGGGTAGTGCTAGATGCATGGCACTCCTGACACCCTGCTAGTGTGATGGTAGGGTAGTGCTAGATGCATGGCACTCCTGACACCCTGCTAGTGTGATGGCAGGGTAGTGCCAGATGCATGGCACTCCTAACACCCTGCTAGTGTGATGGTAGGGTAGTGCCAGATGCATGGCACTCCTGACACCCTGCTAGTGTGATGGCAGGGTAGTGCCAGATGCATGGCACTCCTGACACCCTGCTAGTGTGATGGTAGGGTAGTGCCAGATGCATGGCACTCCTAACACCCTGCTAGTGTGATGGCAGGGTAGTGCCAGATGCATGGCACTCCTGACACCCTGCTAGTGTGATGGTAGGGTAGTGCCAGATGCATGGCACTCCTGACACCCTGCTAGTGTGATGGTAGGGTAGTGCCAGATGCATGGCACTCCTGACACCCTGCTAGTCTGATGGCAGGGTAGTGCCAGATGCATGGCACTCCTGACACCCTGCTAGTGTGATGGCAGGGTAGTGCCAGATGTATGGCACTCCTAATACCCTGCTAGTGTGATGGCAGGGTAGTGCCAGATGCATGGCACTCCTGACACCCTGCTAGTGTGATGGCAGGGTAGTGCCAGATGCATGGCACTCCTGACACCCTGCTAGTGTGATGACACCCAGCTAGTGAGATGGCAGGGTAGTGCCAGATGCATGGCACTCCTGACACCCTGCTAGTGTGATGGCAGGGTAGTGCCAGATGCATGGCACTCCTGACACCCTGCGAGGGTGATGGGAGGGTCGTGCCAGATGGCACTCCTGACACCCTGCTAGTGTGATGGCATGGCACTCCTGACACCCTGCTAGTGTGATGGCAGGGTAGTGCCAGATGCATGGCACTCCTGACACCCTGCTAGTGTGATGGCAGGGTAGTGCCAGATGCATGGCACTCCTGACACCCTGCTAGTGTGATGGTAGGGTAGTGCCAGATGCATGGCACTCCTGACACCCTGCTATGCATGGCACTCCTGACACCCTGCTAGTCTGTGGCAGGGTAGTGCCAGATGCATGGCACTCCTGACACCCTGCTAGTGTGATGGCAGGGTAGTGCCAGATGCATGGCACTCCTCTGCTGGCACTCCTAATACCCTGCTAGTGTGATGGCAGGGTAGTGCCAGATGCATGGCACTCCTGACACCCTGCTAGTGTGATGATAGGGTAGTGCCAGATGCATGGCACTCCTGACACTGCTAGTGTGATGGCAGGGTAGTGCCAGATGCATGGCACTCCTGACACCCTGCTAGTGTGATGGTAGGGTAGTGCCAGATGCATGGCACTCCCAGGGTAGTGCCAGATGCATTGCACTCCTGACACCCTGCTAGGTGATGGCAGGGTAGCCAGATGCATGGCACTCCTGACACCCTGCTAGTGTGATGGCAGGGTAGTGCCAGATGCATGGCACTCCTGACACCCTGCTAGTGTGATGGCAGGGTAGTGCCAGATGCATGGCACTCCTGACACCCTGCTAGTGTGATGGTAGGGTAGTGCCAGATGCATGGCACTCCTGACACCCTGCTAGTGTGATGGCAGGGTAGTGCCAGATGCACGGCACTCCTGACACCCTGCTAGTGTGATGGCAGGGTAGTGCCAGATGCATGGCACTCCTGACACCCTGCTAGTCTGATGGCAGGGTAGTGCCAGATGCATGGCACTCCTGACACCCTGCTAGTGTGATGGCAGGGTAGTGCCAGATGCATGGCACTCCTAATACCCTGCTAGTGTGATGGCAGGGTAGTGCCAGATGCATGGCACTCCTGACACCCTGCTAGTGTGATGGTAGGGTAGTGCCAGATGCATGGCACTCCTGACACTGCTAGTGTGATGGTAGGGTAGTGCCAGATTCATGGCACTCCTGACACCCTGCTAGTGTGATGGTAGGGTAGTGCCAGATGCATGGCACTCCTGACACCCTGCTAGTCTGATGGCAGGGTAGTGCCAGATGCATGGCACTCCTGACACCCTGCTAGTGTGATGGCAGGGTAGTGCCAGATGCATGGCACTCCTGACACCCTGCTAGTGTGATGGTAGGGTAGTGCCAGATGCATGGCACTCCTGACACTGCCAGTGTAGTGCCAGATGCATGGCACTCCTGACACCCTGCTAGTGTGATGGTAGGGTAGTGCCAGATGCATGACACTCCTGACACCCTGCACCCTGCTAGTGTGATGGCAGGGTAGTGCCAGATGCATGGCACTCCTGACACCCTGCCTGCTAGTGTGATGGATGGCAGTGTAGTGCCAGATGCATGGCACTCCTGACACCCTGCTAGTGTGATGGAAGGGTAGTACCAGATGCATGGCACTCCTGACACCCTGCTAGTGTGATGGCAGGGTAGTGCCAGGGTAGTGCCAGATGCATGGCACTCCTGACACCCTGCTAGTGTGATGGCAGGGTAGTGCCAGATGCATGGCAGGGTAGTGCCAGATGCATGGGCACCCTGCTCCTGATGGCACTCCTGACCTGCTAGTGTGATGCAGGGTAGTGCCGGATGCATGGCACTCCTGACACCCTGCTAGTGTGATGGTAGGGTAGTGCCAGATGCATGGCACTCCTGACACCCTGCTAGTGTGATGGCAGGGTAGTGCCAGATGCATGGCACTCCTGACACCCTGCTAGTGTGATGGCAGGGTAGTGCCAGATGCATGGCACTCCTGACACCCTGCTAGTGTGATGGCAGGGTAGTGCCAGATGCATGGCACTCCTGACACCCTGCTAGTGTGATGGCAGGGTAGTGCCAGATGCATGGCACTCCTAATACCCTGCTAGTGTGATGGCAGGGTAGTGCCAGATGCATGGCACTCCTGACACCCTGCTAGTGTGATGGCTAGTGTGATGGTAGGGTAGTGCCAGATGCATGGCACTCCTGACACCCTGCTAGTGTGATGGCAGGGTAGTGCCAGATGCATGGCACTTCTGACACCCTGCTAGTGTGGCCTAGTTTGGAAGGGATCAATCTCAAGAGTCACCTTTTAAACACCAATAAATTTTGGGTTCTTTATAATGATATTTTTCAGTGTGTTAAGGGCCACCGGGCCGCGGACAGGCATACATAGTCACGATGAGACAAGTCTCCAGATTGAGGATGGGGGCCAGCTGGCACACTTACAGCCACCTGCTTGCAGGTGCTCCTTCTCCTGCTGTATACTGCCGAACAAGGATTTTGTACGTAGTTTAGTTTGCAGGCTGTTTCCTTTTATCGTACTTTAGTTCATTTGAAAGCCTCTACCACTAGCCCTCAGGATGTCTCCCACAACAGTCTACTAACACTCAGGTACCTATGTATTTATAAGTTATAAGAGGCAACAGGTATTAAGGAAACTTGCCTGATGTGTCTACCTGTTCCAGGTTTGTGTATGTTAGTGTACACGAGTGTAAGTTTGTATTGAGAGGAGTGTTGAGAAACAACACTCATACATCAAAACACTCTCTAGCTCTTAAAACTTTCTTTCCTCATCCATCTATACATCTTCCCTTCATCATCTCCATATCATTCACCTCACGTCACTTCACTTGACATTCTCCCCATCCTCTTTGCTTCACTAACTATCTTTTACTTAACTCTCCCCTCACCCTAACTCCCCTTACCCTAATTTCCCCTCGCCCTAACTTCCCTCAGCCTGCCTCAGTGTTGCTGATATTTTCTTCTGCTCCCTGCTCTGCTTCCATCATTATTTGTCTCCATCTTCCTCCCCTCTTCCGTCTTCAGTGTGTTTGCTCCTCTCTCTCTCTCTCTCTCTCTCTCTCTCTCTCTCTCTCTCTCTCTCTCTCTCTCTCTCTCTCTCTCTCTCATTCACCACAGTAAGTGGTAGGGGCTCAATCTTGTGTCCACTAACGGCAAGGCAGGAACGCTATTAACTGTTCCTGCCCAGATATAGACACATCTCTAAGTTACCTGTACACCATTCCGGATCACTGTTCATCGCGGCAGTGTCCCAGACCGAGCCTCCAGGGTGATGGCTTGACCAGTGAGACTGTTGGTGTGGACCTCAGGAAATCCAGGGTAAGCACCATAGCCCAGCTGATCAGGATGTGTGCTTATCTGCATCAGTGAGTCAGGTGTCCTGGTCTACACTTTTACACTATCTCAAAACTAGGTGTCTTTGTATTCCTTCTTTAATTTGTCTTCCACTTTGACTTTCTCTGGCTTGCCTGGTGTGTGAGGTGTGAGGGATGGTGTGGGAGGGAAAGAGGAAAGGCTAGAGAGGAATGGGATAGAAGGAAGTGAATGGAAGATTAAAACATAGTAAAGTTTCGTGGGTTTAAGATAAGTTTACAAGAGACTTTAAGAGGAGGGAAGAGACATAAGTCACGGCTCTTCTCTTCATCCTTCACATTTCTTTTTCCTCCTTCCTCCCTTCCTTCCTCCCTTCCTCCCTTCTCTCATCCCCTCTCTGTCCTCCTCCTTGCCTGTGTTATCTCTCCTCCCAGAACGGTCACCTCTGAGCCTTCAACTCTAAACTTCTCACAGTCTAGGTTTTCACTATGATTGATTTCCCGGTTCCTGCATCTATAATATTGGATATTTATGCAAGCAGACTTTTTTTTCACTGCTATTGAAACCTTTTCTCAGTGTCCTTACTTGTATGCACGAGTATATAAAAATGCAAAACAACCACTGTGAAAAAATAGTGAAATTCCAAGCGCTTTCGTGACTTCTCACATTATCAAGGAACTATCTCTAATATCACCTGTTTACTGTGATATTATTGCGAGTATATATATATTTATATATATATATATATATATATATATATATATATATATATATATATATATATATATATATATGCAAAGACGCTTCCTCTCAACGTATTTGCTTTGACTTCCTCGTCATTTCTGCAACATTGTACGCTCCTGATTTGTTAATTGCAACACTAAAAGCGTAGAGCTATCATTCAACTCCCAAAGTGGTTGTTTTGCATCCTGTATAGCTTGTGGCGATTTTTGCATAATATATATATATATATATATATATATATATATATATATATATATATATATATATATATATATATATATATATATATATATATATGTATGTCGTGTTGAATAGGTAAACCTGGTCAATTAGCAAAAACTCGTTTAAAATTAAGTCCTAAAATTTTCTCTTGTACACTTAGATATATTTTTTTCATTTATGTTAATGTAAAAATTAATAATTTTGTACCAAAAGAGCCTTAAAAACTTACCTAACCTTATTATAACAATCGCAATTTATTTTAGCGTAACCCAACTAAATATATTTTAGATTTGTTTACAGTAATTTAATACTAAACAAACACAGTGAAATATATTTTTTTCGTTAGGTTCAGAATGATTTTGGCGAAATTATTGCATACACAAATTATCGCTTGTCTTATATGGCAAGATGAGCGTTGCTATTTAAGCCAAGATCGCAAGTTCTGCCTATTCGGCACGACATTATATATATATATATATATATATATATATATATATATATATATATATATATATATATATATATATGTGTGTGTGTGTGTGTGTGTGTGTGTGTTTGTGTGTGTGTGTGTGTGTGTGTGTGTGTGTGTGTGTGTGTGTGTGTCTTTCTTGACGAATAGGTAAAACTTGCGATTTTGGCTTAAATAGCAACGCTCTTCTTGCCGAACAAGGTAAGCGAAAATCATTCTGAACCTAACGAATAAAATATATTTAATTGTGTTTGTTTGTTATTAAATTATTGTAAACTTAAATATATATAGTTGGATTAGGCTAAATTAAATTGTGCTTGTTATAATAATGTTAGCTGTTATGAGTCTTTCGCGTTATATTAGGTACTTTGTTCACTCCCCGGTCTTTCTCTACAACCTTTGTCCTCCCGAGTCTATTCTCCGTGTCCAGTCTTTTCGCCCGTTCCCCAGTCTTCATAAACTTGCATTTACTAAGGTTGAATTCAAACGGCAACTTATCTGACTATTCCTGCGCTTAGTCAGATAACTTTTCAATCTCATCTGGAATGACATTCACATAAACCAGAAAGAGTGTTTGTCCTGATATTCTTCACCGTTCTGACGTCTCTTTCACGACAGTCATTCTTTGCTTCAATTCCCTAAGGTTATCTTTGATCCACCGGAGTACGTTGCCTCTTATTCCTGCCTTCACCTCAACGTTTTGGCCTTGTCCCAGCCTTTTGTGGGGTACAGTATCAGATGCTCTTGCAGCCTAAGAAAATGCAATCCACCTATTCTCTTTCACTCTGTCTCTCTCCCACCTGTTAGTCTGTCATAAAAGAACAGGTTGGTAACATAAGATTGGCCATCTGTGAACCCATGCTGGTTATAGCTTATGAAACCACTTGCAAGTGACAGAACTGGTGTATAATTCAACGCGTCCTGTCTCCTGTCTTATAGGGACTACATTAACTGTTTTCCAGATCTGTCAGATGTCCCGTAGCTCGGTTGCTAGCGCATTCAGTTCACACTTTGAGGCCTGTGGTTCGATCCCTGGTACGAATGGAAACATTAGGGCATGTTTCCTTAAGACACCTGCTGTCCCTGTGCACCTAGAAGTAAATTGGTGCCTACGTGTTAGCTGACGGGTGTGGGTCGCATCCTGGGGACAAAACCTAATTTGCCCGAAATGCTCTGCATAACAAGGGGCTTTCTGTATAGTATGTCAGTGTTGTCAGCTAGGTCTGTATACGTTGTACATGTAGAAATAAAGGTTAATATTTTTTATCCATTGATTTCTTGTAGATCTTAGCAGCTAGTGGTTCAGACATTACTTTGTTTCCTCTCTCAGAACTCATAGTGACATCTTGTCATAGCACATTGACGTCTTGTGTGTATCTACCGATTTGTGTTTGTGGGGGTTAATACGATTTGTGTTTGTAGGGGTTAATACTTAGCTCCTGGCCCATCCTCCTAGACCACCTTAATCATCATCATTGACTTCTGTCCTCTTAGGCTTTATCATATCTACTCTTGAAGCTGTGTATTGAGTTTGCCTTCACCATTGCCCATCTAAGGAATTCCACTTTTTAACCGCTCTCAGCGTAAAGAAATACGTCAATACATCCCCATGGCTCATCTGTATCTTCAGCTTCCATCTGTGTCATCTTGATCCTGGTCCTCTTAATTCAAACAGTCTGTCCCAGTCAGCTCTATCACTTCCTCTTAAGATTTTATACGTAGTAATCATGTTCTCTCTTGTCGTTCTCTCTAAGGTCGTGAGGTTCAGTTCTTTTAACTTCCCCTCAGTTCTGGTAATAGTCTGGTTGCAAATCTTTGGACTTTCTCTAGTTTCATGTGCTTGACCAGGTGTAGGCTCCATGATGGGGCAGCGTACTCAATTGTTGGTCAAACAATTGTCGTGTATAAGGTTCTGAAGGATTCTTTATTAAAGCTTCTGAATGTTATTCTGAGCTCTTCCAGTCGTGCATATGTCGCTGCTGTTATATGATTTATGGTTTATGTGCAATTCCGGCGATATGCTAAGTATTATATTCATCCCCGGGTTCTTTACACCCTGATATTAGCAACTTCTCTCCTCCTATGCTGCACTCTGGCCTCTCCCTTCAGAGCACATGACCTTGCATTGTCTTGGGGTAAGCTTGAGTAGCCACTTGTTTGACCACATCTGCAGTCTGTCGAGTTCTCTTTGAGTGTATAACTTTCCCCTCCTGTTCTTATTCTTCTCATTAGTTTTACATCGTCAGAAAACAGTCACGCATAGGACTCAATCCTCTCTGGTAGGTCATTCATGCATATTAGGAACAGTAACTCAACTCACTCAAATACGCTCTGCCTTTCATCATTAAGGTCCTCCTTGACCTACTGGAGAACTTTACATTCTTACCCTACTTGCTCTAAATTCTGGACTAATTTTTGGTGTGGTACTGTATCAAATGTTTTTCTGCAGTCAAAGAAAACGCGGTCTACCTAACCCTGTCTCTTCTTTTATTACTGTTGACCAGGCAAGTACCAGACAAGCCTGGCACGAGGCAGGCTGCTGGAATAAGGAAACTCAAGATCGATCAAAGGTGTCCCTGGACCCGTACTCCTTGGAATACAGGCGAGAAATATACATTATAATTTACACCTGGAAAATCCTGGAGAGACTAGTCCCAAATCTGCACACAGATATCACTTCTTACAAAAGCAAGAGACTCAGCAGACGGTGCGAAATCAGACTCCCAATGAAAAACATGGGTGCCATAAGGACACTCAGATATAACACAGTAAGGGGAAGGAGCCCAAAACTCTTCAGGAGTCTCCCACCATACATAAGGGGGATTACCAACAGAATCCTAGCTGTCTTCAAGAGGGAAGTTTATAAGTACCTTAAGTCATTTCCTGATCTGCTGGATTCATTCATACATTCGACCGCGTGCAGGCAGCAGTAACATTCTGGTAGGTCAGGTCTAGAATGGGACTGAGCAGGGGAAGGGGAGGGTGAAGGTAACCTGAAGAATGTTTTCGAAAAACATTCTTCAGGTAACTATTATTAAAAACGAGACACCATGAGCGTGGCTCTGCTTCTGTTGGTAATTACACACACACATACATATATAGCAATCAGTTCTGGCAGTCCCCAGAGGAAGACAGATCCACCTTAACATGTAATTTCTCCCACTAGATGTCTTCTAGTATGGCACCCAGACAGACACACGGACGTCACCTCCCTCCCAAACCCGGCTTCCAAGTATCTTCACTCCTCCATCCCTATTTCCAGATCCCCCCTCCCCTCCTCCCACCCACTTCTCCTCCCCAATAACAACGTCCTCAACTTTACACATTCTCCAAATATTGTAATTTTCAGATTTTTTTTTTTTCAAGATTTTAGTTTTCTACTTGCTCAGTGGGAGTCTGTCGGTGTCCGTCGGGATCTGTCGGAGTGTCTAAGGTTGGTGTCCGTCGGGATCTGTTAGCGTGTTCGGGTCTCTCGAAGTGTTATGACCTGTCGGGGACTATCAGTGTGTATTGAGTTCCGTCGGGGTATGAGGGTGTCACTCTGCGTCGGGCGCCATCAAACCAACCACAAAACTCATTTTTTTTTTAAAAGTTTGAAGAGGAAAGAGGGAAAAAATCTTTCATAAACGGGCTGTCAGAAAAAAAATTGCAATGTTTGTAGTTGACATAGAAACCCACAACAGAGGATTTCTGGGGCAGTGGCGCGCGCGCGCGTGTGTGTGTGTGTGTGTGTGTGTGTGTACTCACCTATTTGTGGTTGCAGGGGTCGATTCACAGCTCCTGGCCCCGCCTCTTCGCTGATTGCTACTAGGTCCTCTCTCTCCCTGCCCCATGAGCTCCATCATACCTCGCCTTAAAACTATGTATGGTTCCTGCCTCCACTACATCACTTTCTAGGCTATTCCATGGCCTGACTACTCTATGACTGAAGAAATACTTCCTAACATCCCTTTGATTCATCTGAGTCTTCAACTTCCAATTGTGACCTCTTGTGTCTGTGTCCCATCTCTGGAACATCCCGTCTTTGTCCACCTCGTCTATTCCGCGCAGTATTTTATATGTCGTTATCATGTCTCCCCTGACCCTCCTGTCCTCCAGTGTCGTCAGGCCGATTTCCCTCAACCTTTCTTCATAGGACAATCCCCGTAGCTCTGGGACTAGTCTTGTTGCAAACCTTTGCACTTTCTCTAATTTCTTGACGTGCTTGACTAGGTGTGGATTCCAAACTGGTGCTGCATACTCCAGTATGGGCCTGACGTAGATGGTATACAGAGTCTTAAACGAATCCTTACTGAGGTATCGGAACGCTATCCGTAGGTTTGCCAGGCGCCCGTATGCTGCAGCAGTTATCTGATTGATGTGCGCCTCAGGAGATATGCTCGGTGTTATACTCACCCCCAGATCTTTTTCCTTGAGTGAGGTTTGCAGTCTTTGGCCATCTAAACTATATTGTGTCTGCGGTCTTCTTTGCCCTTCCCCAATCTTTATGACTTTGCATTTGGCAGGGTTAAATTCAAGGAGCCAGTTGCTGGACCAGGCTTGTAGCCTGTCCAGGTCTCTTTGTAGTCCTGCCTGATCCTCGTCCGATTTGATTCTTCTCATTAACTTCACATCATCTGCAAACAAGGACACTTCTGAGTCTATCCCTTTCGTTATGTCGTTCACATATACCAAGAACAGCACAGGTCCTAGGACTGACCCCTGTGGAACCCCGCTTGTCACAGGCGCCCACTCTGACACCTCGTCGCGTACCATGACTCGTTGTTGCCTCCCTGTCAGATATTCTCTGATCCATTGCAGTGCCTTTCCTGTTATGTGTGCCTGGTCTTCTAGCTTTTGCAGTAACCTCTTGTGAGGAACTGTGTCGAAGGCCTTCTTGCAGTCCAAAAATATGCAGTCGATCCACCCCTCTCTCTCTTGTCTTACTTCTGTCACCTTGTCATAAAACTCTAGTAGGTTTGTGACACAGGATTTTCCTTCCCTGAAACCGTGCTGGTTGTCAATTATACACTTGTTTCTTTCCAGGTGCCCCACCACTCTCCTCCTGATGATCTTCTCCATGACCTTGCATACTATACACGTTAGTGATACAGGTCTGTAGTTTAGTGCCTCATGTCTGTCTCCCTTTTTAAAAATTGGGACTACATTTGCCATTTTCCATACCTCAGGGAGTTGCCCAGTTTCAAATGATGTGTTGAAGATCTTTGTTAATGGCTCACACAATATTTCTGCTCCCTCTTTAAGGACCCATGGAGAGATGTCTGGTCCCACCGCCTTTGAGGTGTCAAGTTCGCATAGCAGCTTCTTCACCTCCTCCTTGGTTATATGTACCTCATCCAGCACTTGCTGGTGTGCCCCCCTGTTCTGATTTCTTGGAGTCCTACTGGTTTCCACTGTAAATACCTCTTTAAATCTTGTGTTGAGCTCCTGACAAACCTCTCGGTCGTTTCTTGTGAATTCCCCATCACCCTTCCTCAGTCTGATTACCTGGTCCTTGACTGTTGTTTTCCTCCTGATGTGGCTGTACAACAGCTTCGGGTCAGTCTTTACTTTTGATGCTATGTCATTTTCATATTGTCTCTGAGCCTCCCTTCTTATCTGTGCATATTCGTTTCTGGCTCTTCGGCTGATTTCTTTATTTTCCTGAGTTCTCTGTCTTCTGTACCTTTTCCATTCTCTAGTACACCTAGTTTTTGCCTCCCTACACCTTTGGGTGAACCAAGGACTCGTTCTGTTCTTCCCATTATTTCTGTTTCCCTTGGGAACAAACCTCTCCTCTGCCTCCTTGCATTTTGTTGCTACATAGTCCATCATTTCTTGTACTGGTTTTCCTGTCAGTTCCCTCTCCCACTGAATGTCTTGAAGGAAGTTCCTCATGCCTGAGTAGTTCCCCCTTTTGTAGTTTGGTTTTTCCCAGCCTATTCCTGCTACTCTCTCCACTTGGAGCTCAACTATGTAGTCGAAGCACAGAACCACATGATCACTAGCTCCCAGGGGCCTTTCATACATGATACCCTCGATGTCCGAACTACTCATGGTGAATACAAGGTCCAACCTTGCTGGTTCATCCTCTCCTCTCTCTCTGGTAGTGTCTCTAACATGTTGATGCATGAGGTTTTCCAGTACCACATCCATCATCTTGGCTCTCCATGTTTCGGGACCCCCATGGGGCTCCAGGTTTTCCCAGTCAATCTCCTTGTGATTGAAATCACCCATAACTAGTAACTTTGCTCCCCCCATGTGTGCTCTCCTGGCCACCTCGGCTAGTGTGTCGATCATTGCTCTGTTGCTCTCATCGTATTCTTCTCTTGGCCTCCTGCAGTTCTGTGGTGGGTTGTACATTACTGCAATTATCACCTTATGTCCCTCAGACTGGATTGTTCCTACTAAGTAGTCCCTTTCGCCTGTGCCATCCATTCCTTCCATTTTCTCAAAACCCCACTGGTTTTTAATGAGCAGTGCAACTCCTCCTCCCCCTCTCCTCCCTCTGTCTTTCCTGAGGATTTGATATCCGGATGGAAAGATTGAATCTGTTATTATTCTGGTGAGTTTTGTTTCTGTGAGTGCTATTATGTCTGGGGATGTCTCTTTGATTCTTTCGTGCCACTCCTCATACTTGTTTGTTATTCCATCTGCATTTGTATACCACACCTTCAACTTCTTTTCTAAGACTGTGGTCTGGGAGGTATATTGGGGTTGGGGAAGTGGGAGACCTGGTAAGGAACTATGGGTTGTTGCTGTGGGGGTGGAGTTTGTAATGTAGTGGGTGGGGGCATTGGATGTGGCATGGGTGTTTTGATTTAGAGTGTTTGGTTGCACTGGGGTTGACCTGGTTGGGAGGCTTCTATAGGAAGTTGTGAGGGAGGCTGTATTTGATCTTCTTCCTGGGTCTGGGATCTCCTGTCTGTCTTCTCCATCCCCTCTCTTTCCTCCTTTCGCCTTTGTATCATCTCTCTCAGTTTCTGTCTTTCTTCTTGTGTTCTGTCGTGTGTGTGTGTGTGTGTGTGTGTGTGTGTGTGTGTGTGTGTAAAGATGTGGCAGGAAGGATAGTGATGTTGAAGACTCGCTGACCTACACACAACTCTCTCAACTATTAAATGATACAATGGAAGTGTAGTAGGCCTTAAAACAGATAATTAAACCCCCTGCTAATCATCCTCATAATCAAATAATTATTTTTGCATTCAAAGAATTATCCTCGCATTCAAAGAATTATTTTTGCATTCAAAGAATTTTCTTCATATTCAAGAATTATCCTCATATTCCAAGAATTATTATCGCATTCAAAGAATTATCCTGGCATTCAAAGAATTATCCTGGCATTCAATGAATTATCCTGGCATTCAAAGAATTATCCTGGCATTGAAAGAATTATCCTGGCATTCAAAGAATTATCCTGGCATTGAAAGAATTATCCTGGCATTGAAAGAATTATCCTGGCATTCAAAGAATTATCCTGGCATTCAAAGAATTATCCTGCCATTCAAAGAATTATCCTGGCATTCAAAGAATTATCCTGGCATTCAAAGAATTATCCTGGCATTCAAAGAATTATCCTGGCATTCAAAGAATTATCCTGACATTCAAAGAATTATCCTCGCATTCAAAGAATTATCCTCGCATTCAAAGAATTATCCTGGCATTCAAAGAATTATCCTGGCATTCAAAGAATTATCCTGGCATTCAAAGAAGTGGAAAACTTCAACATTTGAGAGAGTTGCCGGTGCAGTAACAACAATGTAGTGTTGGTGGCAGTGTCTGCCACCTAATATTATCCTCGTAGAAATTTTTAACCTAATTTAAAGTGGAAAAATGTTTTTCATTACTGTGCGAGGAACAGTATCAGGAATACTTAGAAAATACAAACACACACACACACACACACACACACACACACACACACACACACACACACACACACACACAGTGTCAAGACTGACCCGAAGCTGTTGTACAGCCACATCAGGAGGAAAACAACAGTCAAGGACCAGGTAATCAGACTGAGGAAGGGTGATGGGGAATTCACAAGAAACGACCGGGAGGTTTGTCAGGAGCTCAACACAAGATTTAAAGAAGTATTTACAGTGGAAACCAGTAGGACTCCAGGAAATCAGAGCAGGGGGGTGCACCAGCAAGTGCTGGATGAGGTACATATAACCAAGGAGGAGGTGAAGAAGCTGCTATGCGAACTTGACACCTCAAAGGCGGTGGGACCAGACAACATCTCTCCGTGGGTCCTTAAAGAGGGAGCAGAGATATTGTGTGTACCGTTAACAAAGATCTTCAACACATCATTTGAAACTGGGCAACTCCCTGAGGTATGGAAGATGGCAAATGTAGTCCCAATTTTTAAAAAGGGAGACAGACATGAGGCACTAAACTACAGACCTGTATCACTAACATGTATAGTATGCAAGGTCATGGAGAAGATCATCAGGAGGAGAGTGGTGGAGCACCTGGAAAGAAACAAGTGTATAATTGACAACCAGCATGGTTTCAGGGAGGGAAAATCCTGTGTCACAAACCTACTAGAGTTTTATGACAAGGTGACAGAAGTAAGACAAGAGAGAGAGGGGTGGATCGACTGCATTTTTTTGGACTGCAAGAAGGCCTTCGACACAGTTCCTCACAAGAGGTTACTGCAAAAGCTAGAGGATCAGGCACACACAACAGGAAAGGCACTGCAATGGATCAGAGAATACCTGACAGGGAGGCAACAACGAGTCATGGTACGTGACGAGGTGTCAGAGTGGGCGCCTGTGACAAGCGGGGTTCCACAGGGGTCAGTCCTAGGACCTGTGCTGTTCTTGGTATATGTGAATGACATAACGGAAGGGATAGACTCAGAAGTGTCCTTGTTTGCGGACGATGTGAAGTTAATGAGAAGAATCAAATCGGATGAGGATCAGGCATGACTACAAAGAGACCTGGACAGGCTACAAGCCTGGTCCAGCAACTGGCTCCTTGAGTTTAACCCTGCCAAATGCAAACTCATGAAGATTGGGGAAGGGCAAAGAAGACCGCAGACACAATATAGTTTAGACGGCCAAAGTCTGCAAACCTCACTCAAGGAAAAAGATCTGGGGGTGAGTATAACACCGAGCATATCTCCCGAGGCGCACATCAATCAGATAACTGCTGCAGCATACGGGCGCCTGGCAAACCTACGGATAGCGTTCCGATACCTCAGTAAGGATTCGTTCAAGACTCTGTATACCATTTACGTCAGGCCCATACTGGAGTATGCAGCACCAGTTTGGAATCCACACCTAGTCAAGCACGTCAAGAAATTAGAGAAAGTGCAAAGGTTTGCAACAAGACTAGTCCCAGAGCTATGGGGATTGTCCTACGAAGAAAGGTTGAGGGAAATCGTCCTTACGACACTGGAGGCAAGGAGGGTCAGGGGAGACATGATAACGACATATAAAATACTGCGCGGAATAGACGAGGTGGACAAAGACGGGATGTTCCAGAGATGGGACACAGACACAAGAGGTCACAGTTGGAAGTTGAAGACTCAGATGAATCAAAGGGATGTTAGGAAGTATTTCTTCAGTCATAGAGTAGTCAAGCCGTGGAATAGCCTAGAAAGTGAAGTAGTGGAGGCGGGAACCATACATAGTTTTAAGGCGAGGTATGATAAAGCTCATGGGGCAGGGAGAGAGAGGACCTAGTAGCAATCAGTGAAGAGGCGGGGCCAGGAGCTATGAATCGACCCCTGCAACCACAAATAGGTGAGTACAAATAGGTGAGTACACACACGGATATTAGGAAGTACTTCTTCGGTCATAGAGTTATTAGGAAGTGGAACAGTCTGGAGAGTGATGTAGTGGAGGCAGGATCCATACATAGCTTTACGAAGAGGTATGATAAAACTCATGGAGCAGGGAGAGTGGACTTAGTAGCGACCAGCGAAGAGGTGGGGCCAAGAGCTATGAATCGACCCCTGCAACCACAATTAGGTGAGTACAGTTAGGCGAGTACACTCTCTCTCTCTCTCTCTCTCTGTTTTGTTTTCATCAGATTTTCTCAGCTCACATAAGTAATGGTTTTGGGTATTACCATGGTGAAGTCTACGGTGCTGAGCTTCCCCGTCTCATTACCTCAGTCACTGTACCAGTGTTCCTGTACCTCGTGTTTTTATACCAGTGTTCCGGTGTTAAAAAATGACACATCTGTTAGCATAGATATGTATCAGAGAATACTAGATCAACTTACTGATCCTCCTCTAGCATTTAACCCGTTACTGCCTTCGTAAGAATTCATGAACAATTATGTTGTACCATACAGGTCTTCTTATAGTACTCTTGGTTTGTGGTATGCAACTGCTTGATTAAAACAAACTTAAGAACTTTAATAACAGAAACGTACCTGGGTGTAATATTTACAGTTAAACGTAAACTTAGAAATTAAGGAAATAGGTTCTTGCGCATATCTTAGTGTATTTAATATTCTGTACATTTAATTTAACTGTGTTGTCAGCACTTATGATACTGTACTCTATAATAATATTAAAGAAATTGTACCATCCGGTACGTTACTGTACTGAATTGTACTCAAAAGTACAAGAAGAATTGTGTGTGTGTGTGTGTGTGTGTGTGTGTGTGTGTGTGTGTGTGTGTGTGTGTGTGTTCGGCTTGACTCGACTGACAAAAATTACTAAATCAGCTAACTTGTGACCCAGAGAGAGGCAATAAAACAGTTTGCTGGAACAGTAAGACGATCTGTTCACCAAACAGCAAAATGTACAATGCAGCCGTGAGCAGCACAGCCTCAGGCAAAGAAGGTAAAAGCGACCTTAGCCGGAGGGGGGGGGGGGGCATTCGATAAGTCCTTCGTATAGGGGGGGAAAAAAGCTCAAATTAATGAATCAGAGTTCAAGAACTTCCAAACTCCGACTACGACACTTCGTAGATGCCAGTCAGAACAAGGTAGAGTTAGACTCGGGACCTGAAGCATAAAGTGTGTGTCATGACACAAAATGTCAGAAATCACTAGCTCTAAATAAGACTCCGTTAACAATGTTGCACAGTTACGAGATATATATTGAGGCTCACCACCGGAGACATACTGTACCAGAGAATAATTATAACACAAGCAGAGGAGAACAACATTCTCCCAGACAGTAGAGGAAGCAGAGATGTTGCCTTGAAGAGGTCCAGCAAGAGAAAACAAACAGCAGGTGCGATTTCAATTGTCCTGGATGGCTTACCACACGCGCCAGAAATAAAACAAACGAGCGGTAGTTTGCATCGTAGGTATCCAATCAAAACTCTTTTTAGCGAGCACAGAGTGTAGTCCAGCTGTTACCTTCCAACCTATGTGCGTAGCTAAAGATATAAAACAACTAATAATATAAAGCATGATATTTACGCTTTAGCTATTAACGAAAATAATATTAGCAATATAATATTACAATAAAGAGGAAATATATATACAATAATTACTGCGTCATTTTTCTGAGGACGCAGCATCCTCCACTCCATATTCCTGAACCCAGTGTTCTTGTACCCAGTGTTCTTGTACCCAGTGTTCTTGTACCCCGTGTCCCTGTACCCCGTGTTCCTGTACCCAGTATTCCTGTACCCCGTGTTGCCGTATCAGTGTTCCTGTACCCCGTGCTCCTGTACCCCGTGTCCCTGTACCCCGTGTCCCTGTACCCCGTGTCCCTGTACCCCGTGTTCCTGTACCCCGTGTTCCTGCACCCAGTGTTCCTGTATCCCGTGTTCCTGATGCCAGGCACAGGTACTCACCAGGCACTCAGACCCATCAGGTACTTCCCCATGCCAGGTGCAAGAATCCTCATGTGTGATGGTGTAGTGCGGGGCTACTCTACTATGAGCAAAGGTCCACTTGGACAAGCACCAATGTGTCCAATGGTCCGGATACATTTTTTACCCGAAATCATGAAAAACAACAAATCCGAGTATAGGGCAGTGGACTAATTTTCTATAAACTTATTTTCAGTCCTCGTCTTATAAAAATTTACAAAATACGAAGATAAATAGTGAGGAAAAAAATAATTTTTACATTATATCGAACATGTTTTGGATTTTTTTTACTCAAATTGGTTTAAATGGAATTTTCAAACTGAAAAAATGATGTATATACTGATTAACAGAATGGTATATAATAAAAATTATACTACAACAGGATTTGAAGTTTACTTAAAAAAAAAAATTCCGAATTTTAACATGTAAAGATAAACACGACTGATGTAATGTGTGTATGACTGTAGGTAAGTTGCCTTTGTATATGTATCTGTGTCCTGTTGCTCTGTTATGCTAGTTTAGTGAGAGAAATGACACTTCTTGCTTCGTGTTAATTCCCGAAATCTTGGTACTAATGGAGTAACAGCTAGTGAAAGACAGTAGCGGAGGTTTTAACTGGTCATACAGGAGCGGAACTTGTTCTTCACTTAGTTCATAGTTGAGAACGCAGACTCGCAGTAGTAGGTGGACCCAAACATTGTGAGAATCTAGACTGCTAATCTGTGAAGCCTGGGAAAATTCGTAGGGGATCCTGTTTTTTAACTCAGCTTTCTTTTGAAGCCCGCGGTTCAACTAGAGCACAGCAGGTCCGGATTCGGACCTCGAGCCACCAATTGAGTAGCCCAGGTGTAGTGGACCTCGCCACTACCTACACCCACCTACACGTGTGATGGTGGCGGTGGTGTAGTGGACCTCATCACCACCCACACATGTGGTGGTGTAGTAGACCTCGCTACCACTACACGTGTGTTGGTGGTGGTGTAGTGGACCTTGCCACCACCTACACCCACCTACACGCGTGAAGGTGGTGGTGTACTAGACCTCGCCACCACCTACACCCACCTACGTGAGGACTAAACAAATCCAAGACATTATTGTTGTCTCTCAACTGCGACGCCAGAAGATATGCAAGGTCACGGTGGTCGTGGAGCAGCAACAAGAGAAGTAAGAATGTGTGTATATATATATCGTGCCGAATAGGTAAAACTTGCGATTTTTTGCTTAAAGAATAGCAACGCTCTTCTTGCTGAATAAAGCAAGCGAAAATTTGTGTATGCAATAGATTCGCAAAAATCATTCTGAACCTAACGAAAAAAATATATTTCATTGTGTTTATTATTAAATTATTGTAAACTTATCTAAAATATATTTAGCTGGATTAGGCTAAATTAAATTGCGCTTGTTATAATAAGGTCAGGCAAGTTTTCTATTTTTTTTGGTACAAAATTATTATTTTTTACATTAACATAAATGAAAAAGATATATCTTTAAACGTATAAGAGAGAAATCTAGAGAGGACTTAATTTTAAATGAGTTCTTGCTAATTGACCAATTTTACCTATTCGGCACAATACATACATACATATAATATATATATATATATATAAATATATATATATATATATATATATATATATATATATATATATATATATATATATATATATATATATTCAACAAACCGGCCGTATCCCACCAAGGCAGGGTGGCCCCAAAAAGAAAAACGAAAGTTTCTCTTTTTAAATTCAGTAATTTATACAGGAGAAGGGGTTACTAGCCCCTTGCTCCCGGCATTTTAGTCGCCTCTTACAACACGCATGGCTTACGGAGGAAGAATTCTGTTCCACTTCCCATGGAGGTAAGAGGAAATAAACAAGAACAGGAACTAGAAAGAAAATAGAAGAAAACCCAGAGGGGTGTGTATATATGCTTGTACATGTATGTGTGGTGTGACCTAAGTGTAAGTAGAAGTAGCAAGACGTACCTGAAATCTTGCATGCTTATGAGACAGAAAAAAAAGACACCAGCAATCCTACCATCATGTAAAACAATTACAGGCTTTCGTTTTACACTCACTTGGCAGGACGGTAGTACCTCCCTAAGTGGTTGCTGTCTACCAACCTACTACCTATAATATATATATATATATATATATATATATATATATATATATATATATATATATATATATATATATATATATATATATATTATTGTAGCCATGAACGAGTGGTATTTAATCAGTAACAACACTGTGATTAGGCAAGGACTCGAAACCATGTCGTTTTGGCCCACCTCATGGTGAGCGAAAATCACGTGATGCTCTAACCCACAGGACCACCAAATCCTACAAGAATCAAGCACCCAGCAGAGCTAGGTGTTTTACCTTGATCCCAGGACATATGGTGGTGCGAATGCCTCGGAGCTAATTTCAGTCTACTCCCCGTTTGGTGTTTTAGCCTCCACAAGCAGTATTTTATGTTATTGCAACCATGAACGAGTGGTATTTAATCTCTAACACTGTGACTCGTTCGTGGTTACAATAATATAAAATACTGCTTGTGGAGACTTAGTACACCAAACGGGGAGTAGAATGAAATTAGCTCAGAGGCACCCACACCATTATATGTCCTGGGATCAAGGTAAAACACCTAGTTCTGCTGGGTGCTTGATTCTTGTAGGATTTGGTGGTCCTGTGGGTTAGTGTCATGTGATTTTCGCTCACCATGAGGCAGGCCAAAACAACGTGGGTTCAAGTCCTTGGCTAGTCACAGCGTTGAGGTGTATGTATGTATGTATGTATGTATGTATGTATGTATATATATGTATATATGTATATATCTCAGTAGTAGTAACCAGTTACCAGTAACCAGGGTACCGTTGACTCAACGACCAACCGTCTCTGCCTGAGTCACTATCTGAATTCATATTGTGCTGACCTCAGCAGTATCAAAGGCCCCCTCACACTGGGTACTGGGCAGCCGGCTAGTCAGTATTACGAGAGGAGCGAGTGAGATAGGTACGGCTGGCAAGGGCTCTGTCCACATAACTGCAATTATACGTAATAACAGCCTACGTGAGTATTTCTTACCTAATCCACGTATCGAACTCCCACATGATAAATGCAATTACTTGCAACTAGTAATGCCATCTCTTGTTGATGTCACATGCCGTCTGCAGAAAGACGTTTCTGTTGCGGCTAGTGCTCTCACTAGAGTGTCTGTAGTTGTTCCTAGTGTTCCAGATGGTGATAACGTCCTAGTTGACAGTGATTCCTGCAAAGTAAAAGGTCTATTTGTTGAACCATCCTTACATGTTGTAAGAGATAGTAAGATCCATTTCTACCTGGCCAACACTTCTGGTCACAGTGTTCGCCTTAGAGCAAATACCAATCTTGTTGACCTTGTTCACTATCCTTACCCTGTTCAGGTAGAGGATGAGTTGTCACCTGACCAGTGGGTCGGTGCTATTTCTGCCGGGGAGACCTCATCCACTTCACTGGATCAATCTGTTCCACCAGTTGAGGAGAAAGACTTAGCTCCCACTGACTTCCCAGATGAAGTCAAGCGTTTGTTGACTCTGTTGAACAAACGTCGTAAAGCCATTGCTTTACCAGGTGAGAAGATGGGTATAACGAACTTATTGTCCCATCGTATTCCACTTGAACCTGGTACTAGACCTATCTACATACCTGCGTACAGAATGCCTCATTCACAAGTTGCTGTCGCAGAAGAATTGATCAATCAAATGCTTGATGATGGAGTTATTGCACCTAGCAATTCCCCTTGGAATGCACCCTTGATACTAGTACCTAAGAAGGATGGTACTTGGCGCCCAGTAATTGACTTTAGGAAGTTAAACGCGAAAACCATTCCAGATCGCTTTCCACTCCCTGTACTGGGTGATCTTTTACGTAATATCGGAGATAACAAAGTCTTTTCAACCCTAGATTTGTTACAAGGGTTTTGGCAAGTCCCTCTTCACGAGGACAGCCAAGAACTAACTGCATTCTCCACTCCTACAGGTCATTATCACTTCCTCCGTATGGCATTTGGATTACGATCTTCCCCTATCACGTTCTCAAGGCTCATGACTAATATCTTTAGAGGTCTCATAGGTAATGCACTTATGGTGTACTTAGATGACATAATCGTCATGTCTAAAGACGTGGATACACACTTGAAAAGACTTGATGTAGTACTTGGTAAGCTTGAAGAAGCCAATTTAAAGATCAAACTGTCAAAATGTCAATTTTTCAGATCAGAAATTAAGTTTCTTGGTCACGTAGTCACTCCTAGAGGGGTTACGACTGACCAAAGTAAAGTAACTGCAGTACTAAATTTTCCAACTCCCAAAACTGCTGATGCCGTAAGATCCTTTGTGGGCTTAGCAGGTTTTTATAGATCTTTCATTGCCAATTTTTCTTCCATAGCTGCTCCTCTAACTGAGTTGCTTAAGAAAGATGCTCCTTTTGTTTGGACCTTCCGTCAAGAAAGAGCATTCCAAACTCTAAAAGAAAAGCTAACATCTGCTCCAATTTTGAAATTTCCAGATTTTTCTAAGCCCTTCTATCTGACAACTGATGCTAGTTCAATTGGCATAGGTGCCGTACTAGCTCAGAAGACCGATGGCAAGTACAACGCAGTTGCATTTGCTAGCCGAGTCCTTACAAAGGCTGAACGTAATTATACAGTAACTGAGCAAGAAGCTTTAGCAATAGTATGGTCTTTAAAGCACTTCCGAGACATTATTTATCAGTACTCTGTTCATGTCTTGACAGATCATGCTCCACTGATACCCTTATTCCAGAACAAACAACCTACTGGAAGGTTAGCTAGATGGACCTTGACTATCCAAGAGTTCAATCCCACCTTTGAGCATTTACCTGGCAAGTCCAATGTAGTCGCAGATGCCTTATTGCGACATGTTAGTATAGTAACTGCAGACCCTCCATTTAGTGCTGAAGATGTAAAGAATGCTCAACGAACAGATCCCATGTGGTCTGGTGTGATTCGATTCCTGCTCCAGGAAGATCTTATTCTGAATGTGAAGCCACCAGCACCCATCAGTGACTTTGTCATGAACCAAGAATTACTGTATCGAACAGCCGAGTTGGGTACTCCTAGCAGAAGAGTATACCAGTTAGTAATTCCACAGTCACTAGTGAATGTAGCCTTACAGCTAGTTCACGATGTACCAGGTGTTGCACACCCTTGTATGGATCGTTCAGTAAAACAAGCCAGATTGAAATACTTTTGGCCTCGAATGGCAACTGATATTTCTGAGTATGTTAGGAAATGTAGTGTCTGCATGCAACATAAAGGCAATGCTAATGGTCCTAATCCAATCCAAGTGTATCCAACTACTAGCGAACCTTGGGAAAGAGTTGCGCTAGATTTGTTAACTAATTTCCAATGTTCCCTCCAAGGTAACAAACATCTGTGTGTTATGGTAGACCATTTCACCAGATATTGTGAGTTAGTTCCTATTGCAGATAAGACTGCCGAGACAGTAGCTAAAGCGTTTAAAGAACGCATTATCTGCAGGCATACCACCCCTAAGTCCCTAGTAACAGATAATGGAGGTGAATTCTGTAATGAAATTCTTGAAAATTTGTGTACCTTGTACAAGATCTCTAAATCCACCATTGTTCCTCATCATCCTGCCAGCAATGGGTTAGCGGAACGAACCAATAAGAAAGTACTTGATGTCTTGAGAGCCACTATCAATCCCAACAGTGAAACTTGGGATGAAGTTATACCTGATGTGCAGTGTGCTATAAATTCTGCTTACAATGTTTCTATAGGTGACACTCCACATTATGCATTGTATGGTGTAGATAAACGTTTGCCTTATGAGTTGTTATATTCTAATCCGAAACCAAATTACAACCCTGATGATTTCATAGCAACTCGTACCAGCTTAGCTCAAAGTGTTTTTAGAAGAATCCGTGAAACACTTCATAAATCAACAGCAGAATTCACAAGAGTCGCAAACACTCGATCAAAGCCATCCAAAATCAAAGTAGGTTCGAGAGTTATGCTGATTAACTTTAACAAAACGTCTGCAATGCCAAAGCTTGATCAAAAGTTTGTTGGTCCTTATCGAGTAGTTGAACATATCACTGGTAATAAGTATAAGGTTAGAGAGATTAATACTGGTCTGTATAAAGAATCGCATTTGGATCATATGAAGTTAGTATGTGATGATAATGATGTTCCAACCCAGACTAATGTGACAGACTCTGATAATCCTCCTGATCCTGTACTCTCTTCCTCTGATACTCAGTCAGACGATCAACCTGAATGTCGTTATTCCCTACGTACACGACAGGTATTGAGAAATCCTCAAGTATCATTTGTAACTTCCAATTCAGATTTGCCTCAAATACAGCATGAGTTAGCCAATGCTACAGAGTTTGATCCTCCCAGAGATGACACCCATTCTGCATATGCCAATCTTACCCTAGCAGAGTTGGGGTTAAATGTAAATAACCTGTATAGATGAATAATTACAGTATCAACTTATCAGTATTCAAGAATTTTTTTTTGTGTTCATGTTCTCTCCGCATTCTGAGAGTTAACAGTCTAGATTTGCGTGCACCGAATCTGCCTTTCTGTTAAAACTCTTTCTTTGTATATATTCCTTCCTCAGAATCCGTAGATCACATGAATACAGATCGATCGATCAAAATTTTTTTTTTTTATCACTTGTAATCTCAACGTTGAGTTCGTTGTTCATTTGTTGAGTTTTAAGTTGTACTATAGTATACCTTGTATTGCATTACAGTTTCAGTTACGTAAGCTTTCATTTCAATGTTCTACTTATGTATATATAATGTTTAATTGTTGTGTACTTTGACATTGTATAGAATCAGCCCAAGCCGTATACCTGCCATCTCTAGTTTGTATTAGTTGTATGTCGGGACGACATACGTTAGCGTCGCCGAGCTCTCAGTAGTAGTAACCAGTTACCAGTAACCAGGGTACCGTTGACTCGACGACCAACCGTCTCTGCCTGAGTCACTATCTGAATTCATATTGTGCTGACCTCAGCAGTATCAAAGGCCCCCTCACACTGGGTACTGGGCAGCCGGCTAGTCAGTATTACGAGAGGAGCGAGTGAGATAGGTACGGCTGGCAAGGGCTCTGTCCACATAACTGCAATTATACGTAATAACAGCCTACGTGAGTATTTCTTACCTAATCCACGTATCGAACTCCCACATGATATATATATGTATATATATATGTATATATATGTATATATATGTATATATGTATATATGTATATATGTATATATATGTATATATGTATATATATGTGTATATATGTATATGTATATATATGTATATATATGTATATATATGTATATATGTATATATGTGTATATATGTATATATGTATATATATATATATATATATATAGAATTGTGGAGAATAACTCACAATACAGTGCCTGAAACGCTTCACGTAATCACAAATTTCAGATGAAACCAGATGTACTCATCCAGGATGGATGCTGTCTAGTTTCCACTAGCAGTTTGTAAATTAGTTCTTTATGTAAGATAGTAGATAGTGGAACTCTGCCAATCATTTAAGTGAAGAACTTCGTGAGAGTAGGTCCTTCCTATTCAGTAGAACCATCCTAGTTTGTGTCAGTAGGTCTATTCTAGAGTCAGCTTCTCTTTTCTTATGCTTGTGCGAAGACTAAATGAGAAGTATGAACATTTCAGGGGACCACCTGAAGATGTGCAGCAGTGGGGAGTCAACATGCTGTACCGAGGTGATGGAACGGATGCTCAGTGTGGAGAGTCGCCAGGAGTTTGATACCAACCTTAGAAACCTCCTCAACCCCATGGCTGGACTCCTTGGCAAGAAGAATGCTAAACTGCATGGTAAGTTCTCTGTTCTGTAGGTTATTTATTCTCTTCCATTATTATTATTATAATCAAAAAGAAGCGCTAAGCCACAAGGGCTATACAGCGCTGGCCTAGCACTTCTCCCTTGATTATAATAATAATCCAATACAATACACTATAACATAAATTTAACATTATGGGAACCTAACACTGCTCAGACATGGTCGAGTTAGTAAAAAAGCACAATCACAAAGTGTATATTCTGTCACGGCTCCAGTTGTGACAGAAGAGCAAAAATGTATCTATGTTTATATAACTTACTAAAATAAAAGTCTATGGTATAAGATTTGCATTATGAAAAATTTGTATTACATAATTTTTTTTTTAATAGAGCCTCTTCAAGTGTGGACTGCCTGTGCGTGTATGGTGTTTTACTTCACCCAGTGTGCTTGTATAATATTTTCATTAACTATTTGTTTTTATCAAAAAGGACTTGAAGTGTATTTTATGTCACTCCAAGTAATTTTGCTAATACAGTTTTAATCTTAAATTTTTCACTGACTTCTATGTAGATGTAGGATTGATGTCATTGATGCAAGTATCGCTCACCTAGACCTGTCTTAAATCATAACGCCCTCAAATATGAAGTGATCGGCAAATTTGGACCTAGACATGATACAGCGGGTCTGTGCAGTGGGTGTGCACAGTATAAAAATTATCGAGCCCCATAATGGGAACAGCAAACCACTGGTGCTGTTTGGATTAATTTACTGGCTGCGATATGTTTTCTGGGGTAGTTTTTAATGGTTTTATTAGCTGAAATAAGCCAAATAGGTAACTTTGATTTTTTTTTGGGTAATCCTAGGTAATCTACATATATGCTGCTATGTATGACAACTTTTGTAACTATTTGTGTACCTGTACGTGAATAAACTTACTAAATAAGGTACTAGTTCTTGATAATGAAAACAACCCTCGAAGCTATAATCTAGGTGAAGCAGAGCTTGATCATACAGAATGTGAAAAAGACTTGGGAGTTATGGTAAGCAGAAATCTAAAGCCAAGACAGCAGTGCCTTAGTGTGCACAACAAGGCTAACAGATTACTTGGATTTATCTCAAGAAGTATAAGTAACAGAAGTCCAGAAGTTATTTTACAGCTCTATACATCACTAGTGAGGCCTCATTTAGATTATGCTGCTCAGTTTTGGCCCCCTTACTACAGGATGGATATAGACTCGTTAGAGAACATACAGAGAAGAATGACTAAAATGATTTACTGTGTAAGGAATCTCCCGTATGAAGATAGACTTAAAGCCTTAAATCTCCACTCTCTGGAGAGACGTAGAATGAGGGGAGATATCATTGAAGTGTATAAGTGGATGACGGGCATAAACAAAGGAGATATTAGTAAAGTACTGAGGGTGTCGAACCAGGTAAGAACCAGAAATAATGGATTTAAGTTGAATAAATTTAGATTTAGAAAGGACATAGGTAAGTACTGGTTTTCTAACAGAGTTGTAGATGCGTGGAACAGTCTTCCCAGTAGGGTGATAGAGGCTAGGACCTTGGGTGGCTTTAAGAAGAGATTGGACAAATATATGAGTGGGAGGGGCTGGGTTTGATTGGTGTCATTGGGTACGGGAGCTATTTCTTGGGTAGCTTTAGGTAGAGGTCGTTTTGATAAGGACCTGCCTTGCATGGGTCAGTAGGCCTTCTGCAGTGTTCCTCCATTCTTATGACTTTGACCGCCTGAAGTGGATTTGAAAGTAGCAGAATTATTAAATTTTTGGCGATTTTCCTGAGCACGGGCAGGGATCCTACAATCATCACCCCCCCCCCTTCCCCCATTCACAATCTGTTTTTTTTTTTTTTTAGGTCTGCTTCAGTTATTTGGATGGCCTGAACCATGACCAGTCATTCTTTATTATATTGTATTTTGTCAAGAAATTGGGTAAAACTTCAATTATCTGTGAGATATAGGACAGGCCTGGGGCCATAGTGATAAGAAGAAATGTTACTTTACTTTTATTGCTGGAATGCCTACAGTGTTTATTTTAGACTGTTTCTAAGTTGGGATTTACATATTAAATTTTGTGTAAAATTGACCAAATTACTGACTTCCCGGTACTGTACAGGGTAATTATGATAGTTGAAGGGGCAGTTTCTTGTGCTCAGTTGATAGAACAATTGATAGAACTAATGAAATAGTAAGTAATTGGGCCAATGGAATTGGCCTAAAATAGGCTTCATAGTGGGCAAAATCACCGATGCCTATTTTACCTGTATAATTCCGTAAATTTTCATCAAATTTTGCATTTTTGATGTCTTCCTTCAGTAAAGGATTCTCTACCATTTCAGAAAATTTTTTTTTCTTTTAAATTGCAATACTGTCAGCACTTCTAATTTTGGGGGGTCACAACAGTGAAGTGGTTAAAACATGAATAACTTATTTTTAGATTGATTAATAATTAATATGATTTTCTCTTTATTTTATTTATGTGATAGTAAATCTAAGTCTTGGCAATGGTTTGGTATTAGTTTCAGCAAAGTGCATGTAATTAACCTGTCCTGTCTTTCAGAGGTCTTTGCCAAGCTGCTAAATTACAGTAGGAAAAGCTTTGATGAGATGTTCAAAAAGACATATGGAATTATTTACCAGCAAAATGCCTATGTCTTCACTAAACTCTACGATGACCTGGAGAAGTACTTCAGTACTGGTGAGGTTGATCTACAGGAGACTATGGACGACTTTTTCAAACGACTTTATCAGCGTATGTTTACGGTCTTCAATTCACAGTACACTTTCAATGCGAGGTATGTGCCAAAAAATTTCCTGTAGTTTTTTAACCATTAAGGCAATTTCATTGTGCCAGGCCTGCAAGCTAAGTACAGTATAAGTTTTTGTGTACTGTATTTGTCAAATAACTGTTCAGTATTTTAAGTACCATTGCAAGACACTTGTATAATATTAAGTTGAAATTTACTTTTATATGTATTATTTTTTCAGATATTTACGATGTGCAACTCGTCATATGGAGCAGCTCAAACCATTTGGAGATGTTCCCAAAAAGTTAACAACTCAAATAAAACGCAGTTTTGTTGCTCTGCGTACGTTTGTTCAAGGGCTTGCAACAGGACGGGATGTGGTGCGAAATGTCCTCAAGGTACTGTGCTTATGACTTGTGCTTGGTCATATTTCTTATTCAGCATCTTAAATATGTTGAATTTTTAAGTGAATACAGAATGTTGTTTTAAAATGTTAAATACCAACTAATTTAGAAAGCGTTATATTTTTTCTCATGTATTTTGTCACTGGATTTGTTCAGAGGATTTGTTCCTATCTCTGCAAGTTATTTTTATTTTGTGTATGGTAATCTATTTGCTACTGTTCTCCATCCTGACACCAACTCTCACTTTGACTCTCTTCCCTCTATTTTGTGGCTGATCTCTTATCCATTACCTGTAGACAGTTCTAAGGGTCTCTGCCCTGGCAGCCCGGTTCCAGAACCAGGCCTCCCAGTTGATGGCCTGATTAATGTCTGTTGGTGATGGCCTCACACTGTCCACCATAGATACCACAGCCCTGCTGATCAGGAATTTATGTGGGGAACTTATCAAGCTCTGTCTTAAGACAGTTAGAAGTCTGTTAGCGATTCTCCTTATCTGGTAGTGAACTCCTTACCTCCATTGGTGTTGCTTCCCAGTCACTTGCAGTTGTTTTTTTTTTTTTTAACATGCAGGCCATCTTTCACTGAGGCAGGTGACCCAAAAAAGAAACACTTTCACCATCATTCACACTACCACTGCCTCACCTCTGGCAAGACAGTGGTGTCTTGCCAGAGGTAGGAGATGGCACTTGTTAAAAAAATTAGTCTTTTATGAGTAATTGTCAGAAATTTCTAAAAATATTCAGTCTGCCTATTCTTTCTTCTGTCTCATCTCATCATATTCCTTTACTATAGGTTAGGCAGGATTGAGCTCTTTATATTAAAAAATTAGTTATTCAGGGTTTTGCTATTTTACACCATATTATTTTCTCTGTTGCTGTGAGGGGTATACATGTCAGCAATACTGGTCTGTACTTTAGTGAGTCTTGTCTATTTCACTTTTTGAAGATCAGTACTGTGCAGTTTTCTAGCTTTGTATTAGCTCTCTTGTCTCCAGTGATTTATTTTAGATCCCTGTTAGTGTTTTGCATAGCATCTCATGTCTTGGTATTATAATGAGATTTTATTGTGGCTCATTACTTATAAGGAATACAGTTCTGTAAGATTTTTTTTTTTCCACTGTCACAACTGCTACTATATGTGCTTTAGGATTGCTTTGTAAGATTGGCTTCCTTGGTTCTTGTAGTTTTCTACTTCTGACGTAGACAACTAGATAAGATTCAATATAATTTGGCATATTAATATAGAAGTAGGCTATGAATGCTGTGGTACATCCCATTCTAGTACCATGAGTGATACTCATCAATTTGAAAGTTTCTTTGTTATTCTCAGCTATGATATTGCCAGTTGTGCTGTGGTTATTTCTTAATTTGCTTATTTGTGGAAAAATATGTTTCTATAAATTTATGTGACCTAACCAAACTTAAAACAAAAATATGTTATTGATTGTGTTAAAGGAAATGTTAAAAAAGTTATTCTGGTCGTGTCATTAGAAAGTTAATATACATAGTCAAATGGCAGTATGTTGTATAGGAAAGGATAATTTTTTTTTTTTTCAACAAGTCGGCCGTCTCCCACCGAGGCAGGGTGACCCAAAAAAGAAAGAAAATCCCCAAAAAGAAAATACTTTCATCATCATTCAACACTTTCACCACACTCGCACATTATCACTGTTTTTGCAGAGGTGCTCAGAATACAACAGTTTAGAAGCATACACATATAAAGATACACAACATATCCCTCCAAACTGCCAATATCCCAAACCCCTCCTTTAAAGTGCAGGCATTCTACTTTCCATTTCCAGGACTCAAGTCCGACTATATGAAAATAACCGGTTTCCCTGAATCCCTTCACTAAATATTACCCTGCTCACACTCCAACAGATCGTCAGGTCCCAAGTACCATTCGTCTCCATTCACTCCTATCTAACACGCTCACGCACGCTTGCTGGAAGTCCAAGCCCCTTGCCCACAAAACCTCCTTTACCCCCTCTCTCCAACCCTTTCGAGGACGACCCCTACCCCGCCTTCCTTCCCCTATAGATTTATATGCTTTCCATGTCATTCTACTTTGATCCATTCTCTCTAAATGACCAAACCACCTCAACAACCCCTCTTCTGGCCTCTGACTAATACTTTTATTAACTCCACACCTTTTCCTAATTTCCACACTCTGAATTTTCTGCATAATATTTACACCACACATTGCCCTTGAACAGGACATCTCCACTGCCTCCAACTGTCTCCTCACTGCTGTATTTACCAGCCAAGCTTCACACCCATATAAGAGTGTTGGTACTACTATACTTTCATACATTCCCTTCTTTGCCTCCATAGATAACGTTTTTTGACTCCACATATACCTCAACGCACCACTCACCTTTTTTCCCTCATCAATTCTATGATTAACCTCATCCTTCATAAATCCATCCGCCGACACGTCAACTCCCAAGTATCTGAAAACATTCACTTCTTCCATACTCCTCCTCCCCAATTTGATATCAAATTTTTCTTTATCTAAATCATTTGACACCCTCATCACCTTACTCTTTTCTATGTTCACTTTCAACTTTCTACCTTTACACACATTCCCAAACTCATCCACTAACCTTTGCAATTTTTCTTTAGAATCTCCCATAAGCACAGTATCATCAGCAAAAAGTAACTGCGTCAATTCCCATTTTGAATTTGATTCCCCAAAATTTAATCCCACCCCTCTCCCGAACACCCTAGCATTTACTTCCTTTACAACCCCATCTATAAATATATTAAACAACCATGGTGACATTACACATCCCTATCTAAGACCTACTTTTACCGGGAAGTAGTCTCCCTCTCTTCTACACACCCTAACCTGAGCCTCACTATCCTCATAAAAACTCTTTACAGCATTTAATAACTTACCACCTATTCCATATACAGCAGGGCCCCGCTTTACGGCGTTCCGCTAATACGGACATTTCAAATATGACCAAAACTCGATATACGGCTCCCCCCACCTGTCTTTCTAATACGGTCACAGCTGCCCACCGAGTTTGTTTACATTCTCCCTGAGCACATCTCCTTATTATGTCTGGAAACTTTCCAAAATTTCAAGTGTTTTAAAGTTATTGTATATTTTATATGTATTGTACTTGATAATTAAACTTGTGTACACCTGTACCTAAATAAACTTACACACTGTGCTGGCATGTAGGTACACATTAAAATCACTAAGTCTCTCTACTCTTCATGCAATAATAATAATAATAATAATAATAATAATAATAATAATAATAATAATAATCTCTTGGGCGCATTAATGTCGCATATTACGTTAATATAGACATTTCCCTTAATCTATCTATGATATTTTTTTCAAAATTATATAAGAAACACATTATGTAACACACAAACATGATACATGCACCCACAGTATAAAAATTTATACAAATATATATGAGATGTTTACCAAACGGTTTGTAGAAGTGTCGGAAGAATTACGTTTTCTCTAGCCCGTCACCTGTTACTAGGGATAACTGTAGAAAAATATTCCTTTCGTATGCCTTCACTTTATAGCTATAATTTTGTACTAACTTGTACACAGTGTAAGAGTATTTGTTTCGTGATTTAATTATTATAATAATAAAATATTATAAGGTAAAAGTTTCACAAACTCTTACAAATGTACATGAATGAACTAAAACTGGACACGTATTAATACCGTCTATTTCGCCTGACCGAGTGATCGTCCACAACCTGTTCAGTTTGTTTGTTTACGCTGTCTGAGCTCGGTGTATCATTAAATGTTGTATATTACGTTAATATACACATTTTCATTAATCCATCCGTGATATTTTTTTCAAAATTATATAATAAACACGATACATAACATAAATACATAACATATGTGTAGAGAACCTAGGATAACCCAAAAAAGTCAGAGTGACTTACTTCCATTGCCTTCACTCAGAGCATCATTTCTTCTCAAAATGATGTTACATGAGAATGGGAGTGTTCTTCTTTATTTATTCTACCGTATCAATGTAGAGACAACCTGTACACAATGTAACTTGTACACAAACCAGACGTGTACACTTCGTTTACAAAACTTACCTTTGCCTGGTTTGTTTACATAACTCTGCACCTGTCCTCTCTCATGCACTCATTCTTTCTCTCTGGTATGGTAGCCTGGCTGACTACCATACATACCACACTTGATTTTTTACAATAAATACTACTCATCTCACCCTATATTTTAAGGTAAGTAATGAGTGAACTGTATATACATTTTATCGCTCTGGGATGCTTAAATATCATAGAATAGTATGTGTGGGTGGGGTGGCCTGGTATGGTAGCCTGGCTGACTACCATACATACCACACTTGATTTCTTACAATAAATACTACTTGTCTCACCCTAGATTAAGACTATAAATATTTTAAGGTAAGTAATGAGTGCACTATGTGTGTATTGTACTTTTTTATTGTTTTTTTGATGTCTGGTTCTATTGCTAACATAATATATGTTAGTGTAAACTTGTTATCTAGTGTTTGTATGCATTTGTAAGTGGAAAAAAAGGGTGTTCCACTTTACGGCGGTTTCCGCTTTACGGCGGTAGCCTGGAACCTAACCCGCCGTATAAGTGGGGCCCTCCTGTACTTGCAACATCTGCCACATTGCTCCTCTATCCACTCTATCATATGCCTTTTCTAAATCCATAAATGCAATAAAAACTTCCCTACCTTTATCTAAATACTGTTCACATATATGCTTCAATGTAAACACTTGATCTACACATCACCTACCCACTCTGAAACCTCCTTGCTCATCCGCAATCCTACATTCTGTCTTACCTCTAATTCTTTCAAATATAACCCTACCGTACACTTTTCCTGGTATACTCAGTAAACTTATTCCTCTATAATTTTTACAGTCTCTTTTGTCCCCTTTCCCTTTATATAAAAGGACTATACATGCTCTCCGCCAATCCCTAGGTACCTTCCCCTCTTTCATACATTTATTAAACAAAAGTACCAACCACTCCAACACTATATCCCCCCTGCTTTTAACATTTCTGTCATGATCCCATCAGTTCCAGCTGCTTTACCCCCTTTCATTTTACGTAATGCCTCACGTACCTCCCCCACACTTACATTCTGCTCTTCTTCACTCCTAAAAGATGGTATACCTCCCTGACCAGTGCATGAAATTACTGCCTCTGTTTCTTCCTTAACATTTAAAAGTTCCTCAAAATATTCTCGCCATCTACCTAATACCTCCATCTCCCCATCTACTACCTCCCCTACTCTGTTTTTAACTGACAAATCCATACTTTCCCTAGGCTTTCTTAACTTGTTTAACTCACTCAAAAATTTTTTCTTATTTTCATTAAAATTTCTTGACAGTGCCTCTCCCACTCATCTGCTCTTCTTATAATACTTCTGCTTTGTAAAAACCTCTCATAAGCTACCTTTTTCTCTTTTATCACACCCTTTACTTCATCATTCCACCAATCACTCCTCCTTCCTCCTGCCCCCACCCTCCTATAACCACAAACTTCTACCCCACATTCTAATACTTCATTTTTAAAACTATTCCAACCCTCTTCAACCCCCCCACTACTCATCTTTGCACTAGCCCACCTTTCTGCCGATAGTCGCTTATATCTCACCCGAACTTCCTCCTCCCTTAGTTTATACACTTTCACCTCCCTCTTACTTGTTGTTTATTAATATTTGGTCAAAACTTGATATGTTTGTAAGCTCCCTTTTTTATGTGATATTTTATATGGTACAGGTGAACCCAAGCGTGAGTTGTGTCCATGAATTGATGAGGATGACTCACTGTGCTACATGTGAAGGTCACCAGGGAGTGGTGCCATGCCTACCATACTGCCAAGATGTTATCAACCTCTGCCTGGTTCACCACCAGCCTCTCGTATCACACTGGACTGCTTATGTCGGTATGTATTTATTTTATTACCCTATTGAATTAGGTGTGAAGAAGAGTCCTTCTTCCGTTAGCCATGTGGACTGGGTCACCATCTGGAAAAGACCCGGGCTGGGACACATACCAGCAAATCATTTAAGTTCAAGCCATGTGTGTTTTAAGTGGCAACTAAAATGCCAGGAGCAAGGGGATATTAGCCCCTTCTGTATAAATTGCTAAATGCAAAAAAAAAAAGAGAAAAACTGTTTCTTCTTTTTCGGGTCACCCTGCCTTAATGGGAGACGGCAGTAAAGTTAAAAAAACTGAAACAGGTCTGCTGGTATGTTCTTCTTCTGTTATTTACTAATTGTTGTGTAGGTAGAAATAAAAATTAGCTACACCAAATACACTTTGGCAATGTCATTAAAAGCATTAATTTTTGCTGAGACCTGAGAGTTTAGTAGTGTTAATTCAGAAGGCAGGCTTAGGGAGTCGATAAACCTTGTTTTAAGTGTTTATTATAGCTGGTGTAAAATTATTTTTTCTTGAATATCAGTATACCAATTTATTTTATACAATTGTATGATACTTTCACACTTTGCATTGAAAACATTGAAATTTTCAAGCATCAGTGTGAATGAATTGTATGATAGTTTCACACTTTGCATTGAAAATACTGATATGTAGAATACACTTTCCCAAAACATCTGTGAGGAAGGTGTGTGTAAGAGGTTTGCTGTGTGAAAAGGGTGAGTAATGGAGGAGGAGGAGGAGGGGGGATGGAGGGTCTTGACGGAGGAATGGGAGACAGGAAATAAAGGGAAGTGAGAAAATAAGAGGATACAGTTGCCTTGGAGTGAGGTGTTGAGTTTGTTTGGTGCATTATGAATAAGTTAGCGCTGATAAATGAGTCTGGGGTGAGTGAATGGTGGCAGTCACCTCACACACTATTCACCAGCAGTGTCCAAATGGTGGGGAATGGTGTTGGTGTCTGTGATGGTGACTGTGGTGATGTCAGGGGTGATGATGTTCATAGTGACTGTGGTGGTGAGGGAAGTGTTGGTGGCAACTTACTACTCTTTTAAAGGGTTCCGTGAAACTCATTTGTTTTTCGGCCTAAGTAGCAGGGAAATTTCTTTTCCTCAAAATTTGTTGTGAATTACAGCCTATGACTTGCAATAAATTATAGCTATGGTATGAGCCTTGATTTATAATTGTGACTGATATCTGTAATACCGTATTGGGATTTATGTCTGCACTATTTGTAGTATTGTCTGCATTACTGTGACTGATTTCTACCTTCCTGGAGTCTACCTGGAGGCCATTCTGAGGGTCAACGCCCCTGCGGCGCAATCCTTGACCAGGCCTTCCGGTGGATCAGGACCTGATCAACCAGACTGTTACTGCTGACCCCACGCATTCCAACGTATGAACCACAGCCCGGCTGACCGTAGCTAGTTGCTGGTTGCAGAGCTGGCTGATAGGTAATGGCAGTAACAGACAGTTAAAAGCACTGAATAACCAAACCACATAACCAAACTGTGATGGCTACATGGGGCAGTGAGTCAGTAGGAAAGACTGGTCCTAGGTCATGTTGCAAGGGTAAGAAACCTTCAAAGCCGGCCACAGCTATATCATGCTATATGTTTACATTGCTTTAATATTTTTCTAACATGCTTTACCTGGGTGTACCACCCCTTACCTTTGCAGGGGTTGACAACTCCTGTACCTGCTGTTACACTGTTGTACCAGCGCTGTAGCACCTAACAGGGGGGAGGTAGGGAGGGCTGAGTGCCATCCATAAAATGCCATGATCAAGTAGTGTGTGTGTTTTAGGGCAGCCCTTGTAATTAGGCCCACCAGTGTACCAAGACTGCTGTAATGGGTCAACCTTGCTTATATCTGTTTATTAACCTTTCCTGCTGCCAGGGTACTTCCTCAGAGGGAGGGGGAGAATAAATGAGGGAAGGAGCAAGTGAGAGAGAAGGTGAATAAAGGAAAACTGAGTGAAGCAAGGATGGAATAAATGGATGCAGTGAGTGAGGGTGGGATGGAGGGAAGGACTAAAGAAGGGAAGAATGTTAGAGAGAAAGAGAGGGAGGGAGGGAAAGAGAGAGAGGAGGGGGAAGGGAGAGAGAGGAGAAGGGAGAGAGAGGGGAGTAGAGACAAACTGTGAATGTTTTGTTATGATAAAGAGCACCATTTTGTCTGTGAGAGAAGAGTTTATGAACATTATGCTGTAGCGAAAAGGTTAAGCCTGTCACTGATGTCTTTGTATATAATAATAGCAACTTGTGGAGGGGACATGCATTGAAATAACAGTGTGAACCATGGTGAAGTAACTCGGCTACCAGGGCACCAGTATTTACTTAGCTGCCTTTCTGCCAGAGAGTTACAGCTCCTGGACCCATCTTTTGACTACTGTGATGATTTACTCCTCTCACATATACGTACTTGTAAATCTGTGTCTGAGCCAGAATTGACTAGTATTTGTCCTGGCACCTCTGCTGTTTCTCATCCATATAGCAGATAGATCAAAGCACCCATCACACTTTCGTATCATCATTTGTAGATGACGCTAAAATAAGCATGAAAGTCACTATGGTAGAGGACAATGAAAAATTATAGTATAGTATAGTTAGTAGATGGGGAGAGGGAGGTATTAGGTAGATGGCGAGAATATTTTGAGGAACTTTTAAATGTTGAGGAAGAAAGGGAGGCGGTAATTTCATGCACTGGCCAGGGAGGTGTACCATCTTTTAGGAGTGAAGAAGAGCAGAATGTAAGTGTGGGGGAGGTACGTGAGGCATTACGGAGAATGAAAGGGGGTAAAGCAGCTGGAACTGATGGGATCATGACAGAAATGTTAAAAGCAGGAGGGGATATAGTGTTGGAGTGGTTGGTACTTTTGTTTAATAAATGTATGAAAAAGGGGAAGGTACCTACGGATTAGCAGAGAGCATGTATAGTCCCTTTATATAAAGGGAAGGGGGACAAAAGAGATTGTAAAAATTATAGAGGAATAAGTTTATTGAGTATACCAGGAAAAGTGTACCGTCGGGTTATTATTGAAAGAATTAGAGGTAAGACAGAATGTAGGATTGAGGATGAGCAAGGAGGTTTCAGAGTGGGTAGGTGATGTGTAGATCAAGTGTTTACATTGAAGCATGTATGTGAACAGTATTTAGATAAAGGTAGGTAAGTTTTTATTGCATTTATGGATTTAGAAAAGGCATATAATAGAGTGGATAGAAGAGCAATGTGGCAGATGTTGCAAGTATATGGAATAGGTGGTAAGTTACTAAATGCTGTAAAGAGTTTTTATGAGGATAGTGAGGCTCAGGTTAGGGTGTGTAGAAGAGAGGGAGACTACTTCCTGGTAAAAGTAGGTCTTAGACAGGGATGTGTAATGTCACCATGGTTGTTTAATATATTTATAGATGGGGTCGTAAAGGAAGTAAATGCTAGGGTGTTCGGGAGAGGGATGGGATTAAATTATGGGGAATCAAATACAAAATGGGAATTGACACAGTTACTTTTTGCTGATGTTACTGTGCTTATGGGAGATTCTAAAGAAAAATTGCAAAGGTTAGTGGATGAGTTTGGGGGTGTGTGTAAAGGTAGAAAGTTGAAAGTGAACATAGAGAAGAGTAAGGTGATGAGGGTATCAAATGATTTAGATAAAGAAAAATTGGATATCAAATTGGGGAGGAGGAGTATGGAAGAAGTGAATGTTTTCAGATACTTGGGAGTTGACGTGTCAGCGGATGGATTTATGAAGGATGAGGTTAATCATAGAATTGATGAGGGAAAAAAGGTGAGTGGTGCGTTGAGGTATATGTGGAGTCAAAAAACGTTATCTATGGAGGCAAAGAAGGGAATGTATGAAAGTATAGTAGTACCAACACTCTTATATGGGTGTGAAGCTTGGGTTGTGAATGCAGTAGCGAGGAGGTGGTTGGAGGCAGTGGAGATGTCCTGTCTAAGGTCAATGTGTGGTGTAAATATTGTGCAGAAAATTCGGAGTGTGGAAATTAGGAGAAGGTGTGGAGTTAATAAAAGTATTAGTCAGAGGGCTGAAGAGGGGTTGTTGAGGTGGTTTGGTCATTTAGAGAGAATGGATCAAAGTAGAATGACATGGAGAGCATTTAAATCTGTAGGAGAAGGAAGGCGGGGTAGGGGTCGTCCTCAAAAAGGTTGGAAGGGGTAAGGGAGGTTTTGTGGGCGAGGGGCTTGGACTTCCAGCAAGCGTGCATGAGTGTGTTCGATAGGAGTGAATGGAGACGAATGGTATTAGGGACCTGGCAATCTGTTGGAGTGTGAGCAGGGTAATATTTAGTGAAGGGATTCAGGGAAACCGGTTATTTTTATATAGCCGGACTTGAGTCCTGGAAATGGGAAGTACAATGCCTGCACTCTAAAGGAGGGGTTTTGGGATATTAGCAGTTTGGAGGGATATGTTGTGTATCGTTATACGTATATGCTTCTAAACTGTTGTGTTCTGAGCACCTCTGCAAAAACAGTGATTATGTGTGAGTGAGGTGAAATTGTTGAATGATGATGAAAGTATTTTCTTTTTGGGGATTTTCTTTCTTTTTGGGTCACCCTGCCTCGGTGGGAGACGGCTGACTTGTTGAAAAAAAAAAAAAGGTTTTCCAGTGGGCAGTTGAAAACAACATGACATTCACTGGTGATAAGTTCCAGCTGCTTAGGTATGGACAGAATGAAGAACTCAAAAGGAATACTATATACAAAACTCAAGAGGGTCACCAAATAGAACGAAAGGAACATGTAAAAGACCTGGGGATAATTATGTCAACTGACCTTTCTTTTAAGGAATATAACAAGGTAAAGATCACAACACCCAGGAAGATGACAGGGTGGGTATTGAGAACTTTCAAAACAAGGGAAATAATATCAATGGAGACACTCTTCAAATCGCTAGTGCTCCCTCATTTAGAATATTGCTCAGTGCTGATGGCTTCATTCAAAGCAGGAGAAATATCAGAGCTGGAACAAAAGCAGAGATAGTTTACAGCTCGCATTAAGCCAGTAAAGCACCTAAATTACTGGGAACGTCTTCAGGTCGTACTTATTTGAGCAGAGGCGAGAGAGATACCTGATAATATACACCTGGAAAGTACTCGAGGGGCTGGTGCCAAATCTGCACACTCCCTTGGCTGCAAGGGTATGATGATTACCCTTGCAGTTAAGACTGGATTTTCAAGCAAGATGCCCTCCATCGAGCAACTTTACCAACAGCTTAAGGAAGAATTGAGGATGGCGAAGATGGAGATTCGGCGACTGTCCGAGGAAAACAAGAAGATTCGTAGTAGTCCTCCTGTTTTGAGTCCTCAGGTCAAGAAAGGAAACTGGTCAGTGGCTGGACAGCAGGGAACGAAGTTGACGATCAAGAAGACGAATGGAAAGGTAGAAACGATGAAGAAGAAAGAGTCTGCCGTGGAAACTGTTGCGGAAACATCTAATACATTCTGTGCTACCCAACGAATGTGAGTCGACTACTGGGAACGTCATGACGAACGACACCAAGGAAGGTAAGAATATTGTTGTTGTTGGGGATAGCCAAGTTAGGTATATGGATAGGGTGTTCTGCTTGAAGGACAGGAGTAGGAGACAGAGGGTTTGCTTTCCTGGGGTTGGGATGGAGGATATTGTTAGCCGTCTGGATGACATCATGAGAGGTAATGGGAGCAATCCTATTATCTGTCTCAGTGCTGGAGGCAACGATGTTGGCAGACGTAGGAGTGAAGACCTGATTAGCAGGTATAGGTCAGCAATAGAAATAATTAGGAGGAAGGGTGGGAACCCTGTCATATGTGGTATTTTGCCAAGGAGAGGAGTTGGAAATGAATGGTTGTCCAGGGCAATTGGTGTCAATTGCTGGCTGGACAAATACTGTAAGGAAAATGCGGTAACATTCATTGACAACTGGGACCTCTTCTATGGCAGAAATGACATGTATGCCAGGGATGGGGTTCACTTATCTAGGTCTGGGGTGGGAGCACTGGCAACTGCAGTGGAGGGAGCTGTTAGGACTTTAAACTAGGAATAGTTAGTGGTATGGGTTTTGGCAGGAAAACAGTGAAGTCCCAGTGTAGTAATATTATGAGTTCTAGGGGAACTAGTAATAAGCCGAATGAGGTAGATATTGAAAAGCCAGTGACATTGGGTGATAAGGACAGTAATAGGTTTAGTAGAAAAACAGAAATGAGCAGGAAAGGTAAAGAGAAAGGAGAGTTTCAATGTTTATTATGCTAATAGCCGTAGTGCTAGGAATAAGATGGACGAGTTGAGATTAGTTGCTAGTGCAGGTAACATTGATGTATTTGCCTTAACTGAGACGTGGTTTAATTCAAAAAGTCGGGACATGCCTGCGGAATGTCACATTCAGGGTTTTAAATTGTTCCAAGTAGATAGAAGTATCGGGAAGGGGGGAGGGGTGGCATTGTATGTCCGAGATCGCTTGAACTGTTGCATAAAAACGGGTATTAAGTCTGAAGTAACACATACAGAGTCTGTTTGGATAGAATTTTCAGAGGGGCATGAAAAACTGATTTTAGGAGTGATATACCGTCCCCCAAACTTAGATAGGGGCCAAGGGAGGCTACTATGGGAGGAAATTGTTAAGGCCACAAGGCACGATAATGTAGTAATTCTAGGAGACTTTAACTTTAGTCATATTGATTGGAATTTCTTGACTGGGAATTTAGAATCATACGACTTCTTAGAAGTAGTTCAGGATTGTTTTTTGAAGCAGTTTGTGACAGAACCTACAAGGGGAAATAACCTGCTTGACTTAGTTCTGGCAAACAATGAATCCCTTGTTAATAATTTAGAAATTTCAGAGGAACTGGGTGCTAGCGACCACAAATCAATTACATTTAGCATTGAATGGAAGTACGATAGTAGCAATAACTCAGTAACAGTCCCGGATTTTCGCTTAGCAGATTACGATGGGCTTAGAGAACACTTATCTGTTGACTGGGGTAACGAAGAGAGCTATCAATATGACAGTTTTCTGAACACTATACATGAGGCTCAAAGAACGTTTATCCCATATAAAGAAATTAGATCAAATAGAAATGACCCAAAATGGATGAATAATAGGCTCAAATATCTACTAGGGCATAAGAAAGGAATTTATAGGCATATCAAAAGAGGTTAGGGTCATCTTATGAATCAGTATATTGACATTAAGAGGGACATTAAAAAGGGGATAAGAAAAGCTAAAAGGGACTGTGACATTAAAGTTGCTAGGGATTCTAAAACTAACCCAAAAAGTTTTTTTCCAGGTCTATAGAACAAAAGTTAGAGATAAGATAGGTCCCCTTAAAAATAACTATGGGCATCTTACTGACAAAGAGAATGAAATGTGCTCGATTTTAAATAATTATTTTCTCTCGGTTTTTACACAGGAAGACACTAACAATATTCCAGTAATTAATTTTTATAGTGGGCTAGAAGAAGATAAATTATGTAACATCACAGTCACTAGTGAAATGGTTGTGAAGCAGATAGACAGACTGAAGCAAAATAAGTCAACGGGTCCTGATGAGGTTTTTTCAAGGGTTCTTAAGGAATGCAAAAATGGAACTCTGTGAACCATTAACTAATATTTTTAATTTATCTCTTCAAACAGGTGTAGTGTCTGATATGTGGAAGATGGCTAATGTAATTCCTATTTTTAAAACAGGGGACAAGTCGTTACCATCAAATTACCGCCCAATAAGCCTGACCTCAACTGTAGGCAAATTACTAGTCAATTATAGCTCAGATTATAAGAAGCCATCTCGATAAGCATAGCTTGATTAATGATACTCAGCATGGATTCACAAGAGGCCGATCTTGTCTAACTAATTTATTAACTTTCTTCAGTAAAGCTTTTGAGGCTGTTGACCACGATAAAGAGTTTGATATTATTTACTTAGATTTTAGTAAGGCTTTTGATAGAGTTCCGCACCAAAGACTGTTAAAGAAAGTGGCAGCTCATGGCATTGGGGGAAAAGTGCTCTCATGGATCAAGTCATGGCTCACAGACAGGAAGCAGAGAGTGTCCATAAATGGGGTTAAATCTGAGTGGGGATCTGTAACAAGTGGCGTTCCACAGGGATCAGTCTTGGGCCCGTTGTTGTTTATAATATACATCAATGACCTTGATGAGGGAATTACTAGTGATATGAGCAAATTCGCCTTTGTCACAAAGATAGGTAGGATAATTGATTCAAACGTAGATGTTAGGGAACTTCAGGAGGATTTAAACAAACTATATTCTTGGTCAGAAAAGTGGCAGATGCAGTTCAATGTAGATAAATGCAAGGTTCTGAAGCTCGGGAGTGTCCATAACCCTAGCACTTATAAGTTAAATGATGTAGAACTTAGCCATACAGATTACGAAAAGGACTTGGGGGTTATGGTGAGCAGCAACCTTAAACCAAGACAGCAATGCCTAAGCGTACGTAATAAGGCAAATAGATTACTGGGATTTATATCAAGAAGTGTAAGCAACAGAAGTCCAGAGGTCATACTGCAGCTTTATACATCATTAGTAAGGCCTCACCTAGATTATGCAGCTCAATTCTGGTCTCCATATTACAGAATGGACATAAATTCGTTAGAAAACATTCAGCGTAGAATGACTAAATTAATACATAGCATTAGAAATCTTCCTTATGAAGAAAGATTGAAGACTCTTAAGTTACATTCACTTGTTAGACGAAGAATGAGGGGAGACCTGATCAAAGTGTATAAGTGGAAGATAGGTATTAATAAAGGGGATATTAATAAGGTCTTGAGGATATCTCTCCAAGAGAGAACCTGCAGTAATGGATTTAAATTAGATAAGTTTAGATTTAGAAAGGACACAGGAAAGTATTGGTTTGGAAATAGGGTAGTTGATGAGTGGAACAGTCTACCTAGTTGGGTTATTGAGGCTAGGACTTTGGGTAGTTTCAAATTTAGGTTGGATAAGTACATGAGTGGGAGGGGTTGGATTTGAGTGGGACTTGCACATCAGAGCTTATTTCTTGGGTAGCATTGAAAATTGGGTTGGTCAAATGTTTTGTTAGTGGGATAAATTGTAAAGGACCTGCCTAGTATGGGCCAACAGGCCTGCTGCAGTGTTCCTCCTTTCTTATGTTCTTATAACAACATACTGGAGTGAGAGATATGGGAGGAAGTGTAAAATAAACTCAGTGAGGAGCAGGGGTGTGGTGGAGACAATAAGGGAACACTGTATCAACATCCGGGGTCCCAGACTATTCAACATCTTACCAGAAGATATCAGAAACATGGCTGGAACAAGTGTAGAAGCCTTCAAGAGGAAACTGGACAAGTGTCTTCACCAGGTACCAGATCAACCAGGCTGTGATGGATATGTGGGGTACTGGGCCTCCAGCAGCAACAGCTTGTTTGATCAGGCAAGCACCGGACAAGCCTGGCCCATGGCCAGGCTGAGAGTAGTTAAACTCTTGAGACTCTTCAAAGGTATATCAAAGGTGTGTGTGTTTGAAAGGGTTAATGCTTTGATACGCTATTGGAGTGTGAACAGGCAATATTTATGAATGGATTTAGGGAAACCAGCAGTGGCATTGCTAGGGTTGGTATCACCCTCATGAAATCCAAGGGTGGGGGATGGGGGGGGCAGTAAAATCTAGTTACGTCACTACTGCATGCCCAGTGATTAATGTTGAACAATGAGAACGTTTAAGGGCTACAAAACGAACAGGAGAATACTTCTCAACTTTATTAATGATAAAATAAATAATCATAGTAATATTGAGGACACATAAACTCAAATACCACTTTGAGTACAATCAACAGATCCTACATTTATTCATCTTCAACAATGCAAAAAAAAAAAAAAAAAAAAGAAAACAAAAAAACACATGAAAAATAAAGAAAAACATTAGTTCCAATTTGACCTTGAGTACAGGTAACATGTAATAAAGTTGGTAGAATTACTGACAATATGTAAAGTAAAAGGACACAAGTGCAACTAATGTGACATTTATTGTGGCAACGTTTCGCTCTCCAGGAGCTTGATAAAGCTCCTGGAGAGCGAAACGTTGCCACAATAAATGTCACATTAGTTGCACTTGTGTCCTTTTACTTTACATACAGGTAACATCTCAGTGAATCTGATCATACATTTCCTTGCCTTCAATCCTGCAAAATCATCTATTACATCATCAAAATCAGTGATTTTCCCTATATAGGCCTATTTGTACTCTGTAATCATATAAGAGGCTATAGAGAAATGAAGGATTTTTCTCTTATGTTACTGTAGCACTGTTTTGGGCATTAGTGTCACCTTCTTTAGAGGCTCTGTGGTGTCACCCAGGTTGACCCCCTCCCCCCTAACAATGCCACTGGAAACCAGTTAGCCAAACTTAAGTCCTGGAGGTGGGAAATACAGTGCCTGCACTCAAAGGAAGGGATGAGGGTGTTGCAGGTTGGAAGGGTCATTTGAACTGTGATGTTAGTGCACTTCTGGCAAGACAGTGATTAAATGAAAAATGGGGAATGTGTTTCCTCCCCTTTTTTTTGGGTTATCCTGCCTCAGTGGAAGACAGCCGGTATTTAAAAAAAAATTATTAGTTATTGTTATTTTCATCTGTGGAAACATTTTTTGCAGATGCAATGGTGAGTGTGGGAGAAAGGCTAGAAAATCCATTTAACATAGAAAATGTGGTTCTGCCAGTAAACTACAAGGTGTCTGATGCTATCATGAACTTCCAAGAAGCAGGAAATGATATATCTACCAAGGTGAGACTTGCCTTATAAAATGTGATCTTTAGATGGTGGCTGGGTCCAGTAATTATCTGGATAGAATTTGAAATTGCAGCACATTACAGATATAAGTTTTAATTATAGCTCTTCTTTGTGCTGTTGAATTGAAATATTGTATCATCATTGTACTCTAGGTAGTAAGTTGGTAGATAGCAGCCACCCAGGGATACTACTGTCCTGCCAAGTGAGTGTAAAATGGAAGCCTGTAATTGTTTTACATGTTGGTAGGATTACTGATGTCTTTTTTCTGTCTCATAAACATGCAAGATTTCAGGTATGTCTTGCTACTTCTGCGTACACTTAGGTCACACTACACATGCATGTACAAGCATATATATACACACCCCTGTGTGTTTTCTTCTATCTTCTTCCTAGTTCTTGTTTTTGTTTTTTTCCTCTTATCTCCATGGGGAAGTGAAACAGAATTCTTCCTCCGTAAGCCATGCGTGTCGTAAGAGGCGACTAACATGCTGAGAGCAAGGGGCTAGAAACTCCTTCTCCTGTATACTTTACTAAAGTTAAAAAGAGAAACTTTCGCTTTTTTTTTTAGGTCACCCTGCCTCGGTGGGATATGGCCAGTTTGATGAAAAAAAAAAAAAGTGTACTGTATACAGTATATTGTTTTTCTTTGGAACCCCCACTTATTTAATAGGTGGTTTTATGTACAGTTTTATCCAAATGTTTGCCACTGATGTTTTCTGATGCTGCTTTTATTTTTAACCCTTTCACTGTTGAGACCCCTGCTCACAAACTTGCTCTCAGTGTCGAAGAACTTAAAAAAAAAAATTAATATGAAATGATGGAGAACCTTTTTCCAGTGGTAATGACACCAAAAGTACGAAATTTGATGGAAAATTTACGGAATTATACTCTCGCAAAGTTAACTGCCTTGGCGATATATAGACATTGGCAATTTCGCCTATTTTGAGCCCTATTTTCTGCCAATTCTATTGTTCCAGTCAACCAAACTCATAGCTATTTCACTAGAACTCCATTTGTCCTATCGATTGCGTACAAGAAACCGCCCATTTACTAATTTCAGCTACCCAATAAAGTGGTCAGAAATTGGCAATTTGGCCAATTTCACACAAATTTCAAAAGAATAAACAATGCAGACATTCCTGGCACTAAAATAATATTTTCTCTGTTCATTAGTCACATCTCCAGGCCCCTCTTATATTACTCCTCCTTTCCATTTTGAATTTTTATTCACACAAAAAATAGAAGATTTACTGTTATGCAGACTACTGCATTATTGTAATAATTGTATAAATGTCAACCTATTCGTGACTGCATATTAGACTGGCTAGTTGGACATGTATTGGATGGTGATGTCATTTGTTTATCTTGAACATTGGCAGAAATTGAACATTTCCACTACTTTGAGCTCAATTTCAAGGTGTTTTTTCTGTAATATATCTTTCATTCTATTTCTGTAATATATCTTCCATTCCATCAAGTGAATCCAAGAAAAGGAGAATACAACCATAAATACTATATGAAAATACACCTCAAAGTCGGCATCTTACACCAAAAACACGGTCGGAGTTTTTTTCTCGTGCACACTGGCCATGCAGACCCATTCTCTCACATGTAGGTCTACCAACTTTCTCTGCTAGATTTGAAGCCGGTAGAATTTTGGTGTATTTATACAACACCAACACTGGCTCGTAAGCCATACTAATACGATACTGACAGTGAAAGGGTTAAGAACTTTAATTTTTACTATTATTATAAATCTTGCAAAATCTGAAGGAAAGGCAAGTTTATTTAACCCTTTGACTGTCGCAACCCCCAGTCCTGAGGTGTCTCCTGGTGTCGCAAAATTAAAAAAAAAAAAATTATTTTTTCTTATGAAATGATAGAGAATCTTTTCCCGATTGTAATGACACCAAAAAAACGAAATTTGATGGAAAACTGATGGAATTATGCTCTCGCGAAGTTAGCGACCTCGGTGCTGTTTACAAATCGGCGATTTCGCCCACTATGAGCCCTATTTTCGGCTAATTCCATTGTTCCAGTTGCCCAAACTCATAGCTATTTCTTTAGAACTCCATTTTTTCTATTGATTGAGTACAAGAAACTGCCCATTTACCGATTTCAACTACCTAATAATGTGGTCAGAAATTTGCAATTTGGCCAATTTCACGAAAACTAAAAAATGACAATTTCAAAATAAGGTCCAGAATGAACAATGCAGATATTCCTGGCTCTAAAATAACATTTTCTTTGCTCATCAGTCATGTCTCCAGGCCCCTCTGATATTACTCTTGCTTTCTATTTTGAATTTTTATTCAAACAAAAAATAGAAGACTTACTATTATGCAGACTACTGCAATACTGTAATAATTGTATAAATAACATCAATCCATTCATGACTGTATATTAGAATGGCTAGTTGGACATTTATTGGACAATGGCATCATTTGTTTACTTTTGAACATTGGCAAAAATCAAACATTTACCCTACTTTGAGCTCCATTTCTGGGTTCTTTTTATAGTAAAATCAATCAAAATCACCTCTATTTCTATAATATGTTTTCCATTCTATCAAATGAGACCAAGAAAACGAGAATACAACCATAAATACTATACGAAAATAGACCACAAAGTCGGCATTTTAATTAAAAAAATCGGTCGGAGTTTTTTTTTTCTCATTATGCACTGCGTGCTCGAGGATTTTTTTTATATGGTGCACACTGATCACACAGACCCATTCTCTCACATGTGGGCCTATCAGCTTTCTCCTGCTTGATTTGAAGCCGCTAAAATTTATGAGTATATATACGTCAAACACGGTACCTCGTAAGACGTATATATACGGCCGCGACAGTCAAAGGGTTAATATAAAAATAATTAACTGAATATTATTTTAATTACCAATTGGTCATGTTTCACCAAAGCAGATATGGGATAGCAATTTCTGGACACAATGAAACAGTCTGTATTCTTTTTACAGAACTTTCCTCTTGCTTAAAATCTTTGATGTATTGAATTTTTTTTTTCTTGATACTGATTATCTTGCATATATTGTTGCCTATAAATTTATGGGCTTCCTTAACCCTTTTGTTGTCAAGACCCCATGCTCACAAACTTGCTCTCAGTGTCAAAGAATTTAAAAAAAAAAAAATTCTTATGAAATAATAGAGAATCTTTTTCCTATGGTAATGAAACCAAAAGTACGAAATTTGATGAAAAACTTACGGAATTACACTCACGAATTTAGCAGTCTCAGTGCTATTTACACATTGGCTATTTCACCAACTTTGAGCCCTATTTTTGGCCAATTCATTTGTTCCAGTCAACCAAACTCGTAGCTATTTCGCTAGTATTACTTCTAATTTTATCGATTGAGCACAAGAAATTGTCCAGTCAACTGTTTCAACTACCCACTAAAGTGATCTGAAACTGGTAATTTGGCCAATTTCATACACAGTTCAAGGAAGGCCAGTTTCAAAATAGTCCAGAATTAGCCCTTTCAGGGTCCACAGGCCCTCTCAGAGACTTGTTCTCAGGGTCCCCCAAATTTCAAAAAAAAAAAAAAATATTTTTTCTTATAAAAAGATAGAGAATCTTTTCCCGATCATAATGTCACCAAAAGTATGAAATTTGATGGAAAACTTACGGAATTATGCTCTTGCGAAGTTAGCAGTCTTGATGATGTTTACGCATTGGCGATTTTGCCCACTTTGAGCCCTATTTTCGGCCAATTCCAATGTACTAGTCGACAAAAATCATAACTATTTCGCTAGAACTCCATTTTTTCTATCGAATGAGTACAAGAAACCACCAATTTACCGATTTCAACTATCCAATACAGTGGTCAGAATTTAGCAATTTTGCCAATTTCACACAAATTTCAAAAGATGCCAATTTCCAAATAGGGTCGAGAATAAACAAGAAAGACATTCCTGGCACTAAAATAACATTTCCTCTGTTCATTAGTCATGTCTCCAGGCCCCTCTTACATTTACTTTCCACTTTGAATTTTTATTTTCACAAAAAATAGAAGATTTACTGTTATGCACACTACTGCATTAGTGTAGAAATGGTATAAATAATATCGGCGCACTTGTGAAAGAATATTAGACTCACCAGTTGACGTGTATTGGACGCTTAGCATGATTTTTTTACTTTTGAACTTTGGTAAAAATCTAACATTTCTGCTACTTTGAGCTCAATTTCAAGGTACTTTTCATTGTAAAACCAGTCAAAATCATCTCAATTTCTGTAATGTGTCTTCCATTCTATACAATGAGACCAGGAAAACTAGAATACAACAATAAATACCATACGAAAATATAGTGCAAAGTTGCTGTTTTAATCCAAAAACACGGTCAAAGTTTTTTTTCTCATTACTCACTCTGTGCTGCAGGATTTTTTTTTATACTGCGCACACTGACCACATAGACCCATTCTTTCATATGTAGGCCTACCAGCTTTCTCTCACTAGATTTGAAGGCGCTAAAATTTATGAGTACTAGTACGTCATGGACCCTGGTGCGTAAGCCGTACTAGTATGGCCGAAACCCTGAAAGAGTTAACAATGCAGACATTCCTAGCACTAAAATAACATTTTCTCTCTTCATTAGTCACACCTCCAGGCCCCTCACTTATGCTTGCTTTCCATTTTGAATTTTTATTCACACAAAAAATAGATTTACTGTTAATCAGACTACTGTATTATTGTAAAAATGGTATAAATAATATCAACGCATTTGTGAAACATATTAGACCCACCAGTTGACATGTATTGGATGCATGACATGATTTGTTTACTGCTGAATATCAGCAAAAATCGAACATACATTTCCGCTGGTTTGAACTCGATTTCAAGGTACTTTTAGTCCATAAACCATTCATAATCATCTCTATTTCTGTAATATATATCTTCCATTCTATCAAATGAGACCAAGAAAATGAGAATACAACCATAAATACCATATGAAAATATACCACATAATCGCTGTTATAAACCAAAAACATGGTTGAAGTTTTTTTTTTCTCATTATGCACTGTGTGCTGCAGGATTTTTTTTTACTGCGCATACTGACTACTCAGACCCATTCTCTCATATGTAGGCCTACCAGCTTTCTCCCGCAAGATTGGAAGCCACTAGAATTTTGGCGTAGTATTACAAGACCAACACTGGCTTGCAAGCCGAAATATTATGGGACCGACAGTGAAAGGGTTAATTACGCGGCTCAATTATTCAGTTATTATGCTTGTGTTCTGGCAGTGCCCTTTTTTTTTCAGGCTTTGTGCAGAACCTCTAAATTGAAAGTTAAGTAAACATTTGTTCAAATTATGTTCAGTGCCTTTCCAATAGCCAAATATCTTTTTTTATTCTAGTAGTTCTTTCTTATAAATGTAACACTTGATATTAAATAGCCTAATGATATACAGCCTCTCCTGGCTTGTGTCAGCCATGTTTGATGTTGTAATAAAGTTGGTAGAATTACCGACAATAGGTAAAGTAAAAGGACACAAGTGCAACTAATGTGACATTTTATTGTGGCGAAACGTTGCCACAATAAAATGTCACATTAGTTGCACTTGTGTCCTTTTACTTTACATGTTTGATGTTGTTTTAATGTCACCTTTGCACCATTTATAACATTTCTAGTATATTTTTAAATGTTTATACAGTAGTGTACTGTATATTGTAATAAACAGAGTAGAGGAAATCAGCTCTAATATACATTATTTAGGTACGTAGTTGTTGGTAAACGAGTACGTCGCTAAGCGATGAGAGGCTATACTGTATTCTGGAGATAAGCTCTGACACACTAAATGAGTCCAGTTTTGCTGGACCTCTAGGAACATAACCTACAGCAGATTTGTAGGGACAGTTAATGCTTCCTAAAGCACATACCAGTTCTTTATTAGCCATAAATAATACAAAGAAACTTAACTTTGTATTTTCCTAGTGCAGAACAATTTTATTAAATTAGAAATGTGCAAAGCTACCAAACTTATAAAACATTAAAATTCCAAGTATTTCAATTTATGCAATAATATTAGGGATATTTAAATTATTTTTGTAATGAAATACAAAAAGTTTAGCAAAATAATCATCATCATGCCAAATAGCAAAATAATCATCATCATACCAGGTCATGTTTTGAATGGCAGATGCCAAAATTAATAGTAACTGGATAAGATAAGTTGCTATTATTGAAACACTAGATCTAACGTGTTTTCTCTGTATCTCTCTCACGAAGCCTTTCCATTAAATATGTTTTGTTTATGTACAGTATATGTAATATACATTGTTGATCTTACTAAATGTTTGAAACCTATCAGGTGTTTCAAGGTTGTGGACCACCCCGTCTAGGGCGCAGTAAGAGGCAGGCTCCAGCAAAAGGAGAACTTACACAAGAATTTTTAGATTTTAGTACAGACAATCGCCAAGACAAGAAACGTGATAAGGAGTTAGAGAACATTTCTGTCAGTAAATATATCCATGAAATAAAAACAAAGGTGAGTGAGTAACAATATGGGCTTTATTCTTAGTTTAATTCCAAGAAAGTTTATAATCAGACAGATATGTTGCTGCAGTGTAAAGAAACTAGTATACTAAATGCTTTTTTTTTTTTCGTCCTTTCATTTTTATAGCAAAGGAAATGTTTGAAATTGACAAAGTGAAAGCACATTGAGGTTGTTTCCAAATGAGTTTAGGAAAATATGTAATTGTGATATAATTTTTGTTTACTATTAGCTGTGTAACGTATTAACAGACCTGTGGCTGTGTTTAGAATCAAAAGAAAAATCCAAGCCTCCTCGTTATGATAAAAGTATTTTCGCTGATGCTTGAAATAACCACATTGTAGTTAGCTACAATATTTACAGTTTCCTGCCAATAATTCCTCTATATTCACACGTATCAGTAGGTGCACTACATTATAAAGATCTTTTTGTTGCTGTCCATGCTCGCCTTATTTAGTTTGCCCCCTCCCCCCAAATTACTTTTTGCTACACTAAGCCAATAACTTAACAGATCAAGAATGCACGTGAGTTCTGGAGCGAACTACCGACCAAGATGTGCCGAGATGCTGATCGCAATGGTGCCTTGAGTTGCTGGACAGGCATAAAGCTTGGCAAGTGCGTATATGTTACTTTTTCATTCTGTTTCTCTTTGTGCCCCAAGTACTTCATGCTCATTCTTCAAACTTGGTGCCACAAGACAAAAGAAAGGTGGCTTAAATTTAAATATATGTATTATTTACCTCCATGGGGAAGTGGAACAGAATTCTTCCTCCGTAAGCCATGCATTTTGTAAGAGGCAACTAACATGCCCTTCTGTATACATTACTAAAGTTAAAAAGAGAAACTTTTCTTTTTCTTTTTGGCCCACCCTGCCTTGGTGGGATACGGCCAGTTTGTTAAAAGAAGAAGATGTATTAGTTACTAAAAAGACAAAGAAGGAAATTTAGAAGTTTGATTGTTTGAATGTGCGGGTATAGAGTACAGATAAAGATTTGATTGTTAATGTTATGAAAGAAAAGAAGCCGAATGTCCTAGCATTAAGCAAAACATAGCTCAAGCAGTAGAAGAATTCCAATGAGGAGTAAATGGGGTGATGATTTAAATGTAAATTCAAGAATTGTGTGGCTTTAGAGGAAAAGTGGGATGTGAGAAGTGGGTTATAGTAAGTGTTTATGTACTTGTGTCAGAGAGAGAGAGAGAGAGAGAGATAGAGACAGAGCTAGAGATAGATATAAATTGATTGATTTTGGGAGGTGTTAAACAAACATTTAGAGTATTCTAAACCAAGTGAAAGAACATTTGTTGTGGGTGACAAATGATAAAATGGGAAAGCCTTTTGTATAGGGGACAGTATGCAAGTTGTGAGTACCATGAATTAAAGATAATGGGGGACCCATTATCTTTTATTCATGGCTTGGTAGTAGGTAATACATTTATTTTATTTATTTATTATCATACTGGCCGATTCCCACCAAGGCAGGGTGGCCCGAAAAAGAAAAACTTTCACCATCATTCACTCCATCACTGTCTTGCCAGAAGGGTGCTTTACACTACAGTTTTTAAACTGCAACATTAACACCCCTCCTTCAGAGTGCAGGCACTGTACTTCCCATCTCCAGGACTCAAGTCCGACCTGCCGGTTTCCCTGAATCCCTTCATAAATGTTACTTTGCTCACACTCCAACAGCACGTCAAGTATTAAAAACCATTTGTCTCCATTCACTCCTATCAAACACGCTCATGCATGCCTGCTGGAAGTCCAAGCCCCTCACACACAAAACCTCCTTTACCCCCTCCCTCCAACCTTTCCTAGGCCGACCCCTACCCCGCCTTCCTTCCACTACAGACTGATACACTCTTGAAGTCATTCTGTTTCGCTCCATTCTCTCTACATGTCCGAACCACCTCAACAACCCTTCCTCAGCCCTCTGGACAACAGTTTTGGTAATCCCGCACCTCCTCCTAACTTCCAAACTACAAATTCTCTGTATTATATTCACACCACACATTGCCTTCAGACATGACATCTCCACTGCCTCCAGCCTTCTCCTCGCTGCAACATTCATCACCCACATAAGAGCGTTGGTAAAACTATGCTCTCATACATTCCCCTCTTTGCCTCCAAGGACAAAGTTCTTTGTCTCCACAGACTCTTAAGTGCACCACTCACTCTTTTTCCCTCATCAATTCTATGATTCACTTCATCTTTCATAGACCCATCCGCTGACACGTCCACTCCCAAATATCTGAATACGTTCACCTCCTCCATACTCTCTCCCTCCAATCTGATATCCAATCTTTCATCACCTAATCTTTTTGTTATCCTCATAACCTTACTCTTTCCTGTATTCACCTTTAATTTTCTTCTTTTGCACACCCTACCAAATTCATCCACCAATCTCTGCAACTTCTCTTCAGAATCTCCCAAGAGCACAGTGTCATCAGCAAAGAGCAGCTGTGACAACTCCCACTTTGTGTGTGATTCTTTATCTTTTAACTCCACGCCTCTTGCCAAGATCCTCGCATTTACTTCTCTTACAACCCCATCTATAAATATATTAAACAACCACGGTGACATCACACATATTTTAAGAAAAATAAAAGGGGATAAATAAGTTCGAGATATGTTGGGGTTGTCAATGACAATGGTGCTACACTATGAATTGTGGTATAAAAATTTGATGGGTAGACTTTTGGATATGCAAATTTTTTTAGGAGTGACTTGATATGTCAGATCAGTAAAAAGCAAATAGAATAAAAGAAGAGTGGCATCAGTGGATAAAAGAGGAGACAGTGAGAGGAGATATAAGCAGCTGTTAGTAAAAAAGGTAGAGTAGAGAAAGTATAGGTAATGATGAAGTTGAAGAGGTATAGGGTAGGTTTAAAAATGGTTTTAGAATGAACAGCAGAAGTGTGTGGTTATAGGAAGGTGCACAAGGAATGATTGATGGAATGAAGATGTAAAAAGGTAGTAGGTGAGAAATTTGGTATAATGAGATGTGTGTGGGATTAAAAGATTAAGAATCTGAGTGTTAGTTGTCACAGGTGCTCCTTGCTGGTGGGAGATTTTGAAGAGGAGTTGCAAAGGTTGAGGAGGAATTTCGTAGGATGTATAGTAAAAGGAGAGTCCAGACCCCCAACCTGAAACTTGTCCACAGGGTCCAAGAATTTTGAAAAAAAAATTTTCTTTCTTATGAAATGGTAGAGAAACTTTTTCTGAAGGCAATAAAACAAAAAGTACTAAATTTGATGGAAAAATTTACAAAATTACGCTCTCGTGAATTTTGCTGCGTCAGCGATATTTACGCATCGGTGGTTTTGCCCAATTTGACTCCCATTTTAGGCCAAATTACATTCCAGTGAACAAATTCTTAGCTATTTCACTAGTATTACTTCTATTTTAAGAACTGAGCACAAGAAATCACCCAGTCAACTGTTTCAACTACCCAATAAAATGATCAGAGATTGGTAATTTGACCAATTTCACACAAAGTTCAAAATATTCCAATTTGAAAATAAGGTCCAGAATAAGCAATGCAGGCATTCCTGGCACTAAAATAACATTTCCTCTATTTATTAGTTATGTTTCTAGGCTTTACAAATAAATTCTATTTTGATTTTTTATTCACAATGCTTTTTTATTCATACCAAAAATAAAAGATTTACTGTTATGCAGTATTGTATTATTATTATAATCAAGGGGGAAGCGCTAAACCCCGAGGATTATACAGCACCTGGGGGGGGGATGTGGAAGGCATTCAGGCTTAATTCGGGGAACTGGAGCACAGATCCAATTCCCTAAATCAAGAGCCCCTCACCAACATCAAGGAACCTTCCTTGAGGGGGTACCAAAGTATAATGGTACCAATACTTTTATGGGTTTCAACATTGCAGCAAGGAGGCGGCTGGAGGCAGTACAAACATGTTTGAAAGCAGTGTATGGGGATGAATAATATGCAGAGTATTCAGAGTGCAGAAATTAGAAGACTGTGGCATTAGCAAAAGCATATGTCTGAGGGTTGAGGTGGTGGTGATTTGGGCATTTATAAAGATGTATAAATTTTGGGTGGAAGAAAGAGGGGTAGAGGTTGTGCTTGGAAAGATTGGAGGAAGAGGGTACAGAAGGTTTGTGTATTAAATTGGAGTGGAGACAAATGGTTTTTATGGCTTTACATGATGTTGGAGTGTGAGCAGACAGACTGACAGACTTAGGGAGCACAAAAGTAGTGTTAGGTTTGCCAACACTAACAATGCTCTTTTCTGTCACGTCAGAGATCACAGTCATCCTACTGACTGGTCTTCTGCTAAAACTGTCTTCCCTATTTCCAACTTTAACAGTCGCCGTCTGTTTGAATCCTCCCTTATACATATTATTATTATTATAATCAAAAAGAAGCGCTAAGCCACAAGGGCTATACAGCTCCCTTATACATAACTTTCCTTGTATGAATCTTAGTCCTGGCTTCATCTCTGTAGATGCCTTCCTTTCCCACTACATTGTAAAATGCTCCAAACTTCAGAAAACCTGTGACTTAACTTGATTCCTTTTTCTTCTTCTGCCTTGGGTATTTGTTCCTTCATTATTTATTTTTCCCCCCTCTGTGGGCCCCTAGCTCCCTTGAAGTGCTCCTCTTTCTTGGCATTGGACTGGCACTACCTCCTGGCCTATGTATACTCCCTCCTCTCCTTTTCATTAGTGTGATTTTGTAAATGGTCCAAGTCGGGCCGAAACGTCGTCATAAGCTCCTCTCTTCTATGTGCTGGTTATTTGTGTATCGTTCCAGTCACGGTATTGTGCCTTTTTTTTTTTTTTTTTTTTTTTTGTTACGAAGGGACTCAGGAGACCAGGTAGCCAAACTTGAGTCCTGGAGGTAGGAAGTGCCTGCACTCTAGAGATGTTGCAGTTTGGAAGGTCATGTGAATTGTAATGTCTCTGCACTTATGGTAAGACAGCTATTGAATAAGTGATGTTAGTCTGTATTTTTCATAGAGGTCATCCTGCTTTGGTATTATTATTATTATAATCAAAAAAGAAGCGCTAAGCCACAAGGGCTATACAGCTCCTGCTTTGGTAGAAAATGGCGTCTTAAAAAAAAAAAAAAAAAATTCAGATTTGGGTTAATTTTCTGTTGCAGAGACTATATTTCTGTAATATATCAATATATTTTTTTTTTTTTTTTCTCCATGGGGAAGTGGAACAGAATTCCTCAGTAAGCCATGCGTCATAAGAGACTACTAAACTGCTGAGAGCAAGGGGCTAATAACCCCTTCTCCTGTACATATTACTAAATTTAAAAGGAGAAACTTGAGTTTTTCCTTTTGGGCCACCCTGCCTCGGTGGGATATGGCTAGCTTGTTGAAAGAAGAAAGACCAATATATTTTGGTATGGGAATGCCACCGAATCAAAAAAATTTTTGAGTAGTTGAATCTGATAGCATTGGATAATCAAAATTCTCAAATACAGAAGCATGAGAATTTGTGAGGGGTGACTGTGCAGTTATAATTTCTGACAACAGCATGTCAAACCAACTCTGTTTTCAGATACGAGGGCAAGAGTACCTTGAATGCTACCGAGCCACAACACAGTTCTGCTATGGATGAGCAAATTATGCGACTGAAAGTAATTACCAGCAAACTGCAAGAGGCTTACAAGGGTCGAGATGTGTCTTGGATAGATGAAGGTAAATGCTTGCGTTCTAAATAGTTATTGTTTTGGTATGAATATGATTATATTATGCAATAAAATAGTGCTGCTAGTTCAGCTGATGATTAAATTATTATTATTATAATAAAAAAAAGAAGCGCTAAGCCACAAGGACTATACAGCGCCTGATGATTAAAACTATCCATTAAATGTAGGGAAAATGTTTAATACTTTATTTTTACAGTATCCTTAGGTATGCCAGGGCCATACCAAAGGATACTGAACTTTCAACATTGTTAAGACTAGATTATTATTATTAATCAAAACTAACCGCTAAACCCCCAAGGGTCGTACAGTGCTGCTGACAAGACTAGAATTAGTTTTGATTTTTTATCTTTGATATATCATAACTTAGCATTTAGTTTTGGTTGTAATAATTATAACTAGCACTAAAGATTGTAATAATAATTCTACAGTATATCACAATTACCTATGAAGAGCAGAAAATTATCATAGTACATGGGGTTAAAGATAATTAAATTTTTTTATTTATTCATTAATACATGCTTTTAATTTAAAAATCATTGTATTGCCTCCTGCAGAGTCATGGCTGACCAATGGTGGAAAACAAGATGAGGAGGCAGTAAGTGATGATGGAGCCTTGGGTGATGAGGGTAGTGGCAGTGGTGATGGATCACTCCATGGTAATTATCCACCTGATGATGAAGACGCATATGGTGAAAGCAAGGACAAATCACATTCTAAAAAGCAAAGCAATAACCATGAATATGATGATGATGAAGACAGGTATCAGTTCAATCAACCAGGTCAAGGAAGCAGTCATGCTGGATCTGGGAATACTCATACTGACTATGATTATAGATATGAAGGCTCTGGTGGAAATTGGAATGGGATGGATGGTGATTTAGAAGGGTCTGGTAACTATGGAAAAGCTCAAGCTCCTAATTTCAACCAAGAATTTCCCTACGAACCTTATGAACCTCCAAGCATTCCCCGTGAACCGACTGAACACAGTGGTCCCAAACATGAACCAGACCAGCCACCATCTGCTGCTGCCAAAAAAACCATGTCCCTCAATCGTGCCATCACTATTTACATGTTGCCAGCTTTCATCATGTTCCTTGGCTCGCTAGCTTAATTCACACAAAGTATAGCTCAGTCCCTGGGCAGAAGCTAGTGAATCTGAATCAAGGAGTGTCTTGGATTTTACTAGAGACTGTAGGCACCATCACTTTGTGATAAATGCCAAGGGTCACTTTTATTGGTGGCTCTGATGCCATATTCAACAATAATGAAGGCAGATTATGAAGGGTATTGCAGCAAAAATATTAAGATTAAATCATAATCAGAGTGGAAGGTAAAATTAAGTAATTTTTTCATGCTGAGAGAGAGTACAGTATACTGTATGTATAGCATCAAGGAAGTGGCTCACGAGTTTTGATACTTCACAAAAAATGTATGTATATTGTTAAATATTTACGATATTCACTAAAAGTGAATCAAGTGATTGTAAGATATAAACATGAAAATTTTTATAAAATATTATAGTTTAAAGCGTACAGTAAATGAACTTGGACCAGTTAATATCAGTGCTTCTCCATTTAGAGAGACGTATAACTGTTTTATAAAAGCAGTGTCTAAGAGTTAAAAAGAGGCATGAAATTGAGGGAAAAATGTGGGTAGTCATTAGGTAGGAGGATTATGATAATATCCCCTGTAAGTCTGTTGATTATTATAATCATAAGTGCTAAACCCACAAGGGTCATACAGCTGTTGATGAATCTGCAGGTTTCCTCAATTTATTGTATTTCAGTGGAGATATCAAGTTAAGAATCTGAAAAAAAAAGTATGCTTCTGAAAGCCATCATCATAGGCCACAAGGAGGAAGAGAAAATGTGGACACCCACGGTGCAAAACTTGTGTGCCATGAGACTGGACCTGTGTAGCATTACTCACTCACTCACTTTTATTTATTAATGTACAGTAGTTGTATTGAAGCTTGAGAGCATATTTAATCACTTATTTTGCTTTACTAATGCTACTATTTTATGGTAGTTTTGGTTTAATTGGCTTACAACTTTCTGTAAAGGATACAATGTTCATTCTTAATTCTGAAGAAAACATTAAATTTTTAAATTTAATAATGAGTTCAGTACAGAAATTTGATACTCAAGCAATGCATGCACTCTTTCATTTTTGTTGCTGTGATAGGTGATATCAAAAGTTACCTTGGTCTCTCTAATCAAAACTTGGCCGTCCAGGCATAAAATCTATTTGCTATTCTTTATTTTACAAATTATCTTTTGTGTATTTTACTGAAGAAATGTATGTACACCATCTTAGTATGAATGTGTCATGTATCACAATTATGCTGTATATGTATCCTTTTTCGAGAGTGAAGAAAGTATTGATAGAATCATCTTAATCATTACATTTGTCATGTGTTCTGTTTTGTCCATGTGTGTGTTTCTTTTATCATTGTGGGAAAGTGATCGTCTTTGGTATATGGTACTCATTATAATTGTCATGTTTTGGATGCATAATGTAGCCCAACAAGTTGACCTCTTACCCTAGGTATTCTGCTGCAGGTAGATTACACCACAGACTTTTTCTTGATGTTCAGCTGGTGATGATTGCCTACGTTACAGGCTGTACTCCAGTGTTATACTTTTTGTATCAAGTGGATATCACATGCTTATGCTCTTGATGTTCTATAATTTAACAGAAGTGCAGTGGCATGTGCAGTTATCTTTGTGTTTAGCTGTTATCAGCAGTAAGCAATACAGGCTATAGTTTAGTTGATCTACTGCTGGTGTAAGCGTACAAGTTATTCCGTTATATTCATCAGACTTCGTCAAGGAACAGCAATAAGAAGTGTACAACAAAGGATTATATAAAAAGTCAAGTTACATTTTCCTAGTATAGTTTTTCTCATTGCCCAGTGGGTACTCTTAAAATTTTTTTATATATACTTTAGTAATTATGTATTGCATCCTGACTATTTAGTTTAGTTCTTTACCAAAAAATATTCAGGTCTACATTACAGAAACATTTTGTTAAGAGTACACAAATGCTGATCTCAAGAGCTTAGATATCTCTACCTCCTCACCATATCCAGATGGCAAACAAGTTTTCATTTGGGTCTTTATGCACAGAATGCATCTTAAGAACTTTATTCTCATAGTTTTATTTTTATTAGGACTGATTTGTTACTGATGGGCATCCTTCAATGATGTATTAAAAGTGCATAACAATTTGTTGCTTTTTGTGACTAAAGCAGCAAATACAATAAACATTAGTTTTTACCTTGAGAGCATTCAGTAAAGATGACCCAGGTGCTTGTTACATTTCCATCAAATTAGAACAGAACTAGAACTACATTGACTTGGGATTTAGAAAATAACCTATTATAATTTTTGTCTTGTCATGCATTTTCTGCATGTATTAAATATGGGTACTTTATATTTTATTTGATACAATAATGTGGTTATAATCAGCCACTTTTGTTGAATGTGTTCAAGCCCTGCAAGTAATAGTCAGATCAAATTATTCAAGTATTTTTTGTTTTAATTACTGGGATGCATAACATTTTAGTTCCATAATGAAACTAATTTATGCAGAACTGCCATATTTTGAACAATAGCATGATTTGACTTTTGTGGTTTCAGCTTCATGCTAGTACTCTTAGTTTATTATTTTCACTACAGTATTCTAATGTGCATGATATGACAATAGCATGTCTTAATTTGTTTCGAGATTTATCCTAAGGACATCAGATTACAACTTATTGGCAATCCTTGCATTTTCTGCACATTATAATCAAGGGAAGCACAAAATCCACAGGAGTCATACAGGTGCCCAGGAAAATGGGGAAGGGCAATCAGGTCAGATTCCTTGGAACAGGAGCCTCTTACCAGTATCAAGGCATAAAGGGAGATGCCTTTGATGCCAGCAAGGGGCTCCTCATCCATGGAAGTGAACCTGTTCTTTCCTTTGAATGGAACCAGTTTGCTTTGCATTCCTCATGCTCTATATGACCCCTATGAGTTGGGTGCTTTTTCCTGTTAACAGAGGGGCCTTTTATGTACAGTGATAAGTACTATTTTACCAAGAGAACTCTTTGAAACAGCTTAGGTTGTAGAAAATCAGTCTTATTATGGAAGTGTTACTAAACGACTTAAGAGATAATACTCTTACATTATGCTCGAATTTGTTTCGTGGCAACACATTTAATGTACTAACATGGCAGTGAAACCACATTAGTCCAGTCCTGACTTACTGGAGAAAACAGTGCATTTATTTATGTATGTATTCAATTTTTATGTCATGGTATGTGCATTAATAGTCACCTGTCATTCATCTGGCACTGAACGAAATTCCACTCTGTAGGGAGGACGTCTGTACAGAGATATTTTGTTATTTTATTGTAAATAATACATAATGTAAAAACTTGTGTGGGTTTTTTCCTTCACCATACTCAGAACTGAGTAAAATGAAAGTTCTGATGTCACTACCCTGTTATGAATACACTATCTTCAGAAGTGCTAAATCTGTATGGACTGTATATTATTATTATTATAATAAATAAAAAGCGCTAAGCCACAAGGGCTATACAGCGCTGCAGGGCAGGAAGGAAGCGAGGGCATCAGGTGGCAAAAGGGAGGTGGATGAGTAATAGGTTATGGATAACAGTGGAGCAGTGTATGGTGAAAAGGTAAAGGGCAGCAAGAGACTGAGCTAGAAAGGGCTGAGGGGAGTGCGTAAGGTATCATCATCAGAGTTTGTGGAGTAAATCAGTCGTTGTCAAGAAGTCAATGAGAGAGTCAGGATTAAAGGAGGGTCCATCAGCAAGAAGGGAAGGTAAAGAGAGAGTAGTAGAACGAAGACGGCGTTGGAGGTAAATTCTGCGTGTTCGTTGATAGAGGGGGCAGTCTAACAGAATGTGGCTAATCGATACTGGAACTTGACACTGCTCACAGAGAGGTACAGGGTGCCTCTCCATGAGATACCCGTGAGTAAGACGAGTGTGGCCAATGCGAAGATGGGAGAGAGTGGTCTCCCAACCACGGCACTGATGACAAGAAGACGGTCAGTAACCTATGCTCGGTTTAATAGAATGAAGTTTGTTACCAAGCAGAGTTGACCAACGGTGTTGCCAACAGGCGCGAAGGTGGGCAGCTATTGTAGCAAAATAGTCCAGAAATGGAACACCTCTATAGGAAATTGGTAGGTCATGTACTGCTGACCGCGCAGCAGTGTCTGCCTGTTCATTGCCCTGTACGTCAACATGACCAGGGACCCAACAAAAAATAATATCTTTATGCTTCGTAGAGATACGGCGTAGCCAAAGTTGGATACGGAGAACTAGGGGGCGAGATGTATCAAATTTTTGTATAGCCTGTAAAGCACTAAGGGAATCTGAGACTACCACAAATGATGACACAGGCATAGATGCGATACGAATAAGTGCTGCAAGAATGGCATACAGTTCAGCAGTAAAAATGCTAGCCGAAGATAGTAAATGCCCCCGCACGACGCTGTCCGGAAACACTGCTGCGAATCCGACGCCGTCTGAAGACTTAGAGCCATCTGTGTACACAGCGGTGGCATGAGAATGGGAGTGGAAGTGATTATGGACTATAGCTCCAGGTGTTGTGCAATTATAGTCAACCAAACAATTGCAGCAGCAGGGGTTAGTATCACTTTCCATACCTAGCATAATGGGGTATGTATAGTCTGGGTTAGTGATGCTACTCAAGCTATTAATCTACAAAATATTTTAAATTAGATGACAAGCCTGTTGGTCTTCTCAAACGTACTCTCTTAACCCCTTCATTGTCAGATGCCCCAAAATTAAGTGCTTACAATGTCAGCATTTACAAAAAATTTTTTTGGTAATTAAATTTTTTCCATCAATACACTGAAATATGAAGGCTACAGTGGCGAATGCCTTGCACTAGGCATTAAAATTTTTCTGGGGGTTTTCTAATTTTTTATTTTTTACATTTCCCAGCAACTTTTGTATCCTGTGAGACTCTTATTATGCACAATGTACATAGGGCTACCCACTAAGTACAACATAATACCTACGCTAATAAGTCATTGGTACACTGTTGACAAAAACGTGTATACACTATGTAAACACAGGTCCAAATGTTTCACATTGTTACTCTTATAACATTTATATACATAATGTATATTACAGGCACTGGTCATGTTCTAGAACTGTTGCAGTCTGTGGAAGGCCTGGAAACACTGCTCTTATACACAGTGTTTTACACTGTTCACAAAATGTGCGTGTTTGCTTTGTTGAAGCCTTGTGTGTGCACACACGTACCATCTCTTTTGAGTTCATTTCTTGTCTATAGTAGAAGTGGCATTTAGGAAGCAATCACCAAACTTCAAATGAGAGGGTATGTGCTGAACGGTACGATGTTGCCAGAGTACTGAAAGTGTTGTGACCTGGTATTTGTGTACTCTGCCATCAGTGATCAATGACCCATGCAGGTTTGAGGAAACATTTATGCTTATGGAAAACTCCTCCTTGCAAATTCACTTCCGGCTAGGTAATGTGCCTAGCCTCACCACTGCCATGACCATCACCAATCAGTGGTAGCCAGCATCCAGGCTCTAGCATAAGTCTCTCAACCTACTACTTGCCCCCTCTGCCCATTATTACTGCCTTCACAGTTCAAGTCATTGTTTTGATACTGTGAAGTTTTTATAAACAAGACTAAGTGCAATTATATTTGTCATAGCATATTTATTATCACTGGTCAATTTCTTTGCTTTTTCATTTGTTATACTATATTTACAAAAGTAATTAGTTGGATGTTATCCCATGACTTACATATTTGAGGCACTACTTTGGGTTAGGTAATATTGCCTTGATTAGGAACACACACAAGTAGAGATGGTGCTTTATGAAGATGCACCTTTTTATGTGCCATTTGTTGTGTCAATTATGCTTCTGAGATGGACAGAGCTAAAGACAAGTAAAACAGGCAGACAATAGTATCTGCAAAGAAAACTTTGAACATGATCCAGTTTTCTGACAACTGGAATAAAAAACACAAAAGTGCAGCTAAAGTAGCATATTATGCAAAAGGAAGTGGATGGAGTAGTAACTTATTGCTACATGCAGGCAAAGTCCCTTTAGGCAAGCAAGTGATGCTCATTCTGAGGTGATGGGGAAACAAGTGGTACACTTGTAGGTCCCTAACACAATTGCCTGGAGGAGGAAAAATGAGCGATAAAAACTTGTTAAATAGCAACTGGAAATAAAAAAAAAAAAATGGAGGACTAAAAGGAACAAAAGAATGATTGATGAAAAATGAAATTAAGAGAGAACGAGGGCTGATTTTTTTTTTTTTTGTTTTTTTTTTAAGGATCTTTCAAGCCTTTGGATATTGAATGTTTTGAATCTAAAAAGATGTTGCAGTTGGAGGGTCCCACATTTCCCAGCATATTAGGCACACTCCTACAAGGTGCACCCCAATTTTAACAGGCAAATTATGAGGAAAGTAAAAGAAAATGCAAGGCTTTCTTCAAAATGAGTGAGCATATAGCTGGCTGGTCATCTGCAGTGTAGCTGAGACAGGGTAGAACCTTGCACAGCTTGCCTAGGCTATTGCTGCCAAAACAAACATGGCTACTTGTCATTTACAGATGGCTACTTTACCATTATTTACAACTGCTGAAACTGGTCTGCTTATTATATACCAGTTACTGTGATAATGGTAATGGTTACTAATTACTAAAATAATCTGAGGAAACAGTTTTGCAGGAGGGAAAGGTGCTTGAAGTTTAATAAACCAGTCAGCACAAACTACCATCTGCCAGTAACCCAAAGCATACTCTTGTTCCTGACCTTGAGCATACAAGGCATAGGGTAATTTTCATTTTTTTTTTGTGTGTGGGGGAAGGGGGGGGGGGCTGGAAGTGCCTAATATACCAAAAAATACAATAATCTGAACTGTGACCCTGCCTTGGTGGGAGATGACCAAGGAAGTTACATAACTAAAAAAAAGTTGCAACTATCATTACCCACTTGTTGCTAGTGTCACCAGTTTCCCACTACTACAAAAATCATAATACAGTGCAATCAAAGCCTTTAAGTTACATTTCATGTTTCTGAAAATTACTGAAATTATCACAGATGTAATATTTTTTAAGAAAGTTAGGGAGGATTCTGTTTTAATCTGAGGAAAAAGGGCAAATATTGCTCCAATTTCTTAGATCAAGAATCCTTCACTAGAGAAAAAAAAAATGAAAAAGATGGAAAGGAAGAGGAATGAAAGAATTCAATGACCTTAAAGTAAGAGGCAAGAGTTAGATAAAGGAAGAAATTGGAAAATGAGGATACAAGGGAGTAGGAAGTTTATGGAAAATGTAAAATTGAGAAAAGAGAATAAGACAAGGCACTTCCGATCAATGGAACACTCACCACAGCAATGGGCAGAAGGGCAGTGAGGGTGGTGGCTGTAGCAAAAGTGACATAAGCCATCATCATCCCACCATAGAGGGGGCCCAGCATCTCCCTGTTGATGAAAGTCATGATGCCTGAAAGGGTCTTAACCAAATTATATCCCATTTCCTCCCCCTCCTTCCCCAGTGCAGTTTGTTGCTCATAAGAACCTAAGAAAGAAGGAACACTGCAGCAAGCCTACTGGCCCATGCGGGACAGGTCCTCCACTTAAGGAAGAAGCACGGCATCTGGTCCAGTAGCACCAGCTAGTCAGGTCCAACCCACACCCACTCATGTATTTATCTAACCTATTTTTAAAACTACACATCATCTTAGCTTCTATGACGGTACTCGGGAGTTTGTTCCACTCGTCCACAACTATTGCCAAACCAGCGCTTTCCTATATCCTTCCTGAATCTAAATTTTTCCAGCTTAAAACCATTGCTGCAAATCATGTCTAGGCTAGATATTTTTAGCATGCTATTTACATCCCCTTTATTCATTCCTGTTTTCCATTTATACACCTCAATCATATCCCCTCTAATTCTACGCCTCTATAGAGTGTGCAGATTCAGGGAAGATTTCTGATAAATGGGATCAACTTTGTCATCCTCCTCTGTATGTTTTCCAGTGCATTTATATTCATTCTGTAATATGGTGACCAGAACTGTGCAGCCTAATCTAAATGAGGCCTAACAAAGATATATAAAGTTGAAGAACAACCTGAGGATTTCTATTAGTTACGCCTCTTGATATGAAGCCAAGTATTCTGTTAGCTTTATTGTGAATGCTTATGCACTGTTGTCTTTGTTTCAGGTTACTGCTAACCAGAGCTCCCAAATCCTTTACGCAATCAGTAATATTAAGATCTACATTATTTAGTTTATATGTGGCATGGTTATTTTCCTGTCCAACATTTAGAACTTAGTACAGGATTATGCACACTATACATGCAATTTGACTATTAATCAAGGACCAAAAAATTCAGTGTGTGCGAGGCAAATTAGATATTATTTAACCCTTAAGCTGTCAAAACATAGATCTACGTTTTTTCAACATTTGAAAGTATGTAAAAAAAGTAGATCTTTTCTTTTTTTACATTTGAAAATGTGTAAAAAAACTTTGATCTACTTTTTTTTTTTTTGTAATATTTGAAAATGTAAAAAAAATGTAAATCTACTTTTGGAGCACTACACATGTGAACATAGGTCTGCTTGGACAGTTTAAGGGTTAAGGAGAAGTGCCAAACCCATATGGGTCATACAGCACATGGGGAATGAGAGGCAATCTGGTTTGATCTAAGGAAGGCAAGAAGAGGTTTAATTTCTTTGATCAAGAGCCTCTCACTGGCATCAAGGAACCTCCTTTGAAGAGAACTGTAATTAATAAAATACTGCATACATAAAATTTTTAACCACTTAAAGGATAGTACAGTATGATAAACTGCTAAACTTTCTATCCATTTAAATACTGCAATACCTACTAATAATACACCTTTGCCACAATCATCCTTAATGCTCTGGTTTAACTTTTGGGTTTCTTCTTGCTATCTCACTTGTAAAGTGATAATAGTTCAGGATGGGTCATAAGAGCCCCTCTGGTTTTCATTTTCATATTGTGGGTCACTTTTGAATTATTTTAGCCTAGGTACTGTGACAATCCAGCATTAATTGCTCACCCGAGAGAGTATGTTGCCGACCAGACTCCTCCCACCATGCTGTATGTATTAATGTCATCGTCTCCTGCACTGATTACATGGAAGCAGAGAACATCAACTTTAAAGGGCAAAAAACAGTGGAAGGTGGCAGTGTTCCAAGTCAGGAAAAAAATTAATGAATTACATTAACCAGAGTGTATAGTATAGTATTGCAATTATTTGTATTTTAAATTCATAAATATACATAATGCAAACCATGATAAAAAAAAATTATTAGATTAGGAAAACAAGAACACTAATGTCAAATATGTAAATCCCAGAGTTACATAAATGTATATTTAGCTTGTCCACATAGTTACCCAAGAATCAACTCACCTAACAGCAATGCTCAGTATAGCACCGTATGTAGGCACGATGCACATGGCAGATGAAAGTCCTAGTAAAACAATACCAGCCACATCTTCATTGTACAGCCTGGAACAAACATGAGGATGCACAAGACTGGATATGGAACATACTACACTAGAATAGTACAGTTGCAAAAAATCCTCCTATGCCCAAAACAATTATTTTTCAAACCTGAAAGATTCAGACCTCATTCTCATTTTGGAGACATTTAGGGATAAGTCCTTAATTACTATCCCTTCCAACTTACTCATCGTGGGATAGATGAGGCAGGAGTGGGGAGTTGCCAATAAGTATGTAGGCAACAGCAGTGAGCAGAAGGCCCACCAGCATGATACCAAAGGGGCAAACAAAACGATCTGTGGCAAGGCCTGCTAGAGGAGAGGAGACAGCATAGGATGCGGAGAGCAGCAAGTACACCAGTCCCACGCCCTCTACAGACACACCCAGCTGAGGACACAGAATGTGAGGGAAAACATCATCTGCAAGGAATATAGGTCCACATCCCTTTGTCCGAAACCCTTGGGGCCAGTGTAATTTTGAATTTCAGAATTTTTCGAAGTTCAGAATGATTCTCAAGGCCGCCATGTGGTGGCGTGACCCATGTGGTGGCGTGAACTTTTCCAATTTCAGAATTTTGGACAAAGGGTTGTGGACCTGTATAATATTAGCAAGGCAAAAACAGTGACTAACTGAAAAGAGGAGAATATCAATAATATTTAAAACACTAGTAGGTAAAGGAAATATTAAAAGCATTTGACTTTCATAAACCAAGAAAAAAATACCTTGCCATTCTAATTAGATGAAAATATTTGGCAGACTATTAAAAATAAACTACTATTCTCTTTCCATCAAGGTAGAGCAACCTAAAAAAAAACATTCACTGTAACTACCTTTCTAGGTCACAGTGGCCTTGTGGCTTAGCGCTTCTTTTTTGATTATAATAATAATCTAGGTCACAGTAATCCTGGCCCTGTTTTGACCCAAAACTTCCCAAAGAGCAAAAACTGAATGATCCAACATCCAAAATTAAGTCCAATTAGTCTATTTTCCTTAATACCTCCACAGATACCCACAGATACTGCTGGAGTGTAAGCTTGGTACTACGTCAATTTTTTTTTTAGACTACATGCCTCCATGGTAATATAAAACGATGATTTATGTTCAACATCCTATTATTCAACTTTATTTGTGCTAAGAAATATACAGTGGACCCCCGCATAATGATTACCTCCAAATGTGACCAATTATGTAAGTGTATTTATGTAAGTGCGTTTGTACGTGTATGTTTGGCAGTCTGAAATGGACTAGTCTACTTCACAATATTTCTTATGGGAACAAATTCGGTCAGTACTGGCACCTGAACATACTTCTGGAGTGAAAAAATATCGTTAACCGGGGGTCCACTGTATACGTATTTAACCTGTGCTTCATTCTTCCTACATGACCAAAACCATCTCACCAACCCTTGCACCTAATTTCATTTCTGTTTTCCAATAACACATTTTCACTGCTGTCAGCTTCCTCCTGCTTTATGCAACACAAAGACCATGCATCACACTCGTACAAGTGGCAATATCACTATACACGTACTGCAATTCTCATTTTGACATTTACTGAAACTCTTTCCAGACTTGGCCCCATCCTTTTTTTTTTTTTTACCATTTATTGTGACTTATTTCCCTTACAGATCCATCAGCTGATACATATATTCTCAAATACTGTACCTAAAAACATTCATCTCTTCAATAGTTTCATTTCATGTCCTTTATTACTATACTTTTTTCATTTTACCTTTTCTTTCTTATTCACTTTCAAATTTCTTTTACTAACATAGGGAAAGGAGAGAGAAGAAAATTTTGGAAACTGCAAATGTTGGGATTCTGCAGTCATTCAGCACTGCAATAAAAATATTGATCATATAAACCATACCTTCTACTTTTTAGGAATTAATACATACAAGTGCAATACAGACAAGTGAAACCATAATAGACCATATATGGACCAATATATTAGCCTCCCTTAATACACAAAGATATTCTCACACTATTCATCAGTTCTCACCAAAGTAATAAAGAAAGTCAAACAACTGTACTACTCCAGCAGATTCACTGACAAGAGGAGATATAAAAAAGACCTGGAAAACACACTCAGATTCTGGGCACCCACAAACTGAAAAAACCAAGAATATTGTCCTAACTAAACCTAACAAAACACCACTGCATCCCACTGAAACAGCTAACAAGATAAACTACTACTTCTCAACCATAGGATCTAATCTTGCCAGTAAAATTCCACGTACCAACGCCCGTGCCGGGGACTATCTAGATGGGAATTTCCCAAATTCCTTCTATCTTGTACCAACTGAGCCCACCAAAGTCACCGAGATTATAAAGTCACTTAAAAATAACTCGGGAGGGGGGGGGGGGCTGTCTCATGTCCCACCATTATTGTACAAGCAAGCGCCCCATGTCCTCTCGCATGCTATTTCATTACTTTTTAACAAGTCACTAGAAACTAGCACCTTCCCGAAACTACTCAAGACAGCAAGAGTTACACCAATACATAAAGGTGGTGACCCTACAGATGTAAACAACTATAGGCCAATATCAAACTTACCATTGCTATCCAAAATCTTCGAGAAACTCGTGCACAGGAGACTGTATTCATTTATAACGGCACAAAACATACTTAACCCCTGCCAATTTGGTTTCAGGAAAAATAAAAGCACTAATGATGCAATTGTAAAAATGCTAGATCTGCTTTACACAGCATTGGAAAATAAGGAATATCCACTAGGAATTTTTATTGACCTAAGAAAAGCTTTTGACACAGTAGACCATGGCATCCTGCTCCACAAACTTGACCATTATGGTATAAGAGGGCATGTGCTTCCATATTTCAAATCCTACCTTACTAATAGGTATCAGTATGCCACCATTAAAGACACAGCATCATCAACACGGCCACTTGATACTGGAGTTCCACAGGGAAGTGTCCTTGGACCCCTTTTCTTCCTCATTTACATCAATGATCTTCCAAACGTATCCCAACACCTGAAACCCATTCTCTTTGCTGACGACACGACTTATGTCATCTCTCACCCTAATCTTGCCACCCTCAACACCATTGTTAATGAAGAGCTGCTCAAAATATCAACTTGGATGACCGCCAATAAACTTACACTTAACACAGACAAAACCTACTATATTATGTTTGGTAGCAGAGCAGGTGCTGCACAACTAAATATTAAGATTGACAGCACTCTAATTGCCAGACATAATGAGGGCAAATTCCTAGGCCTATACCTCGACAACAACCTGAATTTCAGCACCCATATCCAACACATGTCAAAAAAAGTATCCAAAACAGTTGGGATCCTCTCCAAGATATGATACTACATGCCGCAAAATGCCCTTCTCACACTATACCATTCACTCATTTATCCATACCTCACCTATGCTATTTGTGCTTGGGGTTCAACTGCAGCAATACACCTAAAGCTAATAATAACTCAACAAAAAGCCGCAGTAAGAATAATCACTAAATCCCATCCCTGGCAACACTCCCCCCCCCCACACTCTTCATAGATCTAAACTTACTCCCTGTTCAGAACAACCACACTTACTACTGTGCAATCTACATATACAGGACCTTAAATTCCAATATTAACCTTGACCTAAAATGCTTTCTTGATGGTTGTGATAGGACCCACAAGCATAACACCAGACACAAACATCTCTACGACATTCCCCTTGTCCAACTAAATCTATACAAAAATTCAATGTATGTCAAAGGCCCTAAAATCTGGAACACCCTACCTGAAAACTCTAGAATTGCAGACACATTCATCACCTTCAAAACTACTGTTAGAAAACATCTTATCTCCCTGATACACCCTGTCAACTAACTACATAAAAACCACCTGGTGGTTCACACTTACACTCACTCACCCATTTGACTATAGGCACAGAAATACGTATCTTAATCTTAAAATAATGATTCCTAACTAGTCACAAGTTTGCCTGTGATACTCCAATATAGAAACTATGTATTGTGCCAAAACAAAAGCATTCACATTGCTAAACTCACAAACTAGTATTTAGTCACTTAGTATTTAGCCACTTAGTATTTAGTCAACTTACTCCACAATTTGTAATAATTTAGGGTTAGGAATTAATCTAAGTTTGCCCGAAATGCCTAGCCTTGCTAGGTGTTCTAGTGGCCCCCTCTGTAATTAGTATTTTATTACATGTAAACCACACAATAACCAAAATCTGTAAACCCCACATTGTAATCCTTATAGAGAATAAATTTTGATTTGATTTGATTTGATTTGATACATCTGATGAGGCAAAAGTGGAGGATGGCAGGGCATGTGCAAGTGTGATGGACTGGAGTTATTGGAGAAAAGTGGCATTTGGGATTTGATGGGCTGTTGGAGTGAGCAAGGTAACATCTATGAATCAAATCAAATCCAATAAAGTTTGTTGTCTATAAAGATTACAATGCAGGGTTTACATATTATAGGATATTGTGTGGTTCACATGTTATAAAATACTAATTACAGAGAGGGCCACTATCACACCTAGCATGACTAGGCATTTTGGGCAGACTAAGATTAATTCAAAACTCTATATTGGTACAGATTATGCAGCATATTGGTATTAAGGCTAAATAACTGCATTACAGTTTGTAAATTTAGCAATTTGAATAGTTTTGTTTTGGTACAATATATAGTGTTTATTTAGGAGTATCACAGGCAAACTTATGACTAGTTAAGATTCATTAGGTAATAGTTGTATTACGTATTTCTATGTTTATAGTTAATTGGGCGAGTGAAACTGTGAATTGTGGGGAATCACAGATATCGAGGGCAGGTCTAGGTTGTTTTTGTGTGTGTATGATAAAAAAGAATAGGCAGTTTTCATGTAGTTAACTGATGGTGGGGTGTGTCAGGGAGACATGAAGGGATTCAGGGGCACTGATTAGCTGGACCGGAGTTTTCAAACTAAGTATAGTACTGTACCTGTACTTTGAATGAGACAATGTGGTTCAATTTTTGGGTCCAAAGTTTTACTCTGATTACAGTAAATTCTCAATATAATGAACTTAAATTATTAGGCAATATCTACCAGTTACTTATAATTTTAACTGCTTTATTTTCAATGTTTATTGTAATATAAATAGTGTACAGTACTATATTAGGTATGCAGTGGAGTACTTAAAAAATAAAAACTCTACATTTTGATTTAACAGACTCAGACAATACTCCCCATTAATCTGTTACATCAAGAATTTACTGTATTAACCCAGACAGGTTAGTAACCCAGGATAACTCAATAAAGCCACTATTTGGTTAATTTCCATTGGGGAGTATTACAACCCAGGAACAAAAAAGCCTGTTATCCTGGATGTAAAGGGAGCAAAATAAACACAGCCAAAAACTTTGACTTGTATTATCCTTTACCAGGTATAAACAGCAGTATGTACACTATATACACTATGTAAAGCAATAGGTATTAGTGCACGCCACGGTAATCAAGCAGAATTACTACTACTAGAGAGCAGACTGTGCTTCAACCAGCTCTCGAATGGAAATGACAAGGGTGGAACCTTGAGTGGTTACCATGTTACCTCCACAATTGCCAGATCCACTTTCTCATTGGCTGAACCTAGATACTGATCTGAAGATGGGGCCCCATCGTCTGACCCTTAGCACCAGGTTCACTGGTTGGGGAGATAGTTTTTTAATGAGGGTGTGCACATGCGCCGAATAAAGGTTACATACTTTCTGCATGCCACAGGGAGTCACCCTTTAAAAAAAAAAAAAAATTACTGTACCGTACTGTACCTTTTCACAATGTACTGTATTATATCTGCCATAAAACAATAAAATGACATTACAGTAAGACCTCTATGTAATGGACTAGTAATTGGGGAGCAGGTAGCCAGTAATGGTAACTGTGGTAGATAGAGAAAAAGATTGTTTTGCCCTGACTAACTAATGAACAATTCTGGGGCCAAAGGACCTTGTTCATTTCCAAATCAATTGACCCAGTGGATTTCATTTTGCATTTCCAGAGTCCATTAAATGGAGGGTTTACTGTATTAGCTCATACAAGGTTAAAATGATTTGCATCCATCAAACAGATCATTCCACTTTAATTGGGTAAACACTAAACCAAAAGGGGTCACAGTGCCTGGGAGACCACTAGGTTCAATCTGAGGAAAGGGAGGCGAAGTTCAGTTCTTTGGATCAATAACCTCTCAATAGCAACAAGGCATCTTCCTGGAAGGTACAAGAGATCAATGGTCCCACATTACAGTAGAAGACTTGGATAAAAGTTTGTCAAGGTCTTGGCAGACACCTACATAAAAAAAAATATGCTAAAGGTGAAAAATCTGAAGAAAGTCTGAAGAGAGCAGTTAAAATACTGTCACACAGAGGACTTCAGAAATGTTGTAGTAGTATATTACCAACCAATCTCGAAAAACACCCTGACTTTGCCCATTGTAAATAATGCATTACCACTTACCTTTTTTTTTTTTCTGGGTGTGACCCAATTCATGCTTACATAAACTTACAGTGGAGAAGATCCCTGGCAAGCAGAATCCATGAGTGAGGATTCCTGTGGGAATACTGGGTACAAAAATCAACTTCCTGCCTACCCATATACAACATTCAACTCTTCTGCACGGCCCACTGCCCTTGGACATAACGGACTAACAGGGATTGATATGGGGTAGTGGGGGGGCATGGGCCCCCTCCTGGGCCATTATGGAAGACCACTGGGCCACAATAAAATCCTTCTGGGCTCTAGAAAACTGTCTAGAAATAGAGAAATAAACTTAACTAAACCAGATAAAACCTCACATACAGCCTATACCCACAGCCAACAAATTTAATGTCTTCTTCTCTACTGTAGGATCGAAGCTAGCAAGCAAAATTCCTAGCTCAAATACCCAGCCGAAAGACTACCTCACTGGCAACTACCCAAACACTATATCTAGCTCCAACTAATTCTACTTAAGTCCCACTCATCATTAAATCATTAAAAACAAAGGAGATCTAAATAACATACCACCATTCATATAAAAAAAGCTACTCACATGCTGTCACCCATTACTGCAACACTGTTTAACAAATCTGTAGAGTCTTCAACCTTCTCGTCCATACTCGAGACAGAAAGGGTTACCTCGATCCTCAAAGAAGGTGATCCAACTGATTTGAAAAACAATAGACCTATAGCAAACTTGCCCTTACTTTCTAAAATATTTGAAAAAATAATACACAAATGACTTTACTCCTACCTTATATCCAACAACATACTTAACCCCTGCCAGTTTGGGTTTAGAAAAAAAAAAATATAAATGATGCTATTTTACAAGTGCTTGAACTAATGTATACAGTCCTCAATAAAAATGATTATCACCTGGGGCTCTTCATTAACTTACGGAAAGCATTTGATACAGTGGACCACAATCTCCTGCACCTAAATCTAAATCATTATGGCATCAGAGGACATTCCCTCGATTACCTAAAATCTTATCCTAATGATAGACATCAGTATGTATATGCAAATCGAGTCAACTCCACTATCCAGGCTGTAGCTGTCAGAGTGCCCCAGGGTAGTGTCCCAGGCCCACTCCTCTCTCATCTACATCAATGATCTCCCCAATGCATTTCAACTCCTTAAACCAGTTCTATTTGCAGATGACACTAGTGTCTACTCCCACTCAAACCCAGCTATACTTAGAGACTAAACAATGAGTTGCTAAAAATATATACGTACTTGGATGATGACCAACAAACTCACTCTCAACATAGACAAAACATCCTTCATGCTGTTTGGAAACAGAGCCTTAAATATCCAACTTAATAAATAGATACACAGTTCCCCTATTACAAGACAAACTGAGGGTAAATTAAATAACAAAAAAGGCACAATACCCTGACTGGAACGATACACAAATAACCCGCACATAAAAGAGAGAAGCTTACGACGACGTTTCGGTCCGACTTGGACCATTTACAAAGTCACATTAACCAGAAGTGGAGCAGGACGGCTATATATAGGCAGGAAGAGGTGGTGGAAGTAGTAGTAGTAGTAGTAGTACAAGAATGGTGTATAATACCGACAAGATGAAATTAAGACACATGCGCAACACCTGGGCATCTCTATCGTAGACGTTTCGGCATCCAGCCAGCCATTGGATGGCATCCTTTCCAAGATATTATACTATATACCCCAAATGACACTCCTTACCCTATACCACTAATATATCCCTACCTCACCTGTGGTATTTGTGCCTGGGGATCAACCACAGCCAACCATCTTAAACCTTTAATAACCCACCAAAAAGCTGCTGTGTGGATGATTACCAGCTCCTGTGCTGGACAGCACACCCCACCACTTTTCAAAAGCCTGAACTTACTAATCATACGAGACATACACTCACATTATTGTGCCTACTACATATACAAAACATTAAACTCCAATATAAATCCTCCACTTAAACTTCTCCTTGATAGCTACAACAGAAAGCAAAGTCACAACACAAGGTACTCTGCGACATCCCTAGTGTCAGTCTCAAACTATGTAAAAATGCAATGCACATAAAGGGCCTGAAGATCTGGAATTCACTACCTGAACCAGTAAAGGATCCCCTGACTACTTATAAATTTAGGATTGCTTAAAAATCATCTCTTCTCTCAATGCTAACCAAACCAACAACTTCTAATCAGTTTGAAACAACTCTCCCAAATATGTATATTATATGACGTAGTCTATTAAACATCTGCGAATTTATGAAATATTACCGTTTGAACCATTATTTGTAATAGTTTTTATTATGTGCAACTTCAAGATTATTATTCTTATAAACTTCCACCTTGACTACCTTGCATTAGTATTAAGGTTAAATAAAGATTTTAATACAAGTTAACCATTTATCTTGTCTAGATTTAAGTAATTATCTACTACTAGGACTAGTCTACCCAAAATGCCCTGGCATGATAGTGGCTTTCTTCGTACTTAGCAAACCAAAACTGTAATTACACACTGTAACCTTTACAAAGAAATAAACTTTTTTTCATCTTTGATTTGTACTTGGTACTGGGTGGCCATGGGGTCAATTGGTAGCGGCCTCAGCTCTATAGAGGGATTGGGGGTTCGGTTCCCAAAGGAGTGGAAACTTTGGGTAGTTTCCTTATACCCATTGCCCCCTGTTCATGTAGAAACAAGTACCTGGGTGTTGGGAGACTGTTGTGGGTCACATCCTGGTGAGAGAATTAGAGGATCCAATGGAAATAACCAGACAGTTTAAGGGCTATTTTTTTTTTTTTTTGGGGGGGGGGGGCTAATTTGAATAAAATCTACATCTAAAGGCATCAACAAGGATGACACTATTTACAAGACAGACCTGGACGAGGGAAAAGGAATACACTGAAAATGTGGAGACAGACACTGACCTTGCTCATGTGGGGCTGGAGGGTGGGATAGAGGACTGCTAGACACACAGCTGTAGTGAACAGTATAAGGAGAGAGACAAGTGCTCCAGGTTGCACCAACACTCGCAAAGCTGACCTAGCTGCCCCACGCTCCACCTCTATCTCTGAAACATTGTAGTACTGCAAGCAGGGAGCAAAGGGTCTTATTTTTAAGTGGGAAGAAAAGAATTTTGAATGTTAAATACTGCAGGGTCCAGAAGGCCAATCAGTGCATCTGCTCACAATTAACCCATAAACGATCCAAACGTATATATACATTCACTACCGTACTGCCCCAACTTTTTTGAGAAAAAAAAAAATTGTTGTTTTTTAACCCTTTGAGGGTTTTGGCCGTACTAGTACGGCTTACGACCCAGGGTTTTTGACGTACTAGTACGCCTAAATTCTAGCGCCCTCAAATCTAGTGGGAGAAAGCTGGTAGGCATACATATGAAAGAATGGGTCTATGTGGTCAGTGTGCGCAATATAAAAAAATCCTGCAGCACACAGTGCATGAGAAAAAAAACTTTGACCGTGTTTTTGGAATAAAAAGCGACTTTGCACTGTATTTTCGTATGGTATTTATTGTTGTATTCTAGTTTTCTTGGTCTCATTTTATAGAATGGAAGACATATTACACAAATCCAGACGATTTTGACTGGTTTTGCAATGAAAAGTACCTTGAAACTGAGCTCAAATTAGCAGAAATGTTCGATTTTTACCAAAGTTCAAAAGTAAACAAATCATGCCAAGCGTCCAATACACATCAACTGGCGAGTCTAATATTCTTTCACAAGTGCGCTGATATTATTTGTACCATTTCTACACTAATGCAGCAGTCTGCATAACAGTAAATCTTCTATTTTTTGTAAGAATAAAAATTGAAAGTGGAAAGCCAAAGAAATATAAGAGGGGCATGGGGATGTGACTAACGAACAGAGGAAATGTTATTTTAGTGCCAGGAATGTCTTTGTTTATTCTGGACCCTATTTGGAAATTGGCATCTTTTGAAATTTGTGTGAAATTGGCAAAATTTCTAAATTCTGACCACTGTACAATGTATTGGATAGTTGAAATCAGTAAATGGGTGGTTTCTTGTACTTAATAGAAAAAATAGAGTTCTAGAAAAATAGTTATGATTTCTGTCGACTAGTACACTGGAATTGGCCGAAAATAGGGCTCAAAGTGGGCAAAATCGCTGATGCGTAAACATCGCCGAGACCGCTAACTTCGCGAGAGCATAATTCCGCAAGTTTTCCATCAAATTTCATACTTTTGGTGTCAATATGATCGGGAAAACATTCTCTATCTTTTCATAAGAAAAAATAATTTTTTTTTTTAAATTTGGCTGACCCTGAGAACGAGTCTTGGAGAGGGCCTGTTGACCCTCAAAGGGTTAATAGGAAAAAAGAGCATATGGTACCCTGGCATCCCCAATTATTTTAATATGGCGCACAGCGAGTGCTCACACCCATTCTCTCATGTCTAGGTACTCAGGCTTATCGTGGCAATGTTAAATGTATGACACAAAACGTATACAGGAGGGCCCCGCTTTACGGCGTTTCACTTTACGGCGTCCCGCTAATACGGACATTTCAAATTATGACCAAAACTCGCTATACGGCTCCCCCCACCTGTCTTTCTAATACGGTCACAGCGGCCCACCGAGTTTGTTTACATTCTCCCTGAGCACATCTCCTTATTATGTCTGGAAACTTTCCAAAATTTCAAGTGTTTTAAAGTTATTGTATATTTTATATGTATTGTACTTGATAATTAAACTTGTGTACACCTGTACCTAAATAAACTTACACACTGTGCTGGCATGTAGGTACACATTAAAATCACTAAGAGTGTCTCTACTCTTGATGCAATAATAATAATAATAAATAATAAAAATAATAATAATAATAATAATAATAATAATAATAATAGTAATAATAATCTCTTGGGCGCATTAATGTCGCATATTACGTTAATATAGACATTTCCCTTAATCTATCTAAGATATTTTTTCAAAATTATATAAGAAACACATTATGTAACACACAAACATGATACATACACCCACAGTATAAAAATTTATACAAATATATATGAGATGTTTGCCAAACGGTTTGTAGAAGTGTCGGAAGAATTACGTTTTCTCTAGAAGAAGGGGTTACTACCCCCTTGCTCCTGGCATTTTAGTTACCTCTTATGACACTCATGGCTTATAGAGGAAGAATTCTTGTCCACTTCCCCATGGAGATGTTTGTATATGCATATGTAGTGTGACCTAAGTGTAAGAAGTAGCAAGACGTACCTGAAATCTTGCATGTTTATGAGACAGAAAAAAGAGACACCAGCAATCCTACAATCACATAAAACAATTACAGACTTCCATTTTAAACTTACTTGGCAGGACAGTAGTACCTCCCTGGGCAGTTGCTGTCTACCAACCTACTACCTAGGATTAAGAGAATGTGCCTATTATATTACAGGTTGGCCCTCATTAATCTGGCATCGCTGGGACCTGTAGCAAGCCAGATTAGCAAGTTTGCCGGATTACAGAGTGATTAGATTAGAATACACTTAATTAACCTAATCAATAGAGACTTTCTGCTACACCTGCCTCATTTTCACCACTGCTTTCTCCTCCACTGGCTTGTTGCTGTGGATTTACAACCATATGCACAATTTCTGAGTCAGTATAATGATTCGAGTCAGTATAATGATGAAATCTGAAATTATGCTAGCTGAAATTAGTGCTGGATTACTGATGGAACTGGATAACTGATTGCTGGATTAGTGATGGGTGACTTGTACAGCATTTTAATCATAGGGAAGTGCTAAACCCATAAAGAACATGCAATATTAGGAAACTAGGAGTAATGGGGTAATCAGGTGGGATCTGAGGAAGAGGAACGGGGTTCTAATTCCTTGGATTAAGAGCCCTTTATTTGTATCACATAGTCCAAGACTGCTTTTTTAAGTATGATTTTTTAGAACCAACTAGAAGAAATAATTTGCCTGATTTGGTTTTGTCAAACAAGGAATATGATAAATAACCTTAAAGTTAATGAAGAGCTTGAGGAAAGTGATCACAAATCACCTAATTTCAATATCTGCTAAATTACCTTAATGACAAATTTGGAAAAAGTTGTCAAGTAGCCCAAGCCACACTCACTCCAGAGTGAAATTAAGTAAAGACTGAAAGTTAAGACACTTGTGCAACATCTGGTTATCTTTATTGTAGACGTTTCGCCATCCAGTGGCTTTATCAATACTGGATGGCAAAACGTCTACAATAAAGATAACCAGATGTTGCACAAGTGTCTTAACTTTCATCTTGTCGGTATTGTATACCTGTCTTGCACAACTTGTCAGGCACTGCAACATCATGGTATCTTGATTCAGAGGACATCTACTTGACCTTCTTCACGACTTCTACAACTAGCCCATCAATTTGGGAAGGACCTACTTCCACTGGGGAATCCCGCCTACCAGTGACTATGCCCTCGTCTGCTACACGTCCCTATTCACTGACGCCTATATAAGCGCCAGTCTCCTTACCTGTGCTTCAGAATCTCTACAACCATGGTGCTGTAAACACCACCTCCAAGGCTGAGGGACTGATTACCTCATCTTTTATATATATATCTTGTTTTCTAATTATGTCCAAGAATCTGTATTGATAAAGCCACTGGATGGTGAAAAGTCTACAATAAAGATAACCAGATGCTGCACAAGTGTCTTAACTTTCATCTTGTCGGTATTGTATACCTGTCTTGCACAAGTAAAGACTGACTAAATGAATAAATAGACAATCATTTCTGGGGGTAAAAAGGGGCATTTAATAGTGAATCAAAAGAAGGGTCACTTTATTGACCAATAAATTCAATGTAAAAAATAATAAGGATAAGCCAAAAGATGTTGTGAGGGAATCTAAGGCCAACCCAAAGGGTTTGTCAGGTATATAGAATAAAGTTTAGGGGAAAATCTGGGCCCACTTATGTAATTTGAGTCAACTTACTGCTAATGGCAAAGAAATTTGTACCATTTTTTACTACAGTGGACCCTCAGTTTTTGAGATTAATCCGTTCCAGAGAGCCTGCCGAAAACCAAAACCATTTTCCCCATAAGAAATAATGTAAATCCAATTAATCTGTTCCAGACACCCAAAAGTATTAACAAATTTTTTGTTTTTTTTTTTAGAGATTAAATATAGATTTACATACAGAAAAGAATGACAAATCAATATAAAGCAAAAATAACATCACACTTACCTTTATTGAAGACTTGTTGGTGTATGCAAGACGGGAGGAGGGGAGAGGGAGAAGTTACTATTGTTCGGAAGGAGAATCCCCCTCCATAAAGACTTTAGGTACAGAGTCCTTATCCAGGGTTACTTCCCTTTGTTTTTTAATGGCACTAGGACCAGCTTGAGAGTCACTGGACCTCGGTTGCTTAAAAATTTGTTCCAGAAAGCACTGTTTCTGGCATCTCTAAGGTTTGCCCAAAATGGGACAAAGCGTTGTCATTGAACATGTCACAGACACGGCCTACAACAGCTTTGCTAGGGTGATGGTCCTCCACAAAAGTTTGCACCTCATTCCACTTTGCATAAATGTCCTTAATCACTGAAGAAGGCACCTTTTTCCCCTCTCTCTTTCTCCTCCTCCTCTGAAGCAATTTCCTCAGTTGTGGTCTGTTGCTGTTGCAGATGAAGCTCTTGCAGTTCTTCAGTGGTTAGGTTCAGTGGTCTGACTCACATCCAACCCCATGGATTTCCCCAAAGCTGCAATAGATTCCACAACAGGCATAGGGTTGTCAGGTGTGTGTGGGGAAGTGCCTTCGCTGGTGTGTTTCTTGAATTCTATCATGTTTCTTGCCTTCTTTATTAAAGGGCTGGCACTAGCAGCTTTCTTTGGGCCCATGGTGGCTTATTTAACAGTCACACACAAACAAGTGCAAAAAATAATGTACGTATTATGAAATGTTTCGTATTACCTCGCAGGGTAATGTTCACTCGCCGAGAAACAATGCCAGACTGACTCTTGAATGCGTCTGTGGGAGGCTTAGTGTGCGCAAGGCTACTGGGACATGTACTGTACGACTGCTGAAATCCAAGGGAAATCACAAAAACCAAGGGTCCACTGTATTTATTGTACACAAGGAGATAAACAAAATCCTAGAAATCAATAATTATACAGGATAGGGCAAAAATAAATTATGCAAGATCACAACTAGGCAAACCATTAGCTAGTCCATTCAATGGATCACTACAATTGGGTATCATACCAGTAAGTGAAAAATGGTAAATGTGATACTTGCTTACAAAGCAGGAGATAGGTTCTTAGCTTCAACTTTTAGATCTTAATTGAAAAAAAGTCAATAATCCATTGCAAATACAATTCAAAGCCATCTTGAATGATATAATTTGATCAATGGTTTTACAAAAGAGTGATCTTCCTTTACAAATTTACTAACCATTAGTACTGAAGGTTATTGCTCATAATGGACCGAGACACAAGAGAAAAGACAGTGGAGGGCAAACACTGCTTTTAAATTTTTTGATAAAGCTTACCATTACTAGGGAAGGCAAAGTAGCTGGCAGGAACAGTGAGGAGAATGAAGGTTCCCAGGCAGAAGAAAGGCAGGCTGAATCCTCCTTCCTTAGGACCAAGACAATATTAGTTAGCACAATGACTAAAGTCATTATGTTAAGGAACAATGCTAAAATGATGGTTAAGTTAGGGTTGTTTAAAAAAAAAGGGGACATTTACAATCCCAGAGTTTTGGTAGGTAGAGGATGGGGGGGAGGGAATGTTAGGTGTTAATAGGTTTCGGGGATATTACGCTACACTTTCCAATCTCAAACCAAAGGTTACGCTTTTTTCCTCTATCCCAGATACAAGAGTACACTTACCAAATACAACCAGGCACCAGCAGCAGGACCAATACACATGCCCAAACCAGACACTGTTTCCAGCATTCCATTCACAGCATTCATGTCATCTGGAGAGAGATTTTGCATAGACTAAGAAACTGATCTGTTGATAAAGTTGCTTACAATCACAATATTCAAAATTTTGATTTTAGAAACAAGTCCCAAAAATCTCTGATAAAAATCAGACGTTTAAGAAGGATCAAAGGAGCACAATGAATTAAAAGTATTTTGTTCTCTAATGAGCTTCTACAGCTATCTTAATGATGGCAAAACAGATGTGAAAAGTGTAGAAAGGCAAAATGTTAATGAAGGTTTAAAGAGGAATAGATATTTTTGGTAGAGGACCAGCTTAAGGGACAGTTATGGTCGCTGACAATTCAATGGAAGTGTCTATGCCTGTGAATGGCTCTTGATCTAGAGAAGTGGAACCATCATCTCCTTTCCTGGATCAAACTTTAGATCATATACTGTATGACCTGTATGGGTTCAGAATTTCCCCTTGAACATACTACTATATGATCACTGTTATATCTTTGAAATTGGTCATCCTGTGTTATTTAACTATTGTAAGAGAAAATGTTCATCACTTAATATTATAGCGCGAAAGTCCCCGTTTATAGCTAAAATAGAGACTTTCGGCGTTATATTATTATCTGTTAATATATGAAAAATACCATGGTATTATCACTACAGTGGACCCCCGCTTAACGATCACCTCCAAATGCGACCAATTATGTAAGTGTATTTATGTAAGTGCGTTTGTACGTGTATGTTTGGGGGTCTGAAATGGACTAATCTACTTCACAATATTCCTTATGGGAAAAAAATCGGTCAGTACTGGCACCTGAACATACTACTGGAATGAAAAAAGTTCGTTAACCGGGGGTCCACTGTATTTTGTTATTATCGCTATTTTGTTATTATTATCTCTATTATTTTATTATTATTGTTAGGTAGGATTTCTTGTGTATATAGAGTTTAAGTCTCGGAACTATCCGGTGAATTGTTCAATTGTTTATGTCCGGCTGGCTGACATTTGGGTCAGCTGATCCAACCTGACGACGCGTCAACAGACTGGCAAGTAGTCAGTCCGCTCCCTGCTCTAGCCCTGACAACTGATCGTATATTGGCTCTTACGGTGTACAGTTTGAATGGTTTTGAGAATTGGACTATAGAGCTGACTCAGTTTGTTCCTAATTGCTCTGAAAGATTCTTTTGATATTTATATTCTTGGTCAGTTCAGTAATCCATAGAGATACTTTACGGCCAGATTCAAAGGTCTTGCCAAATCTTGTACCTTTTGTATTTTGAGTTTACAGTCTTATTAAGACAAAGACGTAAATGTTATTTAAGTCTTAATTACACGAAGAATAATTAAACTTCCTTATTAATGTGACATTTCCATGATTTTGAACTAAATGTATATGGTAAATTTATTGTACAAAGTATTAAGAGAGAAGATAAAGTATTGTATTTAAATACTTTAATAAATTTGAATATTACTCTATGGAGTTTCCCAGTTGAAATTATTTCCCCTAGACTAAAATACCTTTAAATAACTCGGATCCAAAAATCTTGTTGCATAAGAAATAAATGGTAACAGGCCATATTCTGAAGTTCTTTAAAAAATTTCTTATTTGCAACAATCACTGACATGACAAAGTTTAGCATCATTAAGAACATGTCATCCTTTGGATATTACACTTGCATTTTTGCAAATTAATAAAATTCTAAATGCTCTGATTCATACTGCTATTATTGTCACTAACATTTCAAGTACAATACAGTATTTTTTGGCATGCAAGGCACACGAGCACATAAGGCACGCGAGCACATAAGGCACGCGAGCACATAAGGCACGCGAGCACATAAGGCACGCGAGCACATAAGGCACGCAAGCACATAAGGCACGCAAGCACATAAGGCACACAAGCACATAAGGCACACAAGCACATAAGGCACACAAGGCACACAAGGCACACAAGGCACACAAGGCACACAAGGCACACAAGGCACACAAGGCACACAAGGCACACAAGGCACACAAGGCACACAAGGCACACAAGGCACACAAGGCACACAAGGCACACAAGCACACAAGCACACAAGCACACAAGGCACACAAGGCACACAAGCACACAAGGCACACAAGCACACAAGGCACACAAGCACACAAGGCACACAAGCACACAAGGCACACAAGCACATAAGGCACACAAGCACATAAGGCACACAAGCACATAAGGCACACAAGCACATAAGGCACACAAGCACATAAGGCACACAAGCACATAAGGCACACAAGCACATAAGGCACACAAGCACATAAGGCACACAAGCACATAAGGCACACAAGCATATAAGGCACACAAGCATATAAGGCACACAAGCATATAAGGCACACCCCAATTTTGGCAGGCATCTTCTGCCAAAACTAAAGATACAGTACTGGGTTAAAAATGAAAGTGAGCCAGTGGCTGACCACTTGTGCCCAAAGTAGACTTAGCAACAGTTATTCACAATGAAAAAGTTAGAAACACCAATTGCAGATAAAAGAATTAGATTTCAGTGGAATCTGTGCAGATTAAGTCTACAGTTAGTCTCCACTCTCCTGATTTGTATTATACAGAGCTTTCAGTTTCAGAATTTTTCAAGGTTAGCTTATAAAAGGATCCAAACAATGGCAGAACAAGAGACTCACTGGGAAAGAGAAGGGGAACAACAGCATAGATGACAGTGAGGAAGAAAGACGAGCCAATGGCAGTCATCAGCCGCAGGATGATGCTTGCCAATACGAACACTTCAGGTGTCCGTGCATAAGAAACCAACCTAAAAGAAAGGAACATGCATGAAGTAACTGCATACACAGTGTGATCAAGTGATTACATAGATGTGGATGACACAAGATTGTATTTTGTTATAGTTATGGGGAAACTAAACATGAAGGCTCATAGTGATTGGGGAATGGGCAATTATGTCTGATCAGAAAAGGGGGAAAGTAGATAATTCCTTGGATCAAGAATCCTTTGCTGGCACCAAGGTATACCTACTTTCTGCTCCCCCTTGAATGGCTTTCATCTTTCCTTATTTACAAAGTACTTTAACCACTTGGTTATTCAGTGCTGAGAACAATGTAACAAACACTGAATTTACATTATCAACTTCCTACTGTTCTTACAAATTCACATTTCATTAATCCTAATCACAAAGCAAGTAAAACTTTGCTAATTATATTTTTCACATTCTGCACTTCACATCCATTCATTCATTGTCAGTCAAGATCAGCAAATTTAAATGAAAGGGGAAATATCCCCACAGTTACTCTCAAGAGATGCAATGTTCTTAGTCAGGAAAGGACTGAGGAAAATAGCAACTCACTCAGACAAGAGGCCCCTACCCTTAGACACAAACCACTCAAACCTCACCACTGTCTAAAGGTGACCCAGTGGAGGGAAAGCACTCTTCTTTATAGGATGTTTAGTGCAAATTATTGTGGTTGGAAAATTGGCAAATTAGGTTCACTTTGAAGGGGCAAGAGCCTAATCTTTATAAATGAAAATAACCCTAGCACTTGTAAACTAATTAATATAGACCTATCATACAGGTGAAAAGGACTTTTGGAGTTGGTAACCAGAAATCTAAAGCCAAAACAGCAGTGCCTAAGCAGCTGTAATAAAGCTAACAGACTGCTTGGATTTATGTTAAGCATAAGCCACAGTATATAAGAGTATTATACAGCTCTTTACATAATAAGTAAGGCCTCATACAGATTGTACAACAGGTCATGTTTTTATACAGGATGGCTATCAGTGTACTAAAGAAATTAACACTAATCCACCAAATAGAGAATCTTTACTAAAAAGAGAACAAGAGCTCTGAACCTGCACCCTTTTGAAAAAGTTAGGATAAGGAGAGAACTTTTATAAAGTGGAAGATAGGTATAAATAATGAAGATATCAATAGGGTGCCTGGAGTATACCTGGAGAGGGTTTTAGGGGTCAATGCCCCTGTGGCCCGGTCTGTGACCAGGCTTTGCAGTGGATCAAGGCCTGATCAACCAGGCTGTTACTGTTAGCTGCACATAAACTGACGCATGAACCATAGCCTGGCTGGTCAGGTACCAACTTTAGATGCCTGTCCAGTGCTTTTTTGAAGACAGCCAGGGGTCTATTGGTAATCCCCCTTATGAATGCCAAGAGGCAGTTGAACAGTCTTGGGGCCCTTGACACTTTTTGTGTTGTCTTATAGTCTAATTATGGGGCCCCAACTTTTCATTGGGGGGGATGTTGCATCGCCTGCCAGGTCTTTTGCATTTGTAGGGAGTAATTTTCATGTGCAAATTTGGTACTGTACCAATCTCTGAGAATATGTAACAGAAAAAAATTAAACAATGGATTAAATTCTCATTTAGAGACATGGGAAAGTATGAGTTTGGAAATAACTGTAGGAGAGTGGAATAATCTGCCAAGTAGTGAATGAAGTTAGCATCTTTGGTAGCTTAAACATGGTTGTCCCTAACCATACAACCCCAGGTGCTTGAGCCTACCCTCCCTCATATATAACCACACATGCCGCCACCATGGTGATAACTACTCTTATGTCAATTTAAAAAAATAAATTTTATAATTCCCCCATTAATGTTACAGAAATATGAAGCATTACCATTCATGGTTACATACCTTAACTACTGTAAGGACTGTACTTAACTGACCACCAACTTGCTCAACCAAAAGAGCACTCTCAGCCTTTTAACATTTGATGTTACTGTATAGTGTACAGTAATGTACAAGCATTTCATTAAAGTTTTACTAATTCTGATAATGCATTCCTTGCTACTGTAACTTCCTCGGTCAGTAGAACTTTGGGTAGTCCTTTAGCCCATTGTATACCTTTAAGGAAGGGATTACCAGCAATGAGCTTCTTGGGAGGGACTTGCAGGTATGTGATATTAAATGAACACACCTTCCATGGAAGGCTGAAATGCTCTTGTTGTCTACAGTGATACAGTTCATGCGGGTTATAAAACTTAATGTAATTGCACGTTTTCACAATCCATTTAGATCCGTGTGTATTTACTTCTCGACACTTAGTAAGATTCATTATGACAGTTTCTGGTTCATTTCTTAACATTCTAATACCGAGTACAGTGTTAATCTTAACAATCCTATCACTGATACTAGAAATACCTAGCTCCTTCCTCATATTAAGAACCTTTGTAGATTTGGGACAGCCAAGAATAATTCTGAGAGCTTAATTTTGCATTAACTCCAAGGGTCGGAGATAACTTTCTCTAGCTAATATCAAGATGGGAGCAGCATAATCAATTAAGGACCCAACATAGGCTATGTACATCATTCTCACGATTCTCACATTAGCACCATAATTGGGGTTGTAGCCAGCAACAGCTTTGAGAGCATTTAGCCTATCTTTGCATTTCTTATTTAGTTGTGGTATAGTGGATTTGTTATAGGGTACATCTACACCAAGATATCTAAGTTTTAACGTAGCTAATGCTTTCACCCTGCAAATAGATGGGTGGGGGATGTCGTTTGCTTGTTAATATCTTTGTTTTAGAGAAGATGTTATGAGGCCTAGTCGATTACAAATTGCTTGAACTTCATTAAGAATGGCATTCAATTCTTATGCCCTGTTGTGTGGATCATGATGTCATCAGCATAGCTTATAGCTATATGTTAGGCGAGGCAGGTAGAGCATTTAGAAGAGCATTAATCAGAATATTAAATAGCATGGGACTGAGAACTCCTCACTGCGGTGTACCTAGGGACATTTCTTTAGACTCACTTCTAAAGCCTTGGTAGAGGACAGAGGATACTCTATTTGACAGGTATCCTATTATCCAGCATAGTAAGCTACCACCCATATTCATTTTGGCTAGTCATGTAGTATAACGGTTCTGTTTGCGATATCAAACGCAGATTTTAGATCAAGAAATGTGGTAAAACTAGTAGAGGTGTGTGCAGTGAGAAAGGTGGAAATACAGTTCTGCACACTTTTACCTTTCATGAACCCATAGAGGTAGGGGGAAAGTTGGTGTCTGATTCTGTAGGAAACAGAATATCAGTGGATATACGTAGGTTAATTTTGATGGTTTCCGGGTATTTTGTATTGGCCTTATATTCAGGAGCTCAAGTATCAACCAAAAAATTGATATGATTCCATCAGTAAGTTGAATATAGAGATAACATTTCATTCACAGAATCACAAAACCTACAGGAGTCATACAGCGAGTTGGGAATGATGAAGTTTAGAGAGTGCGAGAGTTTTTGACATAGTATATCACTTGGTACTCTTGAGAAGAAATACAACTCATAAAAATGTTCAAAAGGCTGATTTATATAAGAACTAATAGCATTAACTGTGAACGAAAGTTATTCAGGTTTGATTCAAGGGAGCTCAAATTCCTTGAATCAAGGCCCATCACTAGTATCCAAGCATTTCCCTTGAAGGAAAAAATGTTATACAGGCACATTTCTTTAAAGGGAGGGGGAAGGGAGTGACTGTATAAACCTGTGAAGGGCTCTCTATAAAGAATTCAAGCTACTCTTCCCTTCTTCAATTAAAAGTGATTCTCTCTCATTTTCCAGGCTAAGTCTTAGTGCTTTCCCATGAATAATATCAGATTACACAGGCACAGGGATGCAGGTTCATAAAGGCACAGGGACTGCAGTTTTGTAAAGTTGTGATAAGTAAACTAGATATAGTAGAAATTGGTAGTTTAAAAATTACTAATTAAGAGAAGCAAGATATTCTACAATAGTCTTAATTTTCTCCATTGTTTAAAAATACAGTAATAAAATTTGTGATGTGTAATGCATCACCTGATAATGGTTGTGCCCATAAAATGGGAAAGCCTGTCTTAATATTCATTACTTTTGGCAATACTGTAAGAGCTTCCAAAATTAAATTTTTTTACTTACCCAAAGCAGATATCAGAAAAGCCATTAAGGAAGATTCCCCCGATGTATGCAGTCCGCAAATTCATTAGTGGTAACTAGTTATTGTAGAAGATAATCATTATTGCTAATAAAATAAATAAATGCTGGGAGCGAGGGGACTAGTAACCCCTTGTGTATAAATTACTAAATGTTAAAAGGAAAACTTTATTAAAGTTTTTTTTGGGGTCACCCTGCCTCAGTGGGAGATGGTCAGTGTTAAAAAAAAAAAAAAAATAATTATGAAGAGCCTCAAAGACCAGAAGTCATTAGTTTATTCAAGTTCATATACATTAACATGAAGTAGATATTTTTTTAAGACAGGAACTTTTATATTGCAGTATTAGTAATTAAGAGAAATTACCAAAACTAAATTAAAAATGATTTTACTAAAACTGGTAATCACTGCAAGTTATGGAAAATAATGAGTCTACCCTAATGAAGCTGAAGAAGTAGTGATGTTATTTAATAATCATTGCATGGCATGGGAAACTATGAAACACGGCCATGAAAAACCATGAAATGCGAGGATCACGAGAATAGGAAAATCAGAACTCACAAATTTTCCAATGATGGGGGAGGTGATGACCAATGCCAGGGAGTACATACTGAATATGATGCCATCCAGAGTACTGCTCATGCCCATCTTTTGAACCTGAACCACAAGAGAGCACATTAATGCTAAGACAAGTCTGAGGTTTTTAAGCTACTGATTAATTAATTTCAGTTCCTACATTACTGGTAGAGTAAATATAAATGTATCATGTATCCTAAGACAGGCATCTGCAATGAATTAAACCAAGTCTGTCAACAGAAATCAAAGACATTCAAGAGCTAATTCCATTCAAAGTCTCAACCTGAGTCCACTGACACTGCTGAAGCTCTTGGTTCATAGTAGAATCACAGGCTGACACAACCAAACCTTATCTTTGACTAGCTAGTTAAGATAACCTTGGCTAAGAAGTAATACTTTCATTTTTACATAAAATAGGTGGGCTAAATGATTTACATCATAACTAAGTTTATTCAGGTACAGGTAAAATAAATAAACATACACAAATACAGTTACACAAATTACCATATATAGCAGCATATGTAATCCAAAAATTATAGGATGACAGGCTGCCAAAATGGTGGAAGGCTTTTTTTTTTTTGGGGGGGGGGGGGGGAATCCTTGATAGACTAATAATAGGGGGTTATCAGTATCTTAAATCAGAATAATGTTACTGGAAAAAATGCAAGTACAAATGTACATAATAATCTACTGTATACCCACCCAATATACTATATGCACAATTTAGTTAAACTGTAATAAGCACTGAAAATTAAGGAGTCAGTGTCTCTAAGGTTTATAGTATTAAATTATCAGGTATGCTACACAATGGTTTCAAACATATCTTTGACAGATTATAAACACTAATTTCCCAAAACTAGTTTATCTTTATAATCTGACAATATGAAAAAGCTACTACAGTGGAACCCCGAATATCAATTGCTGCGCTTATTGGCCAAATTGTATTTAGGCTGGTTTTTGGGCCGAAGTTTTGCTCTATTTCAGCCGGTGCCTCACAAATCAGCTGTATTAGACGTGTCAGTCCGCCTCCCACTGAGACGCCACGCGTAGGTGAGTCAGTCTCCCCGTGTCTCTCAGAATTAGCATATAGCCCATTCATTCTTCCAAATATTTCCTTAAAATCGATTGGTTTCTGTGCTTGTTTATTAAGTGGGACTGTGAAATAAGCCACCATGGGCCCAAAGAAAGTTCCTAGTGCCAGCCCTTTGGTAAAGAAAATGAGAAATATGATAGAATTGAAGAAAGAAATTGTAGAAAAAATACAAGTGGTGTGTGTGTTCTCAAGCTTGCCAGGATGTATGGCAAAAACAAATCAACAATCACTTGTATCCTGGCAAAGAAAGAACAAATCAAGGAAGTTGATGTGGCAAAATGGGTAAACATGTTAACAAAAAGGAGATCACAAACAATGGAAGGTATGGAGAGAGGCAGGGAGTGTAGCATGGAGGGAGGGAAGTAACCCCAGAGGGCTTCTATACCTGAAGTCCTTATGGAGGGGGATTCCCCTTCCAAGCAATACTCAGTCCCTCTCTCCTCCTCCCTGTCTTCCACAAGCCGACAAGTGTCTTCAATAAAGGTATGTAGCAGTTTTTAGCAAGCCACTAACCAGACGGAGTTGAAGATCTAAATGATTTTTTTATGAGAGAGCCACAGAATTTGGTAAACACAAGCCTATCTGATGTTATCCTGATGGCAAATGACTTCGAACAGGCGATAAATGACATGCCCATGCACTTTTCCCCAGGGCCAGACTCGTGGAACTCGGTTTTCATCAAGAACTCCAAAAAGCCCCTATCACGTGCTTTTAACATCCTATGGAGAGGGAGCATGGACACTGGGGTTATCCCACAGTTACTAAAAACAACAAACATAGCCCCACTCCACAAAGAGAGCAGTAAAGCAATTGCAAAGAACCACAGATTGATAGCACTATGATCCCATATCATAAAAATCTTTGAAAGGGTCCTAAGAAGCAAGATCACCACCCATCTAGATACCCATCAATTACACAACCCAGGGCAACATGGGTTTAGAGCAAGTCGCTCCTGTCTGTCCCAACAACTGGATCACTATGACAAGGTCCTAGACGCATTAGAAGACAAAAAAATGCAGATGTAGTATATACAGACTTTGCAAAAGCCTTCGACAAGTGTGACCATGGCGTAATAGCGCACAAAATGCGTGGTAAAGAAATAACAGGAAAAGTTGGTAGATAGATCTATAATTTCCTCACAAACAGAACACAGAGAGTAATAGTCAACAGAGTAAAGTCTGAGGCGGCTACAGTGAAAAGCTCTGTTCCGAAAGGCACAGTACTCTCTTGTTTCTCATCCTCATATCTGACAGACAAGGATGTCAGCCACAGCACCGTGTCTTCCTTTGCAGATGACACCCAAATCTGCATGACAGTGTCTTCCATTGCAGACACTGCAAGGCTCCAGGCAGACATCAACCAAATCATTCAATGGGCTGCAGAAAGCAATATGAAGTTCAACGATGAGAAATTTCAATTACTCCGATATGGTAAACATGAGGAAATTAAAACTACACCAGAGTATAAAACAAATTCCAGCCACAAAATAGAGCGAAAAACTAACGTCAAAGACCTGGGAGAGATCATGTCGGAGTATCTCGCCTTCAAAGACCATAACATCGTATCAATCGCATCTGCTAGAAAAATGACAGGATGGATAATGAGAACCTTCAAAACTAGGGATGCCAAGCCCATGATGACACTCTTCAGGTCGCTTGTTTTATCTAGGCTGGAATATTGCTGCACACTAACAGCACCTTTCAAGGTAGGTGAAACTGCTGACCTAGAAAATGTACAGAGAGCACTTGAAGTTCCTGAACCTGTACTCCCTGGAATGCAGGCGGGAGAGATACACGATTATATACACCTGGAAAATCCTAGAGGGAGTAGTACCGAACTTGCAAACGAAAATCACTCGCTACGAAAGCAAAAGACTCGGCAGACGATGCAACATCCCCCAATGAAAAGCAGGGGTGTCACTAGCATGCTAAGAGACAACACAATAAGTGTCAGGGGCCCAAGACTGTTCAACTGCCTCCCAGCATACATAAGGGGGATTACCAATAGACCCCTGGCTGTCTTCAAGCAGGCACTGGACAAGCACCTAAAATTGGTAACTAACCAGCTGGGCTGTGGCTCGGATGTTGGACTGCGTGCAGCCAGCAGTAACAGCCTGGTTGATCAGGCTCTGATCCACCATGAGGCCTGGTCATAGACCGGGCCGTGGGGGCGTTGATCCCGGGAACTCTCTCCAGGTAAACAGTGATTTAAATGTTCCTTTATTTTATTTAGTTCTCATTGTTTTGTGCATGTAAAACTATAATTAATCTTTAAATAATGTATTTTTTTTTTAATATTTTTGAATGTCTGGAATGGATTAATTGTATTCACATTAATTCTTGTGGGAAGTATTGCTTCGAATTTAGGCCTTTTCAAATTTAACCGATCTTCTGTAACGGATTACAGCCGATATTCGGGGTCCCATTGAATTTAGCAAAGGCAAGAGCCATTATCAATGCACTGTCACATGAATCACAAGATTTAAGTTACCAACCTGATGTGGGAAGAATGGGGCCATGATGGAGAGAGAGGCATAAGAGAAGAAGACTACAAGGAGCATGGAGGAGAGGATTGTCATTTGCTTCTTGGTGAAGTTGTAGCAGCCCCAAATGGTACCATGGCTCTCTATCACATCTTCCTCTCTCACTCCTGCCTCCTGACTTACCCTGCCATCTCCCAGCAACTCCCTGCAAAATGTGTTGCTGTAAACAAAGTACATAAATGTGCAATGTTGGTAATATGAAAATTAGTCAATGAGACTGGAGAAACCCCACTTGGAGGAGACATTAAAACATGCAAAGAGGCTGCAAAGTATCTTTAACCGAACTCCTCTTCAGCACACTTTTCATTTTTAACATCAATTATATTTATTCGTGGGTTTCTTTATTCCCAATAAGTGAACATTTATAAATCACATGAGCACTAACAAGGAAATACTCAATTATGGATTAAAGTGAACTATATTATTATACTAATCAAAAGGAAGTGCTAAACCTACCAGGGTCATACAGCACTAATAAAGTGAACTATAATATGAAGTTTTTTATGTATAAAAACTCCAAGTGCATGATTATGGAGCTCAACAAAAAGTGTTCACTGCATTGGATGGCAAGACTCGCCTGCTAATATTGTAAAACCCATTATCAAGCAAGCAATGCACATACCCAACAGCTACAGATAACAGCCTCTTCTCATCACCTTACCAACTTTTTATGTACATAATGTCACATAGCATTACTCTTACTTGATAAAACTTTTAGAGCAAACCTTCACCAAATGAAGGTTTGATCTGCACATAGTGGCCTTTTCCAAAATATTGCATTTTTAAAAAAGACAAATAAATACCTGTGAGTGGTATTAACACAAGACTCCTGACAGGGAATCATAAGGGCCTGGACCACATGCTGATCACAGAGCTTACCAACCCCAGGCTGGGTAAACCCTTGGAAAGGAGCCTCTGAAATGGAGTGTGCACAGTCTTGTTCAACTTGTTGAGTAAGGTTTTGGTTGGAAGCCTTCACGTAAGAGTGATCTACTGCTTGGTTAGAAGCTTGAGTGAAGGACTGAGAAAGATTGGAATCAGAGAGGGAAGACAGCTCAGTGGTATGTCCATGGGCAGGGACAGAGGTGTAGGCTGGAGGGTGGGCAGGGTACAAGGCAGAAAAGAAATCTGAATTTGATGGGGACTCAGAGAGAGGTTCACTGGTGCTCTGGACAAGACTAGTCACTGGGACAGCAGGGCTGCTCAGTACCACGACAGAGGGCAAAGATTTGGAGGTGGCAACCGAAACCCAGAATGATGGTATGGATGTGGTGGGTGGAGGAACATTGGTCTGGGATGATGTAGAGACTGTGAATGGAGGAACAGAGGCCTGGAGGGGGACAGTGGTAGTAGTAGAGGCTGAAATATGATAGGAGTCCATCACTTTCTGTAAAGGTGGCTGTTGCAGTTTACTTCCTGGATTTCCATCCATAAGGCACCCTGACATCACTGAGACTTCTGCCACAGCAACACCTGTTCAAGGAACACAAAATTTAAATTGTTTACGATTTTTGCTTATTATTACTGCTCATTTGTTTTATTAATTATAAAAGTATCACATCATTATTATTATTTTCAAATAAGTAATAAACATGTATTGTAGGGGTGAAACACCAGAGAAATGGGAAACAGCCTGATGTGACCAAAGGAAGGAAGGGTTCCTCCAAATTATTTTACAAAGTTGAATTTAAAGTCCAAGAGCGGTTATCCTACATAAACTCATTTAGAAGTCCTGCCCTATTTAAGGTACAGTAATACTGCCTGGGATGCAATGCACAACAGTCTGCTGATATCCAGGTACCTACTCACTCCAGGATCAAATCCAGGTCCCTCAGTTAAAAGATGATAGTGATTTAGATTTTTGGGACAGAAGTAGCTAGTTTATTGTGCACCCATATTCATCCTGTGGACGGTAGTGCAAGAGAATATGGATACACAAAAGGCCTAGGAACTAGGCCCCAAAAGGATTAACAGGTGTACATATGGATTTATATCTACAGCTCACTTGTCTGTTATAAGCAAATTTAGGAAATTTCCTTAGTATATCTGGTATCTTATTTTCATTAATAAGAAATCTTGACATGTCACATAGGTTATTATACTGTATCTATATTCTTCAATAAGTGGACAATTATGCACAATGTTCAAGAGTGACCATATGCCTGACCACATAACTTGCATTTAGTGTGATAATCATCTGTATGTCTCCCAAACTGCCAGTAGTAGTATTTGTAACCAAGCCTAAACCTGGCCACTACATCAGTCTGTCTGTGTTCACATTGCAAGTTGCTCTATAAACCTACTTATCTACGTTCATGTTATAGTGGGTTATAGATCTACTGAGACTAACTGCATTCCTATACCAATCATTTTCATTATTTACTTCTCTCCTAAAATTATTCCTAATGCTAGACACAGATTTACCAAAGTTATATTCTTGGTTAACATATCAACTTTATCGCTAACACTCAAGCCACAAATTCTTTACATCGAGTGCTTTACTAGACAATGCTAATTATGTGCCATATTACATTTATGGGGAAGTGCTAAAGTGGTAGGACTTCACTTATCTTACAAAATCTCAAATATCCAGCTAAAGCAAGGTGTGCATTTTTTTTAACACACCAGCAATCTCCAACCGAGGTAGGGTGACCCAAAAAATAAACTTTCACTATCATTCACTATTGCCTTGCATGCATTTATACTTTAATATTTAGAACCTTTGCCTCCTATCACGTGCTTTTAACATCCTATGGAGAGGAAGCATGGACACTAGGGTCGTCCCACAGTTACTAAAAACAACAGACATAGCCCCACTCCACAAAGGGGGCAGTAAAGCAATAGCAAAGAACTACAGACCGAGAGTGCTAACATCACATATAAAAATCTTTGAAAGGGTTCTAAGAAGCAAGATCGCCACCCATCTAGATACCCATCGGTTACACAACCCAGGGCAGGATGGGTTTAGAGCAGGTCGTTCCTGTCTGTCCCAACTACAGGATTACTACGACAAGGTCCTGGATGCACTAGAAGACAAAAAGAATGCAGATGTAATATACACAGACTTTGCAAAAGACTTCAGCAAGTGTGACCATGGCGTAATAGTGCACAAAATGCGTGCCAAAGGAATAACAGGAAAAGTTGGCAGATGGATGTATAATTTCCTGACAAATAGAACACAAAGAGTAGTAGTCAACAGAGTAAGGTTTGAGGCAGCTACGGTGAAAAGCTCTGTTCTGCAAGGCACAGTACTCGCTCCCATCTTGTTCCTCATCCTCATATCAGACAGACAGGAATATAAGCCACAGTGCCGTGTCTTCCTTTGCAGATGACACCTGAATCTGCATGACAGTATCTTCCATTGAAGACACTGCAAGGCTCAAGGCAGACATCTACTAAATCTTTCAATGGGCTGCAGAAAACAATATGAAGTTCAACGATGAGAAATTTCAATTATTCCGATATGGTAAATGTGAGGAAATTAAAACTTCATCAGAGTATAAATAAATTCCAACCACACAATAGAGCGAAAAACTAACGTCAAAGACCTGGGAGTGATCATGTCGGAGTATCTCACCTTCAACGACCATAACATTGTATCAATCGCATCTGCTAGAAAAATGACAGGATGGATAATGAGAGCCTTCAAAACTAGGGATGCAAAGCCCATGATGACACTCTTCAGGTCACTTGTTCTATCTAGGCTGGAATATTGCTGCACACTAACAGCATCTTTCAAGGCAGGTGAAAATGGTACTAGTCCTAGAGGGACTAGTACCGAACTTGCACACTAAAATCACTCACAACGAAAGCAAAAGACTCAGCAGACGATGCAACATCCCCCCAATGAAAAGCAGGGGTGCCACTAGCACGTTAAGAGACAACACAATAAGTGTCAGGGGCCCAAGACTGTTCAACTGCCTTCCAGCATACATAAGGGGGATTACCAATAGACCCCTATCTGTCTTCAAGCAGGCACCGGACATGCACCTAAAGTCGGTACCTAACCAGCCGGGCTGTGGTTCGTACGTTGGCTTGCATGCAGCAGGCAGTAACAGTCTAGTTGATCAGGCCCTGATCCACCATGATGCCTGGCCACAGACCAGGCAAGGCGGGCGTTGACCCTCGGAACTCTCTCCAGGTCAACTCCAGGGGATCTTAACTGTTATGCTCATAGGAAGAGCTAAGCTATGGGGATCATAATAAATAAATTTATATATATATATATATATATATATATATATATATATATATATATATATATATATATATATATATATATATATATATATATTATATACACATTTTTTTTTTCAAAAAGTCGGCCGTCTCCCACCGAGGCAGGGTGACCCAAAAAAGAAAGAAAATCCCCAAAAAGAAGATACTTTCATCATTCAACACTTTCACCACACTCACACATTATCACTGCTTTTGCAGAGGTGCTCAGAATACAACAGTTTAGAAGCATAAACGTATAAAGATACACAACATATCCCTCCAAACTGCCAATATCCCAAACCCCTCCTTTAAAGTGCAGGCATTGTACTTCCCATTTCCAGGACTCTAGTCCGACTATATGAAAATAACCGGTTTCCCTGAATCCCTAAACTAAATATTACCCTGCTCACACTCCAACAGATCGTCAGGTCCCAAGTATCATTCGTCTCCATTCACTCCTAACACGCTCATGCACGCTTGCTGGAAATCCAAGCCCCTCGCCCACAAAACCTCCTTTACCCCCTCTTTCCAACCCTTTCGAGGACGACCCCTACCCCTCCTTCCTTCCCCTATAGATTTATATGCTTTCCATGTCATTCTACTTTGATCCATTCTCTCTAAATGACCAAACCACCTCAACAACCCCTCTTCTGCCCTCTGACTATTAACTCCACACCTTCTCCTAATTTCCACACTCCGAATTTTCTGCATAATATTTACACCACACATTGCCCTTAGACAGGACATCTCCACTGCCTCCAACCCTCTCCTCGCTGCTGCATTTACCACCCAAGCTTCACATCCATATAAGTGTTGGTACTACTATACTTTCATACATTCCCTTCTATATCTATAATATATATATATATATATATATATATATATATATATATATATATATATATATATATATATTTATATATTTATTTATATATATATATATATATATATATATATATATATATATATATATATATATATATATATAATATATATATATATCTTTCCGCTTTCTTTGTGGCCAATCTTCATTGTTCGACTTTCCTTATATTATTTAATGCTTCATGCAAATTTACAAATGCTATTTTCTTTATTATACGGTTAATACAAACCTATAAAATGTTTTACTACAAATAAGCCAATTAAAAAGGAACCGATTTGTTTGGCAAACAGATTACCTTCAAGATTTTGTCCGAGTGTCTACTTTAGTGGAGAGTGACATTCATCTTGGCTGAGAGTCAACATACGCCCGAGATAAGAAAGTATAACTTTATATTTCTGTTTTTTTTCTAGAGTGTTGGTAGGTGACCTTGTTTAGCTCTAAAATATGTTGGGTAAAATAGACAAGTGCAAGTAATGCGACATTTTACTGTGGCAACGCTTCGCTCTCCAGGAGCTTTTTGTCGCTCCTGGAGCGCAAAACGTTGCCACAAAATATCACATTAGTTGCACTTGTGTCCTTTTTACCTAATATATTGTCGGTAATTCTACCAACATTAATACAGCTTCAAAATATACAGCATCTGTTCATGTTTTGTGTTAATATCACAAAGTAATTTGTATTATTAATGCAAGCAAATTCTTTGGTTATATTAAACTTACTGAGGTCAAGTTGTTTTATTAAACAGGTAAGTGGTAAATCGCAAGGTGAAATTGTTATTAATATAATTCTATACATATACGTATTAATCCAAATTAAAACAATATAAAAACCAATAAAAAAAACTTACCATTAGCCATACAAGTGTTCAGTGGAGGTATTAAGACTGTGGTATCCCTCTCCAAAGTATCCAGAGCATCATCCAAAGTACTCAGAGCAGCATCACCAGTACCTGCCCTGGGCTCCACACCCTGACAATCCCTTGGTGAATGAGAATTAGACTGATAATCAAAAACAGTTATTCCAGGTAAGATATCGTATGAATAGGTTTATATACTGTATTATTCACAACACAATGCTAAACCTTATAAGGGTAATTTAGCACAGGTCAGGAGAGGGACTCTTGAGAAGAGCAGCAGCATTTACCTGGAGTTTACCTGGAGAGAGTTCCGGGGGTCAACGGCCCAGCGGCCCGCTCTGTGACCAGGCCTCCTGGTGGATCAGAGTCTGATCAACCAGGCTGTTGCTGCTGGCTGCACGCAAACCAACGTACGAGCCACAGCCCGGCTGGTCAGGAACCGACTTTAGGTGCTTGTCCAGTGCCAGCTTGAAGACTGCCAGGGGTCTGTTGGTAATCCCCCCTCATGTATGCTGGGAGGCAGTTGAACAGTCTCGGGCCAATGACACTTATTGTATTGTCTCTTAACGCACTAGTGACACCCCTGCTTTTCATTGGGGGGATGTTGCATCGTCTGCCAAGTCTTTTGCTTTCGTAGTGAGTGATTTTCGTGTGCAAGTTCGGTACTAGTCCCTCTAGGATTTTCCAGGTGTATAAAATCATGTATCTCTCCCGCCTGCGTTCCAGGGAATACAGGTTCAGGAACCTCAAGTGCTCCCAGTAATTGAGGTGTTTTATCTCCGTTATGCGCGCCGTGAAGGTTCTCTGTACATTTTCTAGGTCAGCAATTTCACCTGCCTTGAAAGGTGCTGTTAGTGTGCAGCAATATTCCAGCCTAGATAGAACAAGTGACCTGAAGAGTGTCATCATGGGCTTGGCCTCCCTAGTTTTGAAGGTTCTCATTATCCATCCTGCCATTTTTCTAGCAGATGCGATTAATACAATGTTATGGTCCTTGAAGGTGAGATCCTCCGACATGATCACTCCCAGGTCTTTGACTTTGGTGTTTCGCTCTATTTTGTGGCCAGAATTTGTTTTGTACTCTGATGAAGATTTAATTTCCTCGTGTTTACCATATCTGAGTAATTGAAATTTCTCATCGTTGAACTTCATATTGTTTTCTGCAGCCCACTGAAAGATTTGGTTGATGTCCGCCTGGAGCCTTGCAGTGTCTGCAATGGAAGACACTGTCATGCAGATTAGGGTGTCATCTGCAAAGGAAGACACGGTGCTGTGGCTGACATCCTTGTCTATGTCGGATATGAGGATGAGGAACAAGATGGGAGCGAGTACTGTGCCTTGTGGAACAGAGCTTTTCACCGTAGCTGCCTTGGACTTTACTCTGTTGACGACTACTCTGTGTTGTTAGTGAGGAAATTATAGATCCATCGACCGACTTTTCGTTATTCCTTTAGCACGCATTTTGTGCGCTATTACGCCATGGTCACACTTGTCGAAGGCTTTTGCAAAGTCTGTATATATTACATCTGCATTCTTTTTGTCTTCTAGTGCATTTAGGACCTTGTCGTAGTGATCCAATAGTTGAGACAGACAGGAGCGACCTGTTCTAAACCCATGTTGCCCTGGGTTGTGTAACTGATGGGTTTCTAGATGGGTGGTGATCTTGCTTCTTAGGACCCTTTCAAAGATTTTTATGATATGGGATGTTAGTGCTATCGGTCTGTAGTTCTTTGCTGTTGCTTTACTGCCCCCTTTGTGGAGTGGGGCTATGTCTGTTGTTTTTAGTAACTGTGGGACGACCCCCGTGTCCATGCTCCCTCTCCATAGGATGGAAAAGGCTCGTGATAGGGGCTTCTTGCAGTTCTTGATGAACACGGAGTTCCATGAGTCTGGCCCTGGGCCAGAGTGCATGGGCATGTCATTTATCGCCTGTTCGAAGTCATTTGGCGTCAGGATAACATCGGATAGGCTTGTGTTAACCAAATTTTGTGGCTCTCATAAAAAAATCATTTTGATCTTCGACTCTCAGTCTGGTTAGCGGCTTGCTAAAAACTGAGTCATATTGGGACTTGAGTAGCTCACTCATTTCCTTGCTGTCATCTGTGTAGGACCCATCTTGTTTGGTGACAAATTTAAAACAGCTTGAAGAGTTGGCAAAATAAATGAAGAAACCATTTCTCTAAATGAGAAGGCCAGACAAGTGAACACAAGCACAGAGTACGAAATGCAGTTATACCGAATTCTTAGTAGGAGCATACAAGTTAATATGTTTAGAACAGTTCGCAATGTCCCGTGGCTTGGTCTGCAACGCACCCAAGCACCCTCCCCCCCACACAGCCCATGGTTTAATCCCCGGCATGGTAACCTTGGGGATGTCTCCTCACATGTATGCACTTAATGTCCCTGCTCACCTCGCAATAAATACTTGAATATTAGTCGCTTGGTGTGGGTCGCATTATGGGAGACGAGATTGAAGGACCACCAATGGGACTAAGACAGTCCTCTATAACGCACTGACTTTCTTGGGTTACACTGGGCGGCTAACCTTCTCCCGGGTTAAAAATCCCAGCAAATCTTATCTTCCCTATATAAATCCTAACCCCCATGGTACTGAAGCCCCCCCTCTCTGTTTTCTTAATTGCAAGAAGTTGATGGGGAACTTTTTTTTTTTAATAAATAGAATACAGTCTTCGACATTTCTAAAATCAGTGCTCTAACAAATCCACGAGCTGCAGAAAAAAAAAATATTACAAAGATTATGTACGCTGATGGCTCCCTTAAGAGCTATAAGCATAGTCTGTGATAGTTTTCTTTGATCTAAGGTCGTGTGTGTAAGTTTATTCAGGTATACAGAAATATAATTACATATATTATCATACATAGTAGAATATGTGTAGAGAACGTAGGATAACTCAAAAAATTGAGAGAGAGAGAGACAGACAGATATTGACTGATTTTCCAGAGTACTGATTTTTGGAAGTAATCGAAGTTGAGGACTGCTCAATTAGTTTCTTTGGGAGGTTAGGTGTTAGTTTAATATGTTTATTATGCACCCCATACCCATCCAGTGGGCGGTAGTCAAAAGATTACAGAGGTACATAATGGGTCCAGGGACTGGGCCTCAAAGTTTTGATAGCTGAGCAAGTTACAGAGGTAATGAATTCACAATTTACAAAGGTAATGAACTCACAATTTACAAAGGTAATGAACTCCAGGTAGGTCTAGTCACAATCATGACAAGTTACAAAGGTATTTACAGATTACAGAGGTACACAGTGGGTCCAGGGACTGGGCTCCAAAGTTTTGATGGCTGAACTAGGTACAAGGTAATGAACTCACAAGTTGCAAAGGTAATGAATACTGTAAGAATGGTTACTTACGTGTATACATGGCTGCAATCATGAACAAATTTTAGAGTAATGAGCTATTCACACTTCCACACCCGGTCACAACTGTAGCGAGTTATTGGTGCAAATGTTGATTGCTGAGTCTCTCTCTCTCTCACACACACACACACACACACACACACACACACACACACACACACACACACACACACACAATCACACACAATCACACACAATCACACACAATCACACACACAAACTCATACACACGCACACACACTCATACACACATACTCACACACACACACACACACACACACACTCACACACACAAACACACAAACACACACACATGTGGTAATGCTTTATTTACAGCTAGCAAAGTCAGGGTATTTCTCCAGAATGGTCTGTAATATACCACTGTGGATAAAATACTTAGCCATTTCTTGAACACTTCTGAGTGAGTTGTTTCTAAATTCATTAATTTTATCGCACTCCAGTACATAATGACGCAGGGTGTGACAATAGTCCATCTGGCAAAGTTTACATTTCGTTTGGTCTACATCTGGTGGTGGTGATTTAACCTGCCAAAGATACTTGTAACCCAGCCGGAGCCGGGCGGTAGTGACATCCAAGAGTCTGCTTATTTTGTTGGATGCACCATAGACAGGTTAGGTGGGCACAGTGATATCAAAACTTATCATCTGCCAGGGTGGCAGGAAATACTGTTGTTTCCTACCATGATACAGTTCACGTAGTCAAAAATTTTTGTATGTAGCTGTTATTTAAAATCCATTTGGATTCCCTTGTCCCATGATATTATATGCTCTAGTAATTCTGTTCGGAACAGTTTTCATCACCAGGAAGCAGCTTCAGTTCTATCATGATACTGATTTCACTTATGTTATCAGCAACACTAGGCATATCTAATTCGTTCCTGATATTAAGTATTCTTGTGGTTATAGGGCAGCCCAGGATAATTCTTAAGGCTTCACCGTGAGTTTTTTTTTCTCTAGTCTTTCAATGGTTCTATTGTGTTTCGGGACAAACTGGTGCATGGTAATCTACCAACGATCTTATGTAATGCTTGGTACATTATTTTTGCAATTTTAACATTTGCTCCATATTTGGGATTATACCCCTACAACAGTTCTGAAAACTTCAAGTCTGTCTTATATTGATGTTAATTTTATTCACAGCTATTAGTGTATATGGATATTTACAGGACAATTAATAGGTCTGCCATAGACTTTTTTGATGGTCCACTTTTACTGTCTTAAATACTTCTTTGATCTTTTCTGCAGAAATTATAAAGCCAAGATTATCACAGACATACTGTATGATTTAGAGGTTTGCCTTTCACAACACGTATTGATATACACAATATCAACGTAGCGTACGTCAGCGTGCGTGCGGCCAGCAGTAATAGCCTGGTTGATCAGACCCTGATCCACCATGAGGCCTGGTCTCAGACCGGGCCGCGGGGGCGTTGAACCCCGAAACCCTCTCCAGGTAAACTTTTGTGTGTGTGTGTGTGTGTGTGTGTGTGTGTGTGTGTGTGTGTGTGTGTGTGTGTGTGTGTACGCTTGTGTGTGTGTACGCTTGTGTGCGTGTGCGCCCTCGTGTGCGCGCGCTCGTGTGGGTGTATGATCCACTTAATATTTGTATTTATAACTCATTACAATTGTGACCGGGTGTGGACATATCAGTGGCTCATTACTTTGTAATTTGTTCATGACTGTAACCATGTATAGGAGTGTAAATGGTTCATTACCTTTGTAACTTGCCATGATTGTGACCAGATCTACCTGGAGTTCATTACCTTTGTAACTAGTTCAGCTATCATAACTTTGGGGTCCAGTCCCTGGACCCATTATGTACCTTTGCAATCTTTAGACTACCTCCCACACCATGGGTATGGGGTGCATTGTTATGCTACAAATTTGTTACTATAATGTTTATTTGAAATACTCATTTGTACTTCATGTTGTAATTTGTTTACTGTAATCTTAAGTTACTTTTAAGCCTGCCTATAATGATCTGCATACAAGGGGCTTTTGGTATGTACACCCAATCACTATTTCTTTGTACAACTATGTATCGTGTCCAAATAAATAAACTAAACCGATATACCCACACGAGCGCGCGCACGCGCCCACACACGAGGGCGCGCACGCACGCACAACTAGTTTATTGCGAACCTGTTTCGTCCTGTGAGCAGCAGTGCAGAAAACAAGATCACAAAGGTCTATGGGTTTTTATGCTGTATAGTCCTTGTGGCTTAGCGCTTCTTTTTGATTATAATAATAATAATATGGGTTTTTATCAGACTCCACTGGGCATTGTTACGTCACACAAAATATATATTAGTCATTTCATGTTTTACAATGTCTTCATATAGATAATGAACATAAAATATGAAATTAGTCTCAAACATTTAATATCTTATTTATTAGTTACGTATCACTAAAACATTAGTCTTGAAAAAGGGTTGCAGACTTCAAAAATGATTCATCTAGTAGATGCAAAACTTGAGTAGACAAGATTTCATTCATCATATTAAGAAGAGTGTTTTGCCATAGCTTATAAGGTTTGCATAAAGATGTTTCGGAAAGGCTGGATGTTTGGACACTAAGATATAGTACTCGTGTATGGGCCTGTATGTCCTGGCACTTTGCATTTTGTTATTGACACCCTCACAAACCAAACTGCCAGAGAGACATATAGCCTAGTCTTAGTCTGGCAATAACATCTCTGATAATACTGTATGGAGAATGTCAATGACAAAATGTACAGTTTGGGGACAGAGACGGGGTCATGTAGTGAAGCATTAAATGTTAGTGTCCAAACAACGAACCTTTCAGACACACCTCCATGTGAACCTAACAGTATGTGGCAAACTCTCATTGTTATTGATAGGATAACTAAAATCTTGAGGTTGTATCCACATTTTGCATCGATTAAATGAATGAATGGTTTTTATAGAGGAAATTACGATTCAATTATGACCATTGTTTTTTAATGTTAATAAAATATTTTTCTGAGATTTATTCTATACTGCATTATGTAAACTATATGAAGTAACCGTAAAATATGAAATGGCTAATATTTCTTTCTAGTGATGTAACAATGCTCAGTGGGGTCTAACAAAGACCCATTGTGACTTTTTTGTTCATTATAATCAAGGGAAAGCGCTAAACCCGTAGGGTTATACAGCGCCGGGGGAGATGTGGAAGGCATTCAGGATTAATTCGGGGAACTGGAGCACAGATCCAATTCCCTAAATCAAGAGCCCCTCACCAACATCAAGGAACCTTCCGTGAGGGGACTTTTATGTTCAACCGGTCGCAGGATGATCATGGGATGCACAAACTAGCAGCTCAGGTGGATCAACTAACATAACTATGGTTGCAGTAGCTACGGCACTACAAAATATTTTGCTTATTACTGTGTTTGTTTTTTTTTCCTCCCGCAAAGTATTTTGCTTGGCGTTGTATCGACTACACGGGAATCAAAAGCTACATAGTACATTATAGCTATAATACTTTGTATCCGAAAACAGGGATTAAAGTACACTAGACACTTATTGTTATACATAATACCCTGCGTTATATACAAAATGAATCTAACTTGACAAAAAAAATAAAGCATTTATGTGGAAAATACTGTATATTTTCCGGAAATACGGTAATTTATAGGTAAATGGATGCCATATATTGTATTTAATAAAAGTGTATTTTTAAAAAGGGGAGTCGCCATTTTTGTTTTTCAATTGAGTAACAGACATTAGTAATGGGAAGAACTTTTCGTGCTCTAGAGGTTAAATTTGGGCTGACACCTCTCAAATAGGAGCCTAAATTGTTGGATGTGCATTCCTGCATAATTTGAGTATCAGGCGACAGGACAGGGCAACTCCAGGAACCTCAGACAAGCTGTCTAATTTATGTTTAAATTCTGGCCAGTAAATTTTTCATAAATGTAGGCAAAAGGGGGGGTGGGTCCTGTACATGACACATTAATCTCCAGTCAAATTGGTGAGTGTTATGATTAAGATATTCTCTTTGTTATATAAATGTGTGTATATACTATAATCTTTTTAATTTTAATATACAGTCCACAAATTTATATATTTACCAGCATTCCTGGTGATGCATATTTCATTTAATTAATAGGTCCAGAGCAACTTGTGGATATGACAGTGGTTGGTATCGAAGGGGGACATTTTTTGCGACCTAGGTGTCCCAAATTCCTACTTGTCTAACTGATAAATAATAATTATCTATGTTCATTTACTGTTATGTATATAATGATACATCCAAGTAAATGCAATTTTCCACAATTTATGACCCTGGACTTTACCATACCTTCATCCATTTCACAACCTCTACATCCACCCATTTCACAACCTCTACATCCATCCACTTCACAACCTCTACATCCATCCATTTCACAACCGTATATGTATAATACTCACATAGCTACAAAAATTAGCTGAGCAGAAACAATCCTCTCTCTCTCGCTCTCTTTACACTCATTCAGTTTCCTCACAGCCTTGTTGTTGACCATGACTGAAAAGGTTTAGGAGTTTAGGAAGAAATGAAGGCTGACACAGCCTAAGGTTATTAGTTTGCTACTCTGGTGATCGTCGCTGTCTACTCAGAGATGGCGCTACTCTCAACTGTACACAGTGCCCAGAGTATATACATTCCCCAGAGAGAAATTAGGTCTAATAATAACGATCCCAAATGGGTTAACGGGAGGTTAAAGCATCTATTAGGGGAGAAAAGGGGAATTTATAGGCGCATCAGAAGAGGAGAGGTTAACCTTACTGACCAATATGTTCAGCTTAAAAGAGAAGTAAAAAAGGCGATTAGAAAGGCTAAACGTGACTATGAAATTAGAGTCGCTAATGAATCAAAGACTAATCCAAAGGGGTTCTTTCAAGTGTATAGGACGAAGGTGAAGGAAAAAGTAGGACCTCTGAAATCTGGGAATGGACAGCTGACGGATAATGAACTGGAAATGTGTTCCTTATTTAATGACTATTTTTTGTCAGTTTTTACACAGGAAGATGTAAATGAGATTCCAGTAATTAACAATTATTTAGTTCCTGATGAATTTAAGTTAACTAATATTACTGTCACGAGGGACATGGTTATTAAACAGATAGACAAACTGAAACAAAATAAGTCCCCGGGACCCGATGAGTTGTTTTCAAGGGTACTTAAGGAATGCAAGATGGAGCTTAGTCAGCCATTAACGAGTGTATTCAATGCGTCCATCCTTACCAGTGTTGTGCCAGAGAAGTGGAAGATGGCTAATGTGGTTCCTATATTCAAATCAGGGGATAAGTCCACTCCTTCAAATTACCGTCCAATAAGCCTGACATCTATAGTGGGCAAGTTATTAGAATCAATTATAGCTGACATTATCAGAAGTCACCTTGAAGAGCATAACTTGATAAATGAATCTCAGCATGGATTCACGAGAGGTCGTTCCTGCCTGACAAACTTACTGACGTTCTTCAATAGAACATTTGAGGCAGTTGACAGTGATAAGGAATATGATATTGTTTATTTGGATTTTAGTAAAGCCTTCGACAGAGTACCTCACAAGAGACTCTTAAGAAAAGTGGCAGCTCATGGTATAGGAGGTAAAGTTCTAGCATGGATTGAGGCATGGCTTACCAATAGAAAGCAGAGAGTTACCATTAATGGAGTGAAATCTGAATGGGGATTAGTCACTAGTGGCGTTCCACAAGGATCAGTTTTAGGCCCTCTCTTGTTCATAATTTACATTAATGACCTTGATGAAGGGATTACTAGTGACATGAGTAAGTTTGCTGATGATACAAAGATAGGCCGTATAATTCACTCTGAGGAGGATATCAATGAACTCCAGGACGATTTGAACAAATTAATGTCTTGGTCTGAGAAATGGCAGATGAAGTTTAATGTGGATAAGTGTAAGGTACTTGCCCTTGGTAATGAAAATAACCCTCGAAGCTATAATCTAGGTGAAGTAGAGCTTGGTCATACAGAATGTGAAAAAGACTTGGGAGTCATGGTAAGCAGAAATCTAAAGCCAAGACAGCAGTGCCTCAGTGTGCGTAACAAGGCCAACAGATTACTTGGATTTATCTCAAGAAGTATAAGTAACAGAAGTCCAAAAGTTATTTTACAGCTCTATACATCACTAGTGAGGCCTCATTTAGATTATGCTGCTCAGTTTTGGTCCCCTTACTACAGGATGGACATAGACTCATTAGAGAACATACAGAGAAGAATGACTAAAATGATTTACTGTGTAAGGAACCTCCCGTATGAAGATAGACTTAAAGCTTTAAATCTCCACTCTCTGGAGAGGCGTAGAATGAGGGGAGATATCATTGAAGTGTATAAGTGGACGACGGGCATAAACAAGGGAGACATTAATAAAGTACTGAGGGTGTCGAACCAGGTAAGAACCAGGAATAATGGATTTAAGTTGCATAAATTTAGATTTAGAAAGGACATAGGTAAGTACTGGTTTTCTAACAGAGTTGTAGATGCGTGGAACAGTCTTCCCAGTGGGGTGATAGAGGCTAGGACCTTGGGTAGCTTTAAGAAGAGACTGGACAAATATATGAGTGGGAGGGGCTGGGTTTGATTGGTGTTGGGGGGTGCGGGAGTTGTTTCTTGAGTAGCTTTAGGTAGATGTCGTTTTGATAAGGACCTGCCTCGTATGGGCCAGTAGGCCTTCTGCAGTGTTCCTACATTCTTATGTTCTTATGTTCTTATGTTCTGTGTTGTCCCTGGACCCATTATGTACCTCTGTAATTTTTTGACTACCGCCCACAGGATGGGTATGGGGTGCATAATAAACATATTAAACTACTGTTGTCACTGGTTGCCAGCAGTGACGCGGTCACCTGGTCTGGGGCTAAAGATGCAAAGGTTCCCAGATGCAAATATTTTGTCCAATTAATGGATATTTTTTACTGCAGTATATTAAACAGTGACCACGAAAGCACGACAGTTTAAGAAGTTCCACATTCATACTGAAAATCATGTTTTCAAAGACGATTTCTTTTAATAATAATAATAATAATATCTTTATTTACTACAAGTACATGTACAAGGTATACAGGCCTAGCTGACATCAACGACATACTACTATATAGAAAGCCCCTTGTTATGTAGAGCATTCCCCCTCAGGGGAGGCTCCTTGACGCTGGTGAGGGGGCTCTTGATCTAGGGAATTGGATCTGTGCTCCGGTTCCCTGAATTGAGCCCGAATACCTTCCACATCCCCCTCCCCCCAGATGCGCTGTATAATCCTAGCGGTCTTCCATAATAAAAATAATGTAAAGCATTTCCGGCTAATTAGGTCAATTTTGTCCCACACCAGTCGACTAACACCCAGATACCCATTTTACTGATGGGTGAACACTGGATAGCAGGTATTCTGGAAACAAGTCCTAATGTTTTCAGCTGTACCAGGGATCGACCCCCGGACTACAGTGTGCCGAGTGCGCTAGGCCTTCCCGAGATTGAAATCCTAACTTTTAGTTTTCAAAATATTCGTCCATTTGGTATTTAACACACATATATACTAAGTAACTTTTTTTGCGGTTACCCTAGATAATTTACACGTGTTAAACTTTGTATGATAATTATACTTATGTGTACCTGTACCTAAATAAACTTAATGAACATTGCTTATGAAGCAAGGCCATCCAAAGGACACAATGTCTTGAGGCTGGGTAAAGGGCTCTTGATCCAAGGAAGTGGAGCTTCCTCCAGTGACCTGGATCAGATCTGATTACCTCCCATTCTCCAAGTGCTGTATATCTCTTATGGGTTTAGCGCTTCCCTGTGAATATATTAATATCAAGATACCTGTGGAATTTTTTTTATAATTTTCCTAAATTCAGCAAGTGTAAATATGAATATAATAATTGTGTATTATAATGTGACTGATTTGACTCGTCAAGAAGAAGGGTGTGCAGCGGCCGCAGAGTGATGCAGGGAGGAGGACGCCATATTGGAAAAACCTGGGAGCACTAGTTGTGACATTTTGTGTATGTAATCAAGTGTCTTCGAGGTCAAATTGGTGTATATTGGCCTCAGTCCGTAATTTAGAAATTGCTGACACGATCCCCGCTGAAGAATTGGGATAAATAGTGTGGAAAACCCTTACAATTCTGCAACAAGGATGGAAAAATAGAGTACTCCGATTCTTCCCAGCAGCACACCTTAGCTAAGTGACGTTTACCCATAATGTAGGTTAGGGTAGTGTTAGGGTGTGTTCCACAAATAATAATTGTGATCCTGTAATTAAATGATGAGTGCATATATTTTTAGAAAAAAATACTGTGTTCTCAATACTTCCTTCCCCCCTCCCCCCGTCTCCTTTCAAGTCACAAATCATCATACACTCCACTCAGTATCTTGTAATTTACCAACATTATTGGCATTAATTTTTATGTTGTAATAATTGATAGGCCTGACTTTCTTTGTGGGTGGGAAAGAGTGTGTGTGTGTGTGTGTGTGTGTGTGTGTGTGTGTGTGTGTGTGTGTGTGTGTGTGTGTGTGTGTGTGTGTGTGTGTGTGTGTGTGTGTACTCACCTATTTGTGGTTGCAGGGGTCGAGTCTTAGCTCCTGGCCCCGCCTCTTCACCGGTTGCTACTGGGCCCTCTCTCTCCCCGCTCCATGAGCTTTATCAAACCTCGTCTTAAAACTGTGTATGGTTCCTGCCTCCACTACGTCATTTTCTAGGCTATTCCACTGCCTTACAACTCTATGACTGAAGAAATACTTCCTAATATCTCTCTTGACTCATTTGTGTCTTCAACTTCGAATTGTGGCCTCTTGTTTCTGTGTCCCCTCCCTGGAACATCCTGTCTTTGTCCACCTTGTCTATTCCACGCAGTATTTTATATGTCGTTATCATGTCTCCCCTGACCCTCCTGTCCTTCAGTGTCGTCAGGCCGATTTCCCTTAATCTTTCTTCATAAGACATTCCCCTTAGCTCTGGAACTAACCTTGTCGCAAACCTTTGTACTTTCTCTAGTTTCTTGACGTGCTTTATCAAGTGCGGGTTCCAAACAGGTGCTGCATACTCCAGCATGGGCCTGACATACACGGTGTACAGTGTCTTGAACGATTCCTTACTAAGGTATCGGAATGCTGTTCTCAGGTTTGCCAGGCGCCCATATGCTGCAGCAGTTATCTGATTGATGTGTGTTTCCGGAGACATGCTCGGTGTTATACTCACCCCAAGATCTTTCTCCTTGAGTGAGGTTTGCAGTCTTTGGCCACCTAGCCTATATTCTGTCTGTGGTCTTCTGTGCCCTTCCCCTATCTTCATGACTTTGCATTTGGCAGGATTAAATTCGAGAAGCCATTTGCTGGACCAGGTGTCCAGTCTGTCCAGGTCTCTTTGAAGTCCTGCCTGGTCCTCATCAGATTTAATTCTCCTCATTAACTTCACATCATCTGCAAACAGGGACACTTCTGAGTCTAACCCTTCCATCATGTCGTTCACATATACCAAAAAAAGCACTGGTCCTAGGACCGACCCCTGTGGGACCCCGCTCGTCACAGGTGCCCACTGTGATACATCATTACGTACCATGACTCGTTGTTGCCTCCCTGTCAGGTATTCTCTGATCCATTGCAGGGCCCTTCCTGTTATATGCGCCTGATGCTCTAGCTTCTGCACTAATCTCTTGTGAGGAACTGTGTCAAAGGCCTTCTTGCAGTCCAAGAAGATGCAATCAACCCACCCCTCTCTCTCTCGTGTCTTACTTCTGTTATTTTATCATAAAACTCTAGAAGGTTTGTGACACAGGATTTGCCTTCCATGAATCCGTGCTGGTTGGCATTTATACTCTTGTTCCGTTCCAGGTGCTCCACCACTCTCCTCCTGATAATCTTCTCCATAACTTTGCATACTATACACGTCAATGACACAGGTCTATAGTTTAGTGCCTCTTTTCTGTCTCCTTTTTTAAAAATGGGAACTACATTTGCCGTCTTCCATACCTCAGGTAGTTGCCCAGTTTCCAGGGACGTGTTGAAGATTGTGGTAAGCGGCACGCACAACATATCTGCTCCCTCTCTAAGGACCCACGGGGAGATGTTGTCCGGTCCCATTGCCTTTGAGGTATCGATGTCCCTTAGCAGTTTCTTCACCTCTTCATCTGTATGTATGTCGTCCAACACTTGTTGGTGTATTCCTCGCTGGTGTCCCCATCTGATCTGTCCCCCCAGAGTCCTTCCTGTCTCTACTGTAAATACTTCCTTAAATCTCGTGTTGAGCTCCTCACATATCTCTTGATCGTTTCTTGTGAGTTCTCCACCTTCTTTCCTCAGCCTTATCACCTGGTCCTTGACTGTTGTCTTCCTCCTAATGTGGCTATACAGCAGTTTCGGGTCAGATTTGACTTTCGATGCTATGTCGTTTTCATACTGTCGCTGGGCCTCCCTCCTTATCTGTGCATACTCGTTTCTGGCTCGTGTGTGTGTGTGTGTGTGTGTGTGTGCGTGTGCGTGTGCGTGTGCGTGTGTGTGTGTGTGTGTGTGTGTGTGTGTGTGTGTGTGTGTGTGTGTGTGTGTGTGTGTGTGTGTGTCGGAGGAGAGGCATGGTGCAGCCTAGTGTCTAAAGTGTCACCTAACTCTGAGGTACAACTAACATTGGTAAGTACAATAAATTCTTGTTTAGTTGTGGCCCCCCCCCCAATTATGTGGACGAAATATTTCAGGAATGTACCTGTGAGCCTCATCCCCATAATTTCCCACAATACCGTTTTTCCTCCAGAGGTACTGGATTTTTAACAACAGTGATGTATTTCACGAATTGGTTCTGTACAAGGTAGTTTTTTCCCCCATGCAAGGAATTTCCATTTGGTTAATGGGGTTTAATGCCTATCGACCACACGAGGGTCATGAAGGCTGCTTGGTAACCTTTTCACCACCGGGCAAGAATACTTTAATACCTAAAAAGGAATTAAGGTAAACTCAGTATATATACTCTGAGAGAAATACACCCATCAGGGTGTATGTCCTGCGTTTCCATTTAGTGTCTTAATCCCCTGACTTTATAATTCACGGTGGCCAGAGTATGATTTTTAAAAGTTGTTTGGCAACCTATGTTATAAATACTGGTAGATATGGCCACCAGCTCACTCCTTCCCGAGCCTTCAACGTGTTAAAACCCACTACATTTCTCCCTCAGCGCTAGCAATAGTCACTTGTGAGATAAAGGAACTTAGTTTCTCTTCAATAAACGTTAGTTTGTGCCCGATCACGACGTGTTTTCAACGATAAAAGAATTAAGAGATTATTCACCTGCAGTTTGTGTTCCACAAGGACATGGGTAAAGTGTTTTTCACATTTTCTTATATATTAGTTGCAGGCACACGATAGTTTCAGTTAGGACTGACTTTGTTTTATTAACTAGGAGTTCCTTAATGTGTTGGTGGGTTTATTTGGTTTAAAGGTTATTATTGACTACACGAGGGACATGAAGATTGCATCAGTCACTCTACCAGTCAAGGATACATGCAGCCACAAGACATATACTTCTCCTAAATATAGAGTTCCTTAACCACTTGACTGGTGTTGGTGAGATACCAACACGATATAATCGTTCTTTTAGTTTTCACAATAAAAAACAAAATGCATGTGTAGTCGAGAAAGACAAAGTCAACAATTTACACGACATTTGTAAAAACTTGATTTTCCGTACGGTGTATTATGAAGGTTATCACCATCTGTTTTTGTCTCCCTCTAAGTATTTACAAAATTGTAATTTGTGTACAAGTTGTGAATGAATTTGTAATATTAGTGTATGTCGAGAGGCACCAGTGTGAAAACTCGCTTCACCTCCCATCATATACTCCCAATATCCACACACCAGCTACACTTCCCACGTTAACTAGTCACACCTCCGTCAAACCAGCCTCATCTTCCATATAGACTAGCTACGCCAGGGCTACTGAATTAGCGGCCCGTGGTCCGAATCCGGACCTTCTGAGTGTTGTAGTTAGACCGCGGGCTTCAGTGTTGTAGTTGGAGCGCGGGCTTCAGTGTTGTAGTTGGAGCGCGGGCTTCAGTGTTGTAGTTGGACCGTGGGCTTCAGTGTTGTAGTTGGAGCGCGGGCTTCAGTGTTGTAGTTGGAGCGCGGGCTTCAGTGTTGTAGTTGGAGCGCGGGCTTCAGTGTTGTAGTTGGAGCGCGGGCTTCAGTGTTGTAGTTGGAGCGCGGGCTTCAGTGTTGTAGATGGGGCGCGGGCTTCAGCGTTGTAGTTGGAGCGCGGGCTTCAGTGTTGTAGTTGGAGCGCGGGCTTCAGTGTTGTAGTTGGAGCGCGGGCTTCAGTGTTGTAGTTGGAGCGCGGGCTTCAGTGTTGTAGTTGGATTGCGGGCTTCAGTGTTGTAGTTGGAGCGCGGGCTTCAGTGTTGTAGTTGGAGCGCGGGCTTCAGTGTTATAGTTGGACCGTGGGCTTCAGTGTTGTAGTTGGAGCGCGGGCTTCAGTGTTGTAGTTGGAGCGCGGGCTTCAGTGTTGTAGTTGGAGCGCGGGCTTCAGTGTTGTAGTTGGAGCGCGGGCTTCAGTGTTGTAGTTGGAGCGCGGGCTTCAGTGTTGTAGTTGGAGCGCGGGCTTCAATGTTGTAGTTGGAGCGCGGGCTTCAGTGTTGTAGTTGGAGCGCGGGCTTCAGTGTTGTAGTTGGAGCGCGGGCTTCAGTGTTGTAGTTGGACCGCGGTCTTCAGTGTTGTAGTTGGAGCGCGGGCTTCAGTGTTGTAGTTGGAGCGCGGGCTTCAGTGTTATAGTTGGACCGTGGGCTTCAGTGTTGTAGTTGGAGCGCGGGCTTCAGTGTTGTACGTCATATGGTGTAAATAAAGTTGGGCAACAGTGGTGTTATTTATAGGTTTTTGTGGTTAGGTGTGCGCTAGGCACAATCTTTGTGTTACTTATGTCATGGTTATATTTTATGTTGTACTGTACTGTTGTCAATAGCACTGTTATGTCCATATAAGCTGTATAGAGCTTGAATGTCATAGTTGAAGCTGTGTTATTGTTTTTTAACGTTTGGAATTGCATGTTTAAATGTGTAGAAGCTTACATGTGTTGGGTTTTTGAGACTAAGTTTATACCTATGGCTTTGTAGTAATTTTGTATAAGAACATAAGAACGAAGGAACACTGCAGAAGGCCTACTGGCCCATGTGAGGCAGGTCCAAGTCTCCTACCGGCTTAAGCCAATGCACCCAACCTAGTCAGGTGGGTGGCCCGGTGGCCTGGTGGCTAAAGCTCCCGCTTCACACACGGAGGGCCCGGGTTCGATTCCCGGCGGGTGGAAACATTCCGACACGTTTCCTTACACCTGTTGTCCTGCTCACCTAGCAGCAAATAGGTACCTGGGTGTTAGTCGACTGGTGTGGGTCGCATCCTGGGGGACAAGATTAAGGACCCCAATGGAAATAAGTTAGACAGTCCTCGATGACGCACTGACTTTCTTGGGTTATCCTGGGTGGCTAACCCTCCGGGGTTAAAAATCCGAACGAAATCTTATCTTATCTTATCTTATCTCAGGTCAGGTCACATTGACTTAAGGGAGGAACACATATTGTTATGTAACTGAAGCATTAGGACAATTACATAAATTAATGTTTTGATCATTGCTGTGTGACATTAGATTAGGTAACATCCATTGTTTGTAGTATGTTAGGTTGTAAATAGTGGGGTGGTTGGATAACCACGGGGGAGGGGGTAATATGTCTGTGTAATATGTTCAGTGCAATGAATTGCATGGTCTGTAGTCGATTGCATCATCAGTGTGGGAAGAAAATGGATGTCTCTGAGGGTACAGATTACGTACCATTTCGAGGGATGTGTATATAAAAGTGTTGTTCATATTGTATAATTCTGATAAGTTGGGTAGCTCCAACAGGTTTGGGTTAAGTGATAGGATGAGGGAACAGAGAGGGGGGGGGGGTTGAACCCACACGGAGTTGTAAGTGTGGTGTATAATGTTAGCTGTAGGTAGGATTGTGTTAATTTTATAGCCCTACATGAGCTTTATATATATTATATTTTTGTAATGTCATGTTTTAAATAAAATATAAAAAAAATAAAGCAGATTCCATTATCTGATAATACATCAGCGAGGAGAACAGAACTATTGGCAGAAGATCTTATGTCGCAACTTGATCTATGAGTGAAAAAAGCACCTTGTATGTCATTGGCTTTAGATGAGTCAACAGACAGTACCGATAATGCTCAACTCATGGTATTTGTGGGATATTATGACGCAGAGAAAAAGAATTTTGTCAGGACTTGTTGGGTGTGACCGACCTTAAAGGAAGAACACGAGGAGAGAATATACGTATATGGATCCTTGAAAATCATTTTTAGAATCGAGAAATAGTGATGTCAAATCCATCATTTCACTGACCACAGATGGAGCTCCAGACATGGTTGGTCGAGAGAGGGCACTAGTCGCAAGATTAAAGGAAGATAATCTCGATATGATAAGTTATCACTGCATTATCCACTAATCAGTAGTGTGTACCAGTCTGGGAGATGAATATGGTGACCTCATGGAGACTATTATGAAGCTAGTAAACTTCCTTCGATCAACGTCAGCACTACAAGTCCGTCTACTCCGAAGCTTTCTAACTGAGGTCGATGCTATGACGATTTACTTGTGCACAACAATGTGAGATGTTTGAGTAAGGGGCTGCTACACCTTCCACATAAACTGGTACACTTCTCATAAACCAGCTACACCTCCCACAAACCAGTTACATATCCCTACAAACTAGCTACACTTCCCACATAAACTTGCTACACCTCCCACATAAACCAGCAACACCTCCCACATGAACTAACTACTGTATATAATTGCAATAATACCTGTTTCAATTGCGAACTCGTATAACCTATGGATAACTGCTAATAAAGCCTTCTACTTGGTAATATTTTTTTCTGTCAATAAAGTCTTCTAACTGGTAATACATTCTTCTAACTGCTAATAGTCTTCTATTGTCGCCAGTGGCTTGTCGACGCGAACTTTGGCAGTAAAGTAGTGCGCCCTTCAGTCTCTAAGAGACGCCTGACTAAACTGTAACTTGTTCTCTTGAGTGCCCGTCTGGTTAATTGTATATTTACATCACGTAAGACACGCAGCGATGGCGATAGCGTGTAGCAGTTATCGGTTGTTGAACCGATATTGTATACAAAAAATGCTACCAGACGCTGATTGATTCATTTTCGTGATGTCTGAAGAATTGTATGAAGGCTAGGCGTTCCCCTTGCTGACTTATGCAGAATTGACGGCGAAATTAGCAGCAGCGACAGCAGTAACAACGGCAGCACTAGCAGTAACAGTAGGATTATTATTATTATAATCAAGGGGAAGCGCTAAACCCGGAGGATTATACAGCGCCTGGGGAAGGGGGGGTGTGGAAGGTATTCAGGCTTAATTCGGGGAACTGGAGCACAGATCCAATTTCCTAAATCAAGAGCCCCTCACCAACATCAAGGAACCTTCCTTGAGGGGAGTAACAGTAGGAACGGCAGAAGGAAAAGCGACGATAGCAACTGCAAAATATGCGCTTTGAGTGTTTGCGCGTGTATTTATGAATGGATCCTGCCTCCACAACATCGCTTCCCAAACTATTCCACTTCCTGACTACTCTGTAACTGAAGAAATACTTCCTAACATCTCCGTGATTCACCTGTGTCTTCAACTTCCAACTGTGGGCCCTTGTTGTGTCCCATCTCTGGAACATTCTGTCTCTGTCCACCTTGTCAATTCCTCTCAGTATTTTGTGTGCGTGTGTGTGCGCGTGTGTACTCACCTAGTTCTCACCTAGTTGAGGTTGCAGGGGTCGAGTCCAAGCTCCTGGCCCCGCCTCTTCACTGGTCGCCACTAGGTCACTCCCTGAACCATGAGCTTTATCGTACCTCTGCTTAAAGCTATGTATGGATCCTGCCTCCACTACATCTCTTCCCAAACTATTCCACTTCCTGACTACTCTGTGGCTGAAGAAATACTTCCTAGCATCCCTGTGATTCATCTGTGTCTTCAGCTTCCAACTGTGTCCCCTTGTTGCTGTGTCCAGTCTCTGGAACATCCTGTCTTTGTCCACCTTGTCAATTCCTCTCAGTATTTTGTAAGTCGTTATCATGTCCCCCCTATCTCTCCTCTCCTCCAGTGTCGTCAGGTTGATTTCCTTTAACCTCTCCTCGTAGGACTTACCTCTTAGCTCTGGGACTAGTCTTGTGGCAAACCTTTGCACTTTCTCTAGTTTCTTTACATGCTTGGTTAGGTGTGGGTTCCAAACTGGTGCCGCATACTCCAATATGGGCCTAACGTACACGGTGTACAGGGTCCTGAACGACTCCCAGGCGCCCATATGCTGCAGCAGTTATTTGGTTGATGTGCGCTTCAGGAGATGTGCCTGGTGTTATACTCACCCCAAGATCTTTTTCCTTGAGTGAGGTTTGTAGTCTCTGGCCCTCTAGACTGTACTCCGTCTGTGGTCTTCTTTGCCCTTCCCCAATCTTCATGACTTTGCACTTGGTGGGATTGAACTCCAGGAGCCAATTGCTGGACCAGGTCTGCAGCCTGTCCAGATCCCTTTGTAGTTCTGCCTGGTCTTCGATCGAATGAATTCTTCTCATCAGCTTCACGTCATCTGCAAACAGTGACACCTCAGAGTTTATTCCTTCTGGCATGTCGTTCACAAATACCAGAAACAGCACTGGTCCTAGGACTGACCCCTGTGGGACCCCGCTGGTCACAGGTGCCCACTCTGACACCTCGCCACGTACCATTACTCGCTGCTGTCTTCCTGACAAATATTCCCTGATCCATCGTAGTGCCTTCCCTGTTATCCCTGCTTAGTCCTCCAGTTTTTGCACTAATCTCTTGTGTGGTACTGTGTCAAACGCCTTCTTGCAGTCCAAGAAAATGCAATCCACCCACCCCTCTCTCTCTTGTCTTACTGCTGTTTCCTTGTCATAGAACTCCAGTAGGTTTGTGACACAGGATTTCCCATCCCTGAAACCATGTTGGGTGCTGTTGAGATCATTCCTTTCTAGGTGTTCCACCACTCTTCTCCTGACAATCTTCTCCATGACTTTGCATACTATACATGTCAGTGACACTGGTCTGTAGTTTAGTGCTTCATGTCTGTCTCCTTTTTTAAAGATTGGGACTATATTTGCTGTCTTCCATGCCTCAGGCAATCTCCCTGTTTCGATAGATGTATTGAATATTGTTGTTAAGGGTACACATAGCACCTCTGCTCCCTCTCTCAGGACCCATGGAGAGATGTTATCTGGCCCCATTGCCTTTGAGGTATCTAGCTCACTCAGAAGCCTCTTCACTTCTTCCTCGGTTGTGTGTACCGTGTCCAGCACCTGGTGATGTGCCACACCTCTCCATCCCTCTGGAGCCCCTTCTGTCTCCTCTGTGAACACTTCTTTGAATCTCTTGTTGAGTTCCTCACATACTTCACGGTCATTTCTTGCTGTCTCTCCTCCTTCCTTCCTTAGCCTGATTACCTGGTCCTTGACTGTTGTTTTCCTCCTGATGTGGCTGTATAACTCATTCACAGGACAGATACGACGTAGACAACCGGCAGCGGCAACAGGAACCTTGTCCTCTAATTTTACTTCTACCTGAGGTTCCCAGCAGCCCAGTGATGACCTAATCAAGACCCACATAACACTAACATGTGTGGATACCCAGAATGATATAAATCAACTGCAGAAATCACCCAAAAGTTCACAAATTACCAACTAATAGGACTCGTACTACCACCTCCTACCCCGCTGCCACTGAAGCGATACTTCACAACATTCACCCATCGCCTATTATTCACCCGAAGCCACAGCCAATGGACAAGGGTCAGAGCAATAAAAGAAGATCCAGTAACCAGCTAAGGACTCCTAACATCAAAGGTGAGAGCAGTAATAACACGAGGAAAACTTGTGGTACTGCCAGCCAGGACACAACCCTCATCACCCACCGGCACCACCACAACACACGACAGACAACAACAAACATGGCTGCCGTCACAGTCCAAGATAACTCCTTCCCAGTATTTGATGTCAAGAAGATCACCGACCCAGAAATAGCTAAACTCCTTACGATTCAGAACCAAACGATCACCAAACTAACTCAAGAAATGCAGGAACTAAAAGCTAGCAATGCAGATTACCTCAACAAGATCACTGCTCTAGAACATAAACTAGACACACTGGAACAACAAAGCAACACCCACACCCAGTCCCTAGACACCATCAACACTCTAAAAGACCAAGTCACCCTACTTACTACCAACATTACAGAGGAAAGATCAAGAGTGGACCAACAACTTGCCAATGTCATAACCAACTTCCAAGACCATAATGACCAACAGCAGCTATCTGACGCTGTTGTAGTTAACAGCAAACATCTCCCACCCACAGTCACCCAAGAGACCTGCATGGAGACCACCCTGCGGCTTATCAAGGACCACCTTCGCCTTAACATACGTAGTGACGACCTACAGGATTGCAAACTGATGGGCTACCAAGCAGGTAAAAAAACAGTGCTGTTAAAATTCCAAACTAGCCTACAAAGAAACAACCTACTAAAAACATCTATTTCTATGAAAACTGATGTTTACGTCAATGAGTGCCTTACCAAAATAAGACAAAACCTTCTTTATCGGCTAAGAAAATTACGCTATGCCCAAAAAATCCACCAGTGCTTTGTGAGGGATGGAAAAATCGCAGTTAGGAAACAGCCCGCTGGGAAGAGATACTTCATCTCTACAGAACATGACCTTAAAACATTCCTAAGTGAGGCTGGACTAACAGAGATTAAAGTGCAGGTAATACCCACAGTCCACAGTTAGTGTTATATTGTCATAAATTTGTGCCCCCCTAAAATTCTAATACCCCAACTACTTTTGATTGTCATTGTTGTATTCAACGACCATTCTACCTCATAGTCTTAATTTGTTTAATATCTACAGAATCTATCTCCTTTTTTTACAACTTAACGCATCACTGTTCCATCTTATTTTATTATAAACTAGCCATAACTTGTCCTCAATAATTCTACCTCACTTTAAGAAATACTGAATTGCCCAATTTTATTCTAAAATCCCTATTATTGCCCAATTTTGCTTTAAACTATATTGATCAAACTTACTGTAAAATTCTTTTATTGACCATTTTATTCTATACTTTTTTAAACTAGTATTTTCAACTACAACTTTTATATTATCCTGTCTACCATCTTACTAGCATATTATAACCAAGTCATTGCCATTTTTATTTTTATTTTTTTTATTATTATTCTTTTGCTACCTTAACTTGTGTATTTTATCCTGTCAATTTAAATCTAGTTATACTCTAATTCTTGTAAACAACTTAAATAAGACCTTAGTGCAATTACAATTGAGAGTCTTGTGCCTTTTTTATATTGTTAGATTAAACTCAGTTGTACTATAGTCAATACCAAATTCGTTATATTAGACCATACTGCAATTACTAATGAGAGACTGGTGCTATTTTTAATTTGTATTTTTATATTATTAGATTAAATCTAGTTGTACTATAGCTCATTCTAGCTCAAAACATAGACTCCACAAAAGTCATTATATTAGACCTTAGTGCAATTACAAGTGAGAGTCTTGTTCTATTTTAAATTTGTATTTTTATATTACTAGTTTATACCTAGTTGTACTTTAGTTCATTCCAGCACAACACATAGACAACATCAACTTCATTATGTGTAGTAGTGACTATACTCTATATGACCAAAATACTCTAGCTATATACTTATCCAAACTTCCCACCACTACAGATATCAGTACTAGAACTCAACACACAACTCAGGATATAAATAACCATAATTTAAACCTAGAAGATGATTGATCACGTTGACCCTGATCTAAACCTCCATAATCTGACACCCTATCAAAACCTATTGGAAAGTAACTGCCTTTATTACACAGCATCACAAGCCAGCACTATCCTAAACAATGCTAAAAGTCTATCAGTACTTAACTACAACATCAGGTCCTTAAGCAAACACTATGATGACCTCCTGGCACTCCTTGAATCACTAAAGACACCCTTCTCCTGCATTATTCTTACTGAGACCTGGCTTAAGCAGGACACAATAGATATCTACCCTCTACCAGGATACACAGCAATTCACAACTGCAGACCAAACCAAGTTGGGGGTGGTATTGCAATCTATTACTCTAACCAATTATCTTGTATTAGCACCACTTGCTTTAGTGATGAATATGGGGAATACATTTTTGCTAATTTTACTGTAAAAAACCTTAAGACACCTATAACAATCGGTGCCATTTACCGGATACCTCACACAAACATCCCAAATTTCAGTGAGAAATTAAAGTCACTAATAACAGACAAATGAATAAGCACCACCTTCTCTTAGCTGGAGACTTCAACATCAACCTTGGCTTACTAGATGATCAGCCTGTAACTGATTTCATCAACAATATGAACAACACACTTCTCATACCAACAATAACTAAACCAACCAGGCTCAGTGAGACAAGCGCAACCATAATAGACCACATATGGACCAATATACTAGCCCCCCTTAAATCAGGGATAATCACAGATAGCACTACACACCACTACCCTACCTTCCTCCTGACAAACATTAGTAAACCACCACTTGAATACAACAAAGTCTCGTTTGGACTCCATGACGAGGCCTCAATAAGGAAGTTCACAGCTGACCTAGAGATTGTTGACTGGCCTACAGAATTCTCCAAGGCCAATGGTATTGATGACTGGACAGACATTTTTCTTAACAAATTACTTAGACTATACAACAAACATTGTCCTATAAAAACGAAACAGATCACAAACAAACGGCTTGGTTGCCCATGGCTAACCAGCACCATTCTGAAATCCATTGACAAGAAACACCAATATGAAAAGCAATATAGACAGGGCTTAATACACAAAGATATTCTTAAACACTATTCATCAGTTCTCACCAAAGTAATAAAGAAAGCCAAACAACTATACTACTCCAGTAGATTCACAGACACTAGAGGGGATATAAAAAAGACCTGGAAAACACTCTCTCAGATTCTAGGGACCCACAAACTGAAAAAAACAAGAATATTGTCCTAACTAAACCTAATGAAACACCACTACATCCCACTGACACAGCTAACAAGATAAACGACTTCTTCTCAACCATAGGATCTAATCTCGCCAATAAAATCCCACATACCAATGCCCATGCCGGGGACTACCTAGATGGGAATTTCCCAAATTCCTTCTATCTTGCACCAACTGAACCCTCGGAAGTCACCGAGATTATAAAGTCACTTAAAAACAACTCAGGGAATCTGTCTAATGTCCCACCATTACTGTACAAGCGAGCGGCCCATATCCTTTCACATGCTATTTCATTACTTTTTAACAAGTCACTAGAAACTAGCACCTTCCCGAAACTACTCAAGATGGCAAGGGTTACACCAATACATAAAGGTGGTGACCCTACAGACTTAAACAACTATAGGCCAATATCAAACTTACCATTGCTATCCAAAATCTTTGAGAAACTCGTGCACAGGAGACTATATTCATTTATAACAGCACAAAACATACTCAACCCCTGCCAATTTGGATTCAGGAAAAATAAAAGCACTAATGATGCAATCATAAAAATGCTAGATCTGCTTTACACAGCATTGGAAAATAAGGAATATCCACTAGGAATTTTTATTGACCTAAGAAAAGCTTTTGACACAGTAGACCACGACATCCTACTCCACAAACTTGACCATTACGGTATAAGAGGCCATGCGCTTGCTTATTTCAAATCTTACCTTACTAATAGGTATCAGTATGTCACCATTAAAGACACAGCATCAACAACACGGCCACTTGATACTGGAGTTCCGCAGGGAAGTGTCCTTGGTCCCCTGCTCTTCCTCATATACATCAATGATCTTCCAAACGTATCCCAACACCTGAAACCCATTCTCTTTGCTGACGACACGACTTATGTCATCTCTCACCCTAATCTTGCCACCCTCAACACCATTGTTAACGAGGAGCTGATCAAAATATCGACTTGGATGACAGCCAATAAACTTACCCTTAACACTGACAAAACCTACTATATTATGTTTGGTAGCAGAGCAGGAGATGCACAAATTAACATTAAGATCGACAACACTCTAGTTACCAGACATAATGAGGGCAAATTCCTAGGCCTATACCTTGACAACAACCTGAATTTCAGCACCCATATCCAACACATAACCAAAAAAGTATCCAAAACGGTTGGGATCCTCTCCAAGATACGATACTACGTGCCGCAAAATGACCTTCTCACACTATACCACTCATTTATCCATACCTTACCTATGCTATTTGTGCTTGGGGATCAACTGCAGCAACACACCTAAAGCCAATAATAACCCAACAAAAAGCTGCAGTAAGAATAATCACTAAATCCCATCCCTGGCAACACCCCCCCCCACTCTTCATAGATCTAAACTTACTCCCTGTTCAGTACATCCACACTTACTACTGTGCAATCTACATCTACAGGACCTTAAACTCCAATATCAACCTTGACCTAAAATGCTTTCTTGATAGTTGTGACAGAACCCACAGGCATAACACCAGACACAAACATCTCTACGACATTCCCCGTGTCCGACTAAACCTTTACAAAAATTCAATGTATGTCAAAGGCCCTAAAATCTGGAACACCCTACCTCAGAACTCTAGAACTGCAGACACATTCATCACCTTCAAAACTACCATTAGAAAACATCTTATCTCCCTGATACACCCCATCAACTAACTACACGAATACCACCTGGTGGTTCACACTTACTCACCCATTTGACCATAAACAGAAATATTAATCTCAATCTTAAAATAATGAATCCTATGATACTCCAATACTGAAACTATGTACTGTGCCAAAACAAAAGCATTCACATTGCTAAACTCACAAACTATTATTTAGTCACTTAGCCATAATACCAACTTACCTCATAATTTGTAATATTTTAAAATAAAGAATTAAACTAAGTCTGCCCGAAATGCCTAGCCATGCTAGGCGTTCTAGTGGTACACTCTCTAATCATTATTTAACTACATGTAAACCACACAACAACCAAATTCTGTAAATTCAACATTGTAATCTTTATAGAGAATAAACTTTGAATTTGATTTGGCTTTCGCTGCTATGTCGTTTTCATATTGTCGTTGGGCCTCCCTTCTTATCTGTGCATGTCTGTGCATGTGTGTGTGTGTGTGTGTGTGTGTGTGTGTGTGTGTGTACTCACCTAGTTGAGGTTGCAGGGGTCGAGTCCAAGCTCCTGCCCCCCGCCTCTTCACTGGTCGCTACTAGGTCACTCTCCCTGAACCATGAGCTTTATCATACCTCTGCTTAAAGCTATGTATGGATCCTGCCTCCATTACATCGCTTCCCAAACTATTCCACTTCCAGACTACTCTGTGGCTGAAGAAATACTTCCTAACATCCCTGTGATTCACCTGTGTCTTCAACTTACAACTGTGTCCCCTTGTTGCTGTGTCCAATCTCTGGGACATCCTGTCTTTGTCCACCTTGTCAATTCCTCTCAGTATTTTGTATGTCGTTATCATGTCCCCCCTATCTCTCCTGTCCTCCAGTGTCGTCAGGTTGATTTCCCTTAACCTCTCCTTATAGGACATACCTCTTAACTCTGGAACTAGTCTTGTGGCAAACCTTTGCACTTTCTCTAGTTTCTTTACGTGCTTGGCTAGGTGTGGGTTCCAAACTGGTGCCGCATACTCCAATATGGACCTAACGTACACTGTGTACAGGGTTCTGAACAATTCCTTTTTAATATGTTGGAATGCTGTTCTGAGGTTTGCTAGGCGCCCATATGCTGCATATGTGTATGTGCTCGTGTGTGTATGTACACTCGTGTGTGTGTGTGTGTGTGTGTGTGTGTGTGTGTGTGTGTGTGTATACTTGTGTGCCTATGTGTGAGTGTGCTTGTACTCACCTAATTGTACTCATCTAATTGTGGTTGCAGGGGTCGAGACTCGGCTCCTGGCCCCGCCTCTTCACCGAGTGCTACTAGGTCCTCTCTCTCCCTGCTCCATGAGCTTTATCATACCTCATCTTAAAGCTATGTATGGTTCCTGCCTCCAGTACCTCACTTGCTAGGCTATTCCACTTCCTGACTACTCTGTGACTGAAGAAATACATCCTAACATCCCTTTGACTCATCTGGGTCTTCAACTTCCAATTGCGACCCCTTGTTTCTGTGTCCCCTCTTTGGAACATCGTGTGTGTGTGTGTGTGTGTGCGTGTGTGTGCGTGTGTGTGTGTGTGTGTGTGTGTGTGTGTGTGTGTGTGTGTGTGTGTGTGTGTGTGTGTGTGTGTGTGTGTGTGTGTGTGTGTGTGTGTGTGTGTGTGTGTGTGTGTGTGTTTGTGCGTGTGTGTGTGCGCGCGCGCTCGTGTGTGTGTGACCCAATTAATATTTGCACTAATAACTTATTACAGTTGTGACCGGGTGTGGACGTGCGAATTGCTCATTACTTTATAATTTGTTCATGATTGTGACCATGTATAGACGTGTAGATGATTCATTACCTTTGTAACTTGTTCATGATTGTGACCAGATCTACCTGGAGTTCATTACCTTTGTACCTTGTTCAGCTATCAAAACTTAGGTGCCCAGTCCCTGGACCCATTATGTACCTCTGTAATCCTTTGACTACCGTCCACAGGATGGGTATGGGGTGCATAAATAAAGATATTAAACTAACTAATAAGTAAAATCGCTGGTAATAGCTGCATTAGTAGCAGCAGCAGTGGCTATCGTAGAAGCTGGAGCAACAGTAGCAGCGGAATCAAAAGTAAAAGCCGGAGCAGCAGTAGCAGTAGTAACAGCGGAAGCAACAGTAATAGAAGCGGCGGTAGCAGTAGCTGCGTTAACGGTAGCAACAGTATGAACGATAGCAGCCGAAGCGACAGGAGCAACTACAACAACAAAAAAGTTAAGATAAAATTTGTTGGAATTTTTAACCTGGAAGGGGGTAAGATAAGTTTAGTCACCCAGGATAGCCCAAGAAAGTCAGTGCGTCTTCGAGGATTGTCTTATTTCCACTGGGGTCCTTCAGTCTTGTCCCCCAGGGTGCGACCCACACCAGTCGACTAACACCCAGGTAACTACGTACTGCTAGGTGAACAAGGACAGCTGGTGTAAGGAAACATGCCCAACGTTTCCACCCGTGCCGGAGATTGAACCACGGACTCGTGGAACTCCGTGTTCATCAAGAACTACAAGAAGACCCTGTCACGTGCCTTCAGCATTCTATGGAGAGGGAACGTGGGCACAGGGGTCATTCCACACTCACTAAAAACAACAGACATAGCCCCCGCTCCACAAAGGTGGTAGTAAAAAAATTGCAAAGAACTACAGACCGATAGCACTAACATCCCATATTTTGAAAGGGTTCTAAGAAGCAAGATCGTCAACCGTCTATATACCTATCAGTTACACAACCCGGGTTTAGGGCAGGTCGTTTCTGCCTGTCCCAGCTACTGGACCACTATGACAAGGCCCTGGATGCTGTAGTGTAGAGGATAAACAAAATGCAAATATAGTATACACAGACTTTGCAAAAGCTTTCGACAAGTGTGACCATGGTGTAATATCGCACAAAATGCATGATAAAGGATTTTTATTATTATTATTATTATAATCAAGGGGGAAGCGCTAAACCCGGAGGATTATACAGCTCCTGGGGGGGATGTGGAGGGCATTCAGGCTTAATTCGGGGAACTGGAGCACAGATCCAATTCCCTAGATCAAGAGCCCCTCACCAACATCAAGGAACCTTCCTTGAGGGGCATGATAAAGGAATAACAGGAAAAGTTGGTAGATGAATCTATAACTTCCTGACAAATAGAACACAAAGATTTAGATTTTGCCACCGAAGTGGCTAGTTTATTGTGCACCCCATATCCATCCTGTGGACGGTAGCGCGAGAGCATATGGATACACAAAAGGCCTAGGAACTAGGCCCCAAAGGGTTAACAGGAATACATATGGATTTATATCTACATATCTATAGTTCACTTATCTGTTACAAGCAAATTTAGGAAATTTGCTTAGTATATCTGGTATCTTATTTTCATTAATAAGATATCTTGACATGTCACATAGGTTATTATACTGTCTGTCTCTGTATTCCTCAATAAGTGGACAATTAAGCACATAGTGTTCAAGAGAGTGACCATATGCCTGATCACATAATTTACATTTAGTTTGATCATCATCTGTGTGTCTCCCAAACTGCCAGAAGTACTTGTAACCAAGCCTAAGCCTGGCCACTACAACATCAGTCAGTCTGTTCACATTGCTATATATAATAGAACACAAAGAGTAAAGTTTTTAGGCAGCTACGGTGAAAAGCTCTGTTCCACAAGGCACAGTACTCGCTCCCATTCTATTCTTCATCCTCGTATCTGACATAGACAGAGATGTAAGCCACAGCTCCGTGTCTTCCTTTGAGGATGACACCCGAATTGCCGTGACAGTGTCCTCCAACGAAGACACCGCAAGACTCCAAGCAGACATCACCCAATGAAGAGAAATTTCCATTGCTCATGAAATTGCTGACCTGGAGCGTGTACAAAGAACTTTCACGACACACATAAGTACGATAAGGCACCTAAATTGTTGGGAATGGTTAGTCTCTTGATTTGTATTCCCTGGAACGCAGGCGGGAGAGATACATGATAATATTCACTTCGAAAATCCTAGAGAGATTACTACCAAACTTGCACATGAAAATCACTTCCTATGAAGGCAAAAGACTCGACAGGAGATGCAACATTCCCCCAATGAAAAGCAGGGGTGCCACGGGTATACTGAGAGACAACACAATGAGTGTCCGGGGCCCAAAACTGTTCAACTGACTCTCAGCATACATAAGGGGGATTACCAATAGACCCCTGGCTGTCTTCAAGAAGGCACTGGACAGGCACCTCAAGTCAGTACCTGACCAGCCGGGCTGTGGTTCGTACGTCAGTTTGCGTGCGGACAGCAGTAACAGCCTGGTTGATCAGACCCTGATCCTCCACGAGGCCTGGTCTCAGACCGAATCGCGGGGGCGTTGACCCCCCGAAACCCTTTTCAGGTATACACTGCGAGGCGAGTGTTGCTAACCGAACCACTAGACACCCAATCAAGCTACGAGGCAAAAGTTAACTCGGACCAGTTTTGTTTAGGCAGATTTAATGAAAACTGAAACTATTACTGTTAGCTTGTATAATAGACGTAGAAACATCTAGACTAACTAGTCTTTCTCAGTCTATGTAGACCTCAAGATGGTGTGCTGCCTGCCTTTCCCGTGTACCTATTTGTGCCGCCTTTCAAATTATTCCTGACTTTTTCATAGTAATGTTCTGAAATTTTGTAATGGACGAATGTTACAATTCATTGGATTACCAATGCAGTATTCTGGTTAGGGAAACTTTATGACCTTCTGCAGCACAGTAACTAAGCCTGAATTTACCTATTCATGCTATTAATACAAGCTACATATTTGTTGTGTGGCCAGCGCGGTTCATGACATTCAGGAATGAGAGGGATAAGGAAGCCTCGTATGTGAGACAGAAGATGAAGTGCTACTGGCAGACGTATAGTCCTTCCATGGAGTCGATGATGCTGTCCCACGACGCACTCTACCTGAACCAGAACGAGCAGAACGAGATCCTCTCGTACCTCCCCAACTACCACGGCAAGAAGGTGCTTGAGCTGGGAGCTGGGATAGGGTGGGTTAAATGTTTTTTAAAGGTTTCCCATGTTTTTTGTGACTTTTAGTTTCTTTTTTCTTCTTTTATATGTTTTTAGGATGTGTTGAATAACAAGTCATACTGTTACTAGAATATTTGTTATGCTTTGTTAGCTGAAGGTAGGCTTTGGTTGTGGCGAGTTGTGTGAACGAGATGTTCCACAAGCTGTTAATTACACTACAGTAGAGAGTTTTCAGTTTGGGTAATTGAACAAGGTTAATTTTGTATCCGAGAGGTAAATTAATTTGTCAGAGGGTTTGGAGTCTGCTGTCATACTTTCAACATAATTGTGCAAAACAGAACACGTTTTTATTTAGCCAGATCCTTGTCTACTCATCCTCTGATTAAAAAATGTCACCATGTTCCAGCAAAGAATGGTTTCCTTCACTACTGAACCTTTTCAACCCACTTACAGTAGAACAATATTGTTTACCTTCACTCATCCCTACTGTCTTGAAAAAGCTTGATGAGTAAGACACATCTGTAACATTTAGGTATCATTATTAACGAAAAAAATTCGTCTGCACAGCAGACCCCTTCAGGCGAATTTAGACGATTATAACACCGGAGACAGTGTAAGTGGAGATGTAATATTAAGGTGATCAATTCTTCAATATTTATAAATTAAAAAATCCTGTTGTACAGGCGAAACATTATCATTAATAAAGTTTTTCAAACTGCATTTATTCTTGGTGTACAGGTAAAGTGTGGTCTTAATGACCCACTTCCAGTCTGTAGGCTTGAAACCCTTCAAGGGAGGTTCCTTGACGCTGGTGAGGGGTTCTTGATCTAGGGAATTGGATCAGTGCTCCGGTTTCGTGAATACCTTCCCTTCCTCACCCCTAAGGCGCTGTATAATCCCTACGGGGTTTAGTGCTTCCCCATGATTTTAATAATAAGGTAGGCTTGAAACCTTACACAGTGTCTATTCACAGGAGGTTCACTTCCAAGCTGGCATCAGTGGCAAGTCACGTGACTGCGGTGGACTTTATGCAAGATTATATCACCGAGAACCAGAAGGAGAACCAACACCTTGGCAACGTTACCTTCAAGTGTGCTGATGTCACAAAGTGTGTATACGCTCACGTATAGGTATTGTATAAGCAGAAATAGGCACACACATATGCATTTGTGTGACAGGTTCATGCAGAAACATTCACGTGTATTCTTAATATTTAGATATAAAATAAAGGTTAGATATAAAATAATTATAGTGCTATAAAAGTCTTTAAATAACCTTTATACTTGCAATGTACTATTATAAAATAACATTTTTCTAATTTATAATTAAAAATCCAAAACAAGTAAAAATAGACTACAAAAATGCATAAAGACAAGTAATCATATTCATTATTTTTATTGGTACATATATTAAAAAACAATGCTAGGCCCGTATGGGTCATTCAGCACTGCTTAGATCTATTTGGTTCCTTCTAAAGTACACGATAGCTTGGTTGTAAAAAATTATTCTACACCTCCTCATCACCGTCTGCGTCTCCGACAGACTGGACTTTCCTGCTGCGTCGTTTGATCTGGTTTTCAGCAATTGGCTTTTCATGTATCTGAGTGACACTGAGAATGTCCAAGTCTTCAGGAAAATCCTCGCTTGGCTCAGCCCTGGCGGATACTTCTTCCTCAGGGAGTCCTGCTACCACCAGTCAGGTTAGATATATAGTCACACATGTATATATGTACCTACATATAGACTATACACAAATAACTCGCACATATTTACGGGGTAATTTGTGTATTGTTCCAGTCATGGGATTGTACCATTTTATTTTTTTATCATAGACTGATTTATTTACGTGCATATTAAGCAGTCATTGTTTCCTGGAAAGAACTAGCAATAATGGACACAAAGTAGACAAAATCAGATTTACAAAGGTTTGATAGCTAAGCTACAGATTTGTGGAACAAATTACGACGCGGGATTATAGAAGCAAATAATTTGAATAACTTAAAGGGCGGAATGGACGAATGGGAATGATTGCTTGTGAGTTGGACTAGCGTTCATATTTCAAGCTTTTCATTAACAGGTAACGTGAAGCGCAACGAGAACCCGACGCTGTACCGCACTCCACTGGAGTACTTCGAGTTACTGAAAGATGTGTCCAGCGACAACTTGGGCTACAAAATCATCAGGAGCAAGAACATTCTGGCTTATATTAAAGTACGTAGGTGGAAATGTGTATCAGATCCTCCGTTGATCTGTAGCTTTATAGGTTGGTACATGGGAGTGTAGTACTGAGGTGATTAGTCTTAATCACCAATACTGTGTGTATTAATTGTTACCAAAGTATTATTATTATCATCAAAACTAAGCGCTAAACCCACGTTGCCAAAATAACCTTAGTGAAATTAACTGATGAAGCCATTTTTTTTGTGTGTGTGAAGAGGGGAATTAATTGATAGTTTTGTGTATATTTTGCAGTATCACGCCAATCCCAACCAGCTGTGTTTCCTGACCAAGCGTGTAGAAAACAACGAGTTGGACAACCGGACTCAATATCTCGAGTCCCAATACACTATAGAACATATCAGGTCCATGGAACGGGTATACGGACACAACTACTGCTCTACCGGAGGCGAATATGCCACCAGAGTACGTAATGTCCTTAGCATATAAATTCACAAATAAGTTGCAGTTTGGGGAGGAAACTTCAAATGTTTCAGTATGTCCTGGACCATTTTTAATGTTTCTGGACAGAGTGAAACTTCGTTCAACGTTTTGTCTCCAATGTGTGGGTTGTCTGAATTATTTCAAAGTACTTCTGTACCATATAAATTTAGCACTTAATTTACACTGCTTTATTTTATCAGCATGTGGATCTGGGAATTATGTTCAATAACTGTAAAAGTACATAGCATTTCTGCTTAACATAGCTTAGTATTTAAAGGTTTAAAATTTGTTGACTGGCGAGATCATTCAAGTCACAACCTACCTAGTTTCTAACCTTCAAATACACTTTAAAGCCTAACTTAGATAAAGAGAAGATATGCACCCCTCTGACGTCTGCTATATGGATATAAAAATATATTTTTATAAGACTACAGTGCTTTGAATGACGGTATGTTTAGAAAAACATGAAGAGGAGTAACAGTGATTCCTATTTACTCGTATGCAAGCCTGTCAGTTTGAGGACGAATATGGAATATGTACTAGGTCCTGTTTCCTCCTACTCATTATCACATATTTAATGCGTACTACTTCCTTAACTTTCCCTCTCAAGTTCTGTTTTTTTTTTTTTTTTTTTTTTGGGGGGGTCTCAAAAAGTTGTAGCACTAGGTTCTCTCATCTTACCTTTCTATTTCACTCTTTTGGCATCAGAGGATTGTTAGACCCTGTGGCCTGGCTGCCAAAGCTCTCTCTCTTCACACGCTGAGAACCCGGGTTCGATTCCCGGCAGGGTGGAAACATTTCGACGCGTTTCCTTACACCTGTTGTCCTCTTCACCTAGCAAGTAGGTACCTGGGTGTTAGTCGACTGGTGTGGGTCGCATCCTGGGGGACAAGATTGAGGACCACAATGGAAATAAGACAGAAAGTCCCTCCATGACGCACTGACTTTCTTGAGTTATCGTGGGTGGCTAACCTTCCGGGGTTAAAAATCCGAACGAAATCTTATCGTATCTTAAGTCTTACTAATTTTTCGTCTCGTCAGTGTTTCTTATGGTCTCAAGGAATTGTGGTGTGTGTGTGTGTAACCCAACAATTGTTATTTGCACTAATAGCTCATTACAGTTGTGACCGGGTGTGGACATGTGAATTGCTCATTACTCTATAATTTGTTCATGATTGTAGCCATGTATAAACGTAAGTAAATTTACTTACATGATTCATTACCTTTGTAACTTGTGAGTTCATTACCTTTGTACATAGTTCAGCTATCAAAACTTTGGGGCCCAGTCCCTGGACCCATTATGTACCTATGTAATCTTTTGACTACCGCCCACACCATGGGTATGGGGTGCATAATAAATATATTAAACGAAAAACTCAAGGAACTCTGGGCACTAAATCTTGTCTTAACTTTCCCTCACACTCTTACGGTCTGAAAGACTTGCAGGCTTTATTAACTGTCTATTTTTTTTTGTTTCTTACGGTCTGAAGGACTTCTGTACTCGTCTTGGGCTGCTGCCAGGGCAGAAGGTATTGGACGTGGGCTGCGGGACTGGTGGCTCAGCCATCTTTATGGCTAGACACTACGGCGTTGACGTTCATGGTGTTGACCTCTCCACTAACATGATTCACATCGCCATTGAAAGGCAAGGGAAGCTCGAGCCACAGGTGAAGAAAAAGGTAAGTGAATCTGGATAGGGAAAGTGGTCACTACTAATGCGGGAAAAATAATTGAAAATACAGTGGTTGGAACAACTGAGAACTAACCCACAAACTGGAAATAAAAATTGGATGACGTTTCTGCAATTCGTAGACTATTATTAAGTGGCGCAAGAGACTGATAATGACCCAAAATAGATAGTTATTGTGGTAGCAGGAAGTTTTAAGTACTCTCTATGACCAAACCTAACTAGACTAATGCCTAAACTTTGTTTAAGGATAATTTCTTTCTTGCATCAACATTTAAATCTCGGATGTATAAACGTAGTCATTTTGACTGAAAACAACTTAATATGTACAAAAAACATTAAACAGATTTTTCGATTCCCACTGACAGATTTAGTTTTGTATTCCTGTTGACAGATTCAGTTCGAGATTAGTGATATCCTCGACGTGGAGTATGAAAACGACTCCTATGATATAATATACAGCAGGGACTGTATTCTTCATATAGAAAATAAATTACAACTCTTCAGGAAGCTACATGTAAGTTGCTGAGAAATGGTTATTAATTTTGAAAATTTAGTTACGACTTCTCCAGGTATACGTAGTGTGTTTACCTCAGGGATTCAGGTTTTCGATCCTCTCTCCTGAGATATGTTAAATAATGTTAAATATCATTTGAGAATATAATTAATGTGACAAGATTATTGTTTTTGTATATGGCATAATATTTTCCTCTACATTAAATAATAGTTTTGAGGGAGTTAAGATGTACGACAAAACTGTGTTTTGTGTATTTACCAGAGATGGCTGCGTCCAGGAGGGACTCTCTTCTTTACGGATTTCTGCATGAATAACTCTCAGCCTTCACAGAGCTTCCTTAACTATGCCAAAACATTTAAATGTGAGTATAACTTCGTGCTTTTAACTTAAATAAATGGGCAATGCAGGTTCTCCAACTTACGAACGCCTTACGTTATACATCCACATTTAGGTTAAGTTAGGTAATATGATGACCCACCACTGGAGCATTTGGTCATCTGACTGAGGCCTTCCACTGCCTTACCGGTCCACATTTATAAACGGGAGTTTATACAAGGAAAAAAACGGTTTGCAAAGACAAAAAAAAATCAAAAGCTCTGTTCTTTCGTAAGTTTTGGAACCTTATGTAAATTAATTTTACTATTTCTGTTAGGATCAGAATTATGAATAGTAATACCTAGAGAGATTTTTAAAGTATTAAAACATTTATACAGTAATAAATGTTTATATCAGTACAGTTCCCATTTGCGTTAATTCACAGACCATCGGGCCTGATCAAGATATGTTCCAAGTGTAACTTTCAACATCCTTCTTGCGAATATTTAATAATGTGTATCTATGCTAAATAATCATATACATTCTTGCTTGACAGTTGTCAATCAATCATTAATTAAGGTGGTGTCTGTAATGCAGGTAACACCCTCCCGACAATCAAGTCACACGGTGAGGCACTCAGGAAGGTTGGCTTTCAAGACATTGAAACGCAAGACCTACACGAGGAGTATATCAAGTTTATCGAAACCGAACTGAGAGCCTTCACTGCCACCCGCGAGGCTTTCGTCCAAGATTTTTCACAGAAGCAGTTTGACGATATCTCCAAGAGCTGGAGAGATAAGGTACGTCTCTACTTGAACAAAAAGCATTTCATATAACTCGGATCAAATTATTATTATTATTAGAGTTAAACCCGTAAGTCATACAGCATAGGATAATGAATGGTCATCAGGCATGAATCGAAGAGAAGTTTACCTGGAGAGAGTTCCGGGGGTCAACGCCCCAGCGGCCCGGTCTGTGACCAGGCCTCCTGGTGGATCAGAGCCTGATCAGCCAGGCTGTTACTGCTGCCTGCACGCAAACCAACGTACGAGCCACAGCCCGGCTGGTCAGGTACCGACTTGAGGTGCTTGTCCAGTGCCAGCTTGAAGATTGTCAGGGGTCTGTTGGTAATCCCCCTTATGTGTGCTGGGAGGCAGTTGAACAGTCTCGGGCCCCTGACACTTATTGTATGGTCTCTTAACGTGCTAGTGACACCCATGCTTTTCATTGGGGGGATGGTGCATCGTCTGCCAAGTCTTTTGCTTTCGTAGTGAGTGATTTTCGTGTGCAAGTTCGGTACTAGTCCCTCTAGGATTTTCCAGGTGTATATAATCATGTATCTCTCACGCCTGCGTTCCAGGGAATACAGGTTCAGGAACCTCAAGCGTTCCCAGTAATTGAGGTGTTTTATCTCCGTTATGCGCGCCGTGAAGGTTCTCTGTACATTTTCTAGGTCAGCCATTTCACCTGCCTTGAAAGGTGCTGTTAGTGTGCAGCAATATTCCAGCCTAGATAGAACAAGTGACCTGAAGAGTGTCATCATGGGCTTGGCATCCCTAGTTTTGAAGGTTCTCATTATCCATCCTGTAGGTGGGTAGTTAAATTCCTAGAATCAAAAGTCTTCATCTGGAGCAAGACATCCCTTTGAAGGCCTCGAGCTAACCCATATGAACTCTAGGCTGATTCATTCAAAGTAACCACGGTTTCCTTTTCAAGAGCAAGCCAATAAAATGTGTGATTTATCTTTCGTTGTGGTATGTTCAGATAAGTCTCTTGAGATTTTATCACTGAATCACTGACTCGTTTGCTGTTTATAGTACCCTCACCTCATTTATTTTTTTGAAATTTATCATTCGATATGTAACACATCGTGCAGTTACTTTTGTATGACGCAGCATTTGAACACTTCCAAGTCTGAAGTTTTCTTGCACAGTGACCCTTGCAGGGCTAGACTTTCTCACATTTGCATTACAATTTTTGCTAGGATGCGACCCACAAAAAGTCGAATAACCCACCGGTAGCTAACTTTTTTTGTGGAAGTGATAAGAGCAGGAGTACAGAGACACGTGGCAGTGTTTCGCCGGGCTCAAAATTTGAGCTCTAGACTTCTTGAGGATAGATAGACTATTATTCATTTCATGGGGAGCGCCAAACCGGTAGGGGATAATAGATAGGAGGTATAAGGGACGTCTGAGGAAGGAAGGCGGGTGTGAATGAGATTGTGATAGGTAGAGGCTTGCGCATCCAGCATCTACTTGTTAGCGTGTTTAGTCAGAGTGAAGGAAACTTATTTTTTGGCACTTGAATGTGCTGTAGGAGTGTGAAGAAGGTAATATCCATGAAGGAATTCAGGGAACCCAATTATCCAGATTTGAGTTTTGCAGGTGGGATATACTGTCTTTATCCATCTTTAGAAAAATAGGTAAGGATGCTGTTGGTGGGTTATTGGGGAGTGACGATAACTAGAAAGATAACTAGCAAGTGAGTAATGGTGAATTATTTTTTGGTCATCCTATCCGTGGGAAATGACCAGGGCCGGATTAAGGCATGGGCTTTAGGGGCTGCAGCCTAGAGGCTTCTGCCAGCTGGAGAGCCCTCAGAGATTGAGTGATAAGTGTGAGAAATTACCTGCATGAGGTGTACAGGGTATTACCTGAACTGTTACATGTAAGTAATTTGAGTGATGTAAGTGGGGCTTAGTCACAGTAGGTCACTCCTTCGATGCCCACTCCACCACTCTCACAAAAAAGCTTGATCTGACATTAAATTAATAATTACAATATTAAACATTAATACCAATAATGGTATATTATTAAATAGTGTGGACTGCATATGATTTCAGGACCTGATTGTTAGAAATGGTTAACGGGACTATTTTTTACAGAGACTAAAAGGTTTTCTCCTAACCATATCATTAAAACAAATTTTATACACATTAACTTACTATTTGTCACAGGAAGACACTTATTGCTGGTGGAACACACCCTAACACTTACGTGATACAGAATCCTACTGGCCAGCGAGAAATCTAAATGAAAGGACTAATTGAATACATACTGGATGTGCTGCATGACGATGCCTCAGCATTTCCACTATCACCAACTAATTCTGGAGGCCCCGCAAATTCTCTGTTCCTAGTCTTCAACAGGGGACGTTCCAGTACTTATTAATTATAGTTTGAGGCCGATCCATTCAATTATGGCCTTGATGATGCTGGATTACTAGACGAGTTCACCACAACCAATGCTCACACATTAATTCACTATAGCATCCTCTTCCCCCTGTATTACTCTGCAGCCGCTGCTCACCCTCCTTCACACAAAATTTCTTGAAGGGTCAAGTCAGCGTCACATTTTAATGCACAATTATTATATTATTCATATGTAAACATGCTGAATTTAGGAAAATTATAAAAAAATTCCACAAAGTGTTTCCAGTTACTGTTGAAAGTTTATAATATAGTACTTTATTACATCACGTATATTACGAACTACTGACTGTTGTGATTATTTTTTTCCTTTTGCAAATATCACTAAGGGCCCCACTCCCGTACCTGTAGCCCAGGGGTCTACAAAATCTTAATGCGGCTCTGGAAACGGCCAATATACATATTAATAATCATTATTCCTGGTCACGACCAGGAGACGACCCTCGCCCATAACCACACTCCATAATATGTATGTCCACAACATAAGGTTTTATTCATTTTCAGACTTAAACAACAGCGAATAATTACCTCTGGCAAGACACTGTTTTTTCCTTATTTCTGCTTTCAGAAACTTAAATATACACCCAAAAAAATTATACAGGAGTTTTTCCATCAGATTCGTTGGACAGGAGAGGGAGAGCTGACGTGGGCAGCCTTCACTGCAGCCAAGAACTAAGCAAAGACAACTCGGAACAAGGATCAACTCAACAAAGAAAAAAATAAAATCTTTTTTTTTTTTTTATAAACATACATACAAGTTATAATAGTATGGTTTGGAGTTTATTTGTTTACCGTTTTGATACAATTATAATACAATTGTAATTTGATACAATTACTCAGGATATAAATAACAAAAAAAAAAAGGCACAATACCGTGACTGGAACGATACACAATAACCCGCACATAGAAGAGAGGAGCTTACGACGACGTTTCGGATGTATTTCTCTCAGCATTTATATCTTTTTTTCATTTCCTGTTAATATCATGAACTTAAAAAATACCAATGCCATGAACTCCTTAAAAAATAAAACTTTGCAGATCTTAAAACTAGTTTAAGTTATACCTGAAATGCTGTGTATTCTATGGACCTTCACCTCTTCAAGGGGGGCTCCTTGGCGTGGTGAAGAGGCTCTTGGTCTGAGGAATTAGACCTGTTGGTCTCCTTCCTCAGACCGAACCTAATTACCCCCCAATCCCCCCTTCCCTATCCCATCCTCCCCTTTTTCCTTTCCTCCTCCTCCTCCCCACCCCTCCCTTTTGCCCTTCTTTTTTTGGCCTTTGGGATTTTTCCCACAGGCGTGCTAGTTCCTGGGTAGGGGAAAGGGTACCAGGGTCCATCCCATTCCGTTGAGGTTCTTGGCGGTGGCGTAGTTTGCCATGGAATCTGGATTGCCTGGGGATGTCCCGATCCCTCTCCAGTATCCTGGAGGGTGGCTTTGGGTGTCTTTTGAGCGACGGGTGTATCTCTGGAAGCCACCTTTCGGATTCCGGCGGTGGTGGCCGAAGGAGGTATGCTTTGTGGCAGATATCCGGCCGCCCTCTCTTTTGTCCACCGAGGTAGCTCGGCAGATGTGAGGTTGCTATCCCGGATTCCTGGTTTACTGGCATGATGGGTAGGGTATGGCATGGGTTCCATGCTGCATCTGCGCTACTTGCTACTTGCGTGCTGAGGTCCTCTTGGGCGCGGAGGGAGATTTCTGGCCCTTTCATTCCTCCTAGGAACTATCCCTCCCCGGTCCCCCCTTTTTTTATTCTTTTTTTTATTTTAATTTTCTTTTCTTTCTTTTCTTAAAAACAAAAAGAAAGAAGTAACCTAACCATGGAGTACCCGATCCATGACCCCGCTACCCCCAGGCCCCTTATTGTTACCGCACCCCGTTCTGACCTCGCCTCATCTTTTGGCCACTTTGGAACATTCCTAAGGCCACCGTACCTCTTGCTGGTGCTGTTTCCTCACCCGCTTCAGGTACCGGGGCTTCCACTGACTCCTTCGATTTGTCTGACCTCTGCTCTCCCTTGACTATGCTTCCGGCTTCTCCCTCTATGGTGCGGCGATTTTCGAATCGCCAGCCCGTCCCACGTCGGACCAACTCTGGTCCCACTTGTTCTTGTCCAGACCAGAGCTTTGGTGAGATGGGTAAGGAAGAAGGATGGGTAAGGATAGAAATATTGGAAAAGGGTGGGAGGGGGGAGAGAGGTAGGATATAAAAGGTAAGTGGCCCAACCACTTTGGTGTAATTTAAAGAGTGTATGTGAAATGATAAGATATTCTTTAAGGGGTATAAGACTAACCCATCAGAGTCACATAGATATAACAGATATATAAGTACATGACTCTGAATTGGTAGTAATTATACAAGTTGCAATTGCTTTTTTTTTTTTTCGATTGCACAACGGATATTTATGCGACAATGAAGGCAATAATTTTCTGGTCAGTTTATAGAATTACGTGACAATGGCTTCTTACAGGTGGTGTCCAGCCATAGTAAATAGCATAATTTTTACATTAGATTGTTATATAAGATGTCTCCCTAATTGGGGGCGATGATTTTCTCAGTATACATAGAATGGTTCTGGTGTTACCCAATCTTCTTCATCAGGGAGGTTGCTCAATATCATGGGTCGAGGGTAATCATCTTTATGAATAAAACGACGGACCCTCTGTGGGAGAGTCGTTCTTTGAGTCCTGTGAGGAGGAGTATTGATGGTATAATCCGTGGTATTTACCACCTGTATAGGATGTTCTCTATCTGGCATGTATAGTTCTTGCATTGTATAGAGTTGTTTCTTTTTTAGGGTGTCAAGGCGTACATTTATGGCAGTAATATCTTGTTGTATGTGTAAATCTGCCATTTTAACTCTGTCTCTCCTCCTGGTATCGGTAATGAAGCGAAGAGCTCTATTCTGGACCCTTTGTAACCGGAGCATGTTGGTCTTTGTTGTTAATGACATTGGGACACAAGGGTATTCGAGTATAGGTCTTATTATCATTTTATACAGATGTTTTTTGACATGTTGAGGGGCTTGATTGAATCGAAAGAGACTGCTAAGACCGGCTTTGGCTATGTTGATCTTTTTAGTTACATGAGATGTTGAGTGGAGCAGCCTGTCTATTTCATATCCCAAAATCTTGTTAGGGTTTCTAATGGCTACAGGTGTACCTCTGATGGAGATACCCCCTTTATCTTCAATTGTTGATGCAAAACATCCTATCGTGCTAACAAGGACCTTGTCAGGATTAGTCGTAATTCTCCATTTCTTTTCCCAATTAGATGTTCGACGAAGTTCAATATTCATTTTTTCTATGACTCTCTCATACTTGTATTTTCCTGTTACCGGAGTTGATGAGACGACATGAATAACATCATCTGCAAACTGTGTCACAATTGTATCATTAAACTCTGGTTGAGGAAGGTCATTCACATAAATGTTGAACAGAATTGGACTGAGACAAGAACCTTGTGGGACACCAGCTGTCGGTATAAAAGGCTCTGTCGACCTGCCATGAAAGGTGGGAATGATTTTTCTTTGAGTTAAGAAATTATATATTATTTTGAGAAAAGTCCAGTTATGGTCTGGTAGGTCAATGAGTTTGTATATAAGGCCATCATGCCATAAGCTATCAAAAGCTTTATGAACATCTCTGGTGGCAATTAAGGCAAGATTGCCCTGATGTTTTAGACTTGCTACATTATCGAAAATAACATTTATTGCATGATTGGTACCTCTATGTGTTCTAAAGCCAAATTGTTTTTCAGTAAAAAAGTGATTAAACTCCATATAGTAGTTCAATCTGTTGGAAATGACCTTCTCAAGAACTTTTCCAGTGACTTCAAGTAAAGATATAGGTCTATAGTTCCCAGGTTGGTGGATGTCTTTATTGGGCTTACCAAGAAAGATCATCCTAGCAGTCTTAAAAACCACTGGAAAATGTCCTGAGGCCAAGATGGCATTAAAGATATTTACCAAAGACTGTTTACAATTTCTGGGTAGGAACTTTATTTGTTTCATTGTTATTCCAGAGAGGCCAGGGGCTCTATTTCGCATTCTTCCAATAACCTGACTCATCTCTAGTAATGTAATAGGTCTAGTAAGTGGGTGGGTATCTTCAAGAGTTGAAGTATCGATGGAAGGTAGTGGTTGTAGATCATCCAAGTTCTCATCTCTCCATTCATTTACCAACTGATAACGATTATTGTTAAATTGACGACTGTTATTGTGGGAGAGAATTTTCTCCCATACATCACCCATCAAATTAGCCTGGTCCTGTGGATCGTCAAGTTTAATTTCAACATCTTCATCATCCTCATCAGTGAAGGTATGAACTAGGTAGTTAGGAGCCTTGTGCTTTGCCCTTAAAAGTTGTCGGATCTTACTCCAAAATTTTGCTGGTTCACGTTTATACCGATTAGCTTGAAGAACTAGTAATTTCCATAAGTCTCGTTTGTGATGATTAATCATGTTAATTAATTCTTGCCTTAATCGGTGCAGTGTAGCTACTGGTGGTTGTCGCGTTTGAAGATGCCTTCGACATTCTGCTTGATAATTTCTAAAATTGTCTCTAATTTTCCTAGTAGGTTTGTATTGTTGGTATATCTTTGTGGAAGCTAATTGAGAAGTTGCATTAGTAGCTTCAATTATTCTATTATGCAGGGACCTGATTGCATCATCAATTGGAGTGGAAGGTAGATTTTCCAATGACACAATTTCATCCTCACCCAGAAATGCCCTGAAAGGGTCAAATCCTAGGGTGTTAAGATTGGGTTTAGGAGTTACAGGTATTCTAAATGGAGAAGTTTGTAGTTGTATTATAACAGGGATATGGTCAGATCCTACGTTTCCACCAGGAGATATACGACAGTGAAAGATGTCACAGTCTCTGTTTGTCAGTACTATATCTGGTGTTCCTGGATGAGGTCCAATGTACGATTTAAAGAATGGGCCTTGAAATGACAAATTTCTAGCTGTCATGATATTAAATAGTTGTTTTCCTTTTAAGTCACCCAGTGGAATACCAGCTCCACAGTTGAAGAGGGCAGGGTGATGAGCATTAAAATCTCCCGCTAGAATTGTTGGAATATTTCTGCTTAATATCCTATGTAGAGGAATTGACTCTATATATTGTTGTATCGGGGGAAAATATCCAGTTCCTATCACTAGTTGTCCATGAGACGTTGTCATTTCTATTGCAAGAATGTTATCTTCATCAACATGAATATTTTTAAATGTATAGCCTAATTTAACTAAAATGGCTACACCACTAAAGGGTCCTCTCGATTTCTCCACAGTAGAGTAACCACTTAATTTAATATGTTGATCAACTCTTGCAGCTGTCTCGTTCAAGAGTATAACATCGGGATTGTAATTATGTAGTTCAACCTCAAGGAGGTAACGGTTATTAAAGAAATGTTGAACATTAAGTTGGAAAATTGTAATCCCCATTATTTCTTGCACTTCGATCGTGTACTGAGGTCTGAACGCCTGCAAGTAATGTCATGTTTGGTATCCACACTATTCCTGCTGGACTCGTCAAGGGGAGGAGGGAACTTCTGCGTAGTTGCTTGTGTATTAAAAATGCCATCATCTTCACTAGAGGTGGTAATATTAACAGACTCATTAGAACATCAGGTAGACACTTATGTTCTTCCTGCCTGCGGGTGAAGACGATACCCTTGCAATGTGGCTCGTTTAACTTTTGACAGCCGTGAACTCCCATCCTCTGTTTATGTAGCAGGACATCGGTTAAAAGTTCGGAAGGTGATCCCTACACCACAACAGTGTAGGAATTGCTGGCAATTTGGCCACCCAGCAAAATATTGCAGATCTATAGCTGAATGCCCAGTCTGTGGTGCCGATGACCATTCTAATACATCTTGCAGTTGAACTCCCTCTTGCCTCAATTGTCATGAGGCTCACCCTTCATACTCTCGCCGTTGCCAAGTCTACTTAACTGAGCGGGAAATTCGTTGCCTCAAAGAGGCAGAAGGTCTCCCTTATGCCATGGCAGTTTCTCATCTCCACCTCCAAGGGAGACTGCCCCGTGTTTCTTATTCTCGTGTTTCAAAGTGTCCCCCCACTTCTGGGGTCACATCTTCTGCAGCCTCCTCTGCGGTTGCCAGTCCCATAGTCACTCCTGTATCTAATTCTTTTGCTGTCCTGGGCTCAGACGTCCCTACTTCAACTCCTCAGTCTGTCCTCGCTTCTTTGTGTCCTCCCTCACAAACCCCGGTATCGACAAGACCTCGTACGACACCTCCCAATCATCCCTCTACTTCTCAGAGACCCAAAAAATCTCCTTTAACCTCTCCTTCTCTTCATCCACCTCCACATTTTACCTTCCCAGTCTCTGTACCTGAGTCTTCCCCTTTCACTGGCTCTGTTACAAGTGTGGAGGTTCATTCTCCTCCTCGTACTGTGCCTTCCTCCCCTGTCCCCTCCCATGTTTCTTCCTCTGCCACCTCCCAGGTTTCTGCCTCTTCTGTCCCCTCCCACACTTCTCCAGTTCCCTCCACCCTTTCACCCCCCCTACCTTGGTACAGTCCATTACAGCTCCGATCTTTACTCAAACTCTGCCTCCTTCCATCTCCAATATTGTCTCCCATACGACGTCTCTGAACTCTGAAACACTTGAAGCAATCTCTGAATATATTGCGGAGACCAAACCATCAATGGACACTGATCCACCCTCTGTTCCTTCTCTTTCCTCTTCTCCATCTGCGCAACTCCTTTCTTCACAACGCACCGTTCCTTCGCTACTTGAATGTTTTCCTTTGCCACCGCATGTGGACTTTTCTAACTTCACTAGTCCGTAGGTACCCTTACCTGCGGATTTCAGGTATCTTTATTGTTGCCAATCATGGCCTATTTACAGTGGAATATTCGCGGCCTCGGGTAATCAGGGTGAGCTTCAGATGTTGCTCTCCCAGTTTTCCCGTTGGCGTTTGCTTACAGGAACCAAAATTACACTCTGCCGTTATTTATCCTATCTCAGGCTATAATTTATTGTATTCTTCAGATCCTTTTCCTGATGGGACCTTTAATGCAAGGCTCCAGGTGGACATCAACCAAATCTTTCAGTGGGCTGCAGAAAACAATATGAAGTTCAACGATGAGAAATTTCAATTACTCAGATATGGTAAACACGAGGAAATTAAATCTTCATCAGAGTACAAAACAAATTCTGGCCACAAAATAGAGCGAAACACCAACGTCAAAGACCTGGGAGTGATCATGTTTGAGGATCTCACCTTCAAGGACCATAACATTGTATCAATCGCATCTGCTAGAAAAATGACAGGATGGATAATGAGAACCTTCAAAACTAGGGAGGCCAAGCCCATGATGACACTCTTCAGGTCACTTGTTCTATCTAGGCTGGAATATTGCTGCACACTAACAGCACCTTTCAAGGCAGGTGAAATTGCTGACCTAGAAAATGTACAGAGAACCTTCACGGCGCGCATAACAGAGATAAAACACCTCAATTACTGGGAGCGCTTGAGGTTCCTAAACCTGTATTCCCTGGAACGCAGGCGGGAGAGATACATGATTATATACACCTGGAAAATCCTAGAGAGACTAGTACCGAACTTGCACACAAAAATCAAAAATCACTCACTACGAAAGCAAAAGACTTGGCAGACGATGCAACATCCCCCCAATGAAAAGCAGGGGTGTCACTAGCACGTTAAGAGACCATACAATAAGTGTCAGGGGCCCGAGACTGTTCAACTGCCTCCCAGCATACATAAGGGGGATTACCAACAGACCCCTGGCAGTCTTCAAGCTGGCACTGGACAACCACCTAAAGTCGGTTCCTGACCAGCCGGGCTGTGGCTCGTACGTTAGTTTGCGTGCAGCCAGCAGTAACAGCCTGGTTGATCAGGCTCTGATCCACCAGGAGGCCTGGTCACAGACCGGGCCGCGGGGGCGTTGAGCCCCGGAACTCTCTCCAGGTAAACTCCAGGTAATGAAAGTGCCCTTCTTCTACACACTGATATTCCATACCATCAGCTATTTGTTCGTACTTCGCTGCATTACACAGCAGCCTGTATCCACTTGCATAGGTGGTATACACTCTGTTCTTTGTATCTCTCTCCTTCTCGGGCATTATCTATCCCAGATATTGCCTTTCTTATTTCGTCATTACCGCCACCACTTCTGTTACTTGGCAATTTTAATGCCCATCATTTCCTCTGGGGGAGGGGCTCACTGTGATTCCCATGGCATTCAGTTAGAGGCTTTTCTTGCTACCCACCCCCTCCATGTTTTAAATACAGGTACTCGCACCCATTTTGATCCTCGGACTCATGCTCTCTCTTACATTGATCTCTCAGTCTGCTCTTCCTCCGCCGCATTAGACTTCACCTGGTCTGTTCTCCCGGATTTACATGACAGCACTCATTTCCCAATCATTCTTACTTCCCCTTCATATTCACCACCTCTTCGTAACCCATGCTGGCAATTTGATCAGGCAAATTGGAACCTTTACTCACAACTAACTGTTTTTAGTGAGGTTCCTTCTTCGTCCTCCATTGATGAGCTTTTACACCTCTTCTCGTCCTCTGTTTTAACCGCAGCTTCTCATTCTATACCCCAAACTTCGGGCAGGCATTCTCAGAAATGCGTACCTTGGTGGTCTCCTGCTTGTGCTCATGCGGTAAGTTTAAAACGCACTGCGTGGGGCAGGTACCGGTACAATAGAACCACGGAGAGACTTCTTGATTTTAAGCAGAAGCGTGCGATCGCTCGCTGTGTCATCTGTGACGCTAAACGCACTTGCTGGTGAGATTATGTCTCCACCATCACCTCTGCTTCCTCTATGAGTGCAGTCTGGAAAAAAGTACGAAAACTGAGTGGTAAATATTTTCCTGACCCAGCTCCTGTTCTGCGGGTTGCCGGTGTTGATATAGCAAACCCACTAGATGTTGCCAATGAAATTGGCAATCATCTGGTCCGTATTTCTCAGGGGCTCCATCTATGCCCCTCGTTTCTTTCCTCAAAGTCTGCCAGAGAGTTAGCACCCTTGGACTTTTCTTCTCTCAGAGAAGAACAGTATAATGTGCCTTTTACACTTCAGGAACTGGAGGCAACACTCTCAGCTTGCCGATCATTGGCAGCTGGGCCCAACGACATTCATATTCATATGCTACAACATTTACATCAGTCAGCCCTTGCAGTCCTATTATGCCTTTTCAATCTTATTTGGTCACAGGGAGTTCTTCCACAGCTGTGGAAATCTGCCATTGTTCTCCCTTTCCACAAACCGGGTACTATGGGACATGAAGCCTCCCACTATCGTCCCATTGCTCTTACCAGTGCAGTTTGCAAAGTGATGGAATGCCTGGTAAATAGACGTTTAGTGTGGTATTTAGACACACAAAACAGTCTCTCCACTCGTCAATATGGCTTTCGTAAGGGCCGTTCTACCATAGACCCCTTACTATGCTTGGATACATATGTTTGTAATGCCTTTGCGAATAACCACTCAGTTATTGCCATATTTTTTGACCTTGAGAAGACATATGACACAACTTGGAGGTATAATATTTTGGCCCAAGCCCATTCCTTAGGCCTTCGAGGCAATCTACCACCCTTCCTTAAGAACTTTTTAACTGACAGACATTTCCATGTTCGGGTTAATAATGTGCTCTCCCCGGACTTTATCCAAGCTGAAGGTGTCCCCCAGGGATGTGTTCTGAGCACAACACTTTTTCTCCTTGCTATAAATGATTTGGCCTCTAGTCTTCCATCAAATATTTGGTCATCTGTCTATGTTGATGACTTTGCTATTGCATGTGCAGGCGCTGACTGTCACCTCATTACAGTTTCTCTCCAACATGCAGTCGACCGTGTTTCCAATTGGGCCACCACACATGGGTTTAAATTTCCCAGTACCAAAACTCACCAAATTACTTTCACTAGACGCTCTGTCATCTCCGATCATCCTTTGTACCTCTATGGCTCCCGTATCCCTGAATGTGATACAGTCAGGATTCTAGGCCTCTTCTTTGACCGTAGGTTATCCTGGAAACCTCACATTACCTCTTTGAAGGCAACTTGTCACAGCTGGCTGAAGTTTCTTAAAACCCTTGCTCATCTTTCATGGGGAGCTGATCGTCGAACTCTCCTTCGCCTACATTCTGCCCTCATTTTATCGAAACTTGATTATGGTGACCAGATCTATTCAGCGGCCTCTTCTGCTACTCTCTCTAGCCTTAACCCCATTCATCACCAAGGATTACGTTTATGCCTTGGTGCTTTTCACTCTTCCCCTGTTGAGAGCCTCTATGCAGAAGCGAACGTTCCATCCTTATCCATTCACCGTGATGCCCATTGCCTTCGCTACTATGTACGCTCTCATGATCTCCACAATCCTTCCATTTATAGAATAGTCACCGATATTAGTAGACATTCTTTATTTGTTCGCCGCCCGTTTGCTCCGTCCCTTCTCCCTTCACCTACATTCGCTCTTGTCTTCTCTTCAATTACCACCTCTCTATGTTCATGTAGCATCTCCCTTTTCCCTACCCCCCTGGGAAGTTCCAGCTGTTCGAGTCTGTTCTTTCTCACTCCCTTGCTCGAAAGCCCAACTGTCTATGGTAGCTTCCTGCTCTCTTTTTCTTGACCACTTCCACTCTCATTCTCATGCCATTGCAGTGTACACAGATGGCTCTAAGTCTTCTGACGGCGTAGGATTCGAAGCAGTGTTTCCGGACAGCGTCGTACGAGGGCATTTACTATCTTTGGCTAGCATTTTTACTGTTAAATTGTATGCCATTCTTTCAGCACTTATCCATATTGCATCTATGCCTGTGTCATGATTTGTGGTTGTCTCAGACTCCCTTAGTGCTTTACAGGCTATACAGAAATTTGATACACCTCACCCCTTAGTCCTCCGTATCCAACTTTGGCTACGCCGCATCTCTTCCAAGCATAAAGATATTGTTTTTTGTTGGGTCCCTGGTCATGTTGACGTACAGGGCAATGAACAGGCAGACACTGCTGCGCGGTCAGCAGTACATGACCTACCAGTTTCATATAGAGGTGTTCCATTTACGGACTATTTTGCTAGAATAGCTACCCACCTTCACACCCATTGGCAACAACGTTGGTCTACTCTGCTCGGTAACAAACTTCAATCTATTAAAGCGAGTATAGGTTACTGGCCGTCTTCTTGCCACCAGCGTCCAGGTTGGGAGACTACTCTCTCCCATCTTCGCATTGGCCTTACTCGTCTTACTCATGGTTATCTCACGGAGAGGTGCCCTGCTCTTCTCTGTGAGAATTGTCAGGTTCCATTATCGGTTAGCCACATTCTATTAGACTGCCCACTTTATCAACGAGCATGCAGAATATACCTCCAACGTCATCGCTCCGCTGCTCTCTCTTTACCTTCCCTTCTCGCTGATGGACCCACCTTTCATCCGTACTCTCTCATTGACTTTTTGACAACAATTGACTTACTTCACAAACTCTGATGATACCTTCAGCCCTTTCTACCTCAATCTCTTGCTGCCCTCTACCCCTGCACTATCCCCTGCCCCGCTGTTTTCTGTAACCTACTGATCATTCCTTCCCCCTTCTACCGCCCAATACCCTCGCTTCCTTCCCTACCCTGCAGCGCTGTATAGCCCTTGTGGCTTAGCACTTCTTTTTGATTATAATAATAATAATAATATGGACCTTCACGTTACTGTATGTTCTGTATATGAATTAATTTCAAATAGAGAACTGTATTGCATTCAAGGTGATGCCTTGATACTGATGAGAGGCTTTTTATCCGGGGATGTGGATCTAATTCTCCTCTTGAATAAACCCTGACTGCTTCTAATTCGGATTTTTAACTCGGAGGGTTAGCCACCCAGAATAACCCAAGAAAGTCAGTGCGTCATCGAGGACTGTCTTCTTATTTCCAGTGAGGGTCCTTCAACCTTGTTTCCCCAGGATGCCACCTACACCAGTCAATTAATGCCCAGGTACCTACCTACTTACTGCTAGGTAAACAGGGACAGCGGTGTAAGGAAGCATGCCCGACGTTTCTACCCTTGTCTGGGACTGAACCACAGACACTAAATGTGTGAGGCCAGAGCATTACTAACTGAGCTACAGGACCTAACCATCTGAGGTTCTACCGATATTCAAACTCTGACCTCTGGATTCAAAGTCCAAGGTGCTAACCATTACACCATGGGACCAATATGACCCCTAGGGGTTTAGTGATCCCCTGATTACAGTCATGGGGAAAGGTTCTTGCTCCAAGACACTGGCATTAACTTCATGTGAAATCTGATTACCTCCTATGCCCCAGGCATGGTGTGAATGCTAGTTTCTTGAGCGTAGTCAAATTTAATGTTAAATTTTATATAAATAAGTTAATCGCAATTTTTGACTTAACTAGAAAAAAAAATTGTTTTTGTTTGGTTGCTTTGTAATAAATATAATATAATCAAGTAAAGCTTCGTATGATCCAAAAGCGATCACAGCGCTGCAGGGAGGGATGTGCAAGAGAAGGAAAGTGTGACGGGTACGAGGGAGTAAGTCTAATAATGGTTATAATTATAACCTTAATTTTAAAAGGGGTGGACCGGTAAGCCAACGGAAGCCCTCGGTCATTTGACCAGACACTCCAGCAGAGCATCATCTGCGTTAGGAAACACTTGTCCTGTTTCTTGACAAATCTTGACTAACCTAATAGGGAGTGAGGGGCCGGAGTGTGCAAGGGTAGAGGTTAGCTGGAGTAGGGAAGAGTAAAACCCACTTCAAAGTTGCTGTAAAGGTGGGACCTTAAGCTAGGAGTCAGGGTGTTTTGGGGAGTCAGAGATATCATATGTGAATCCTGGATACCCTCTGATAGGGTAGTTTATTAATTAAGATATGGTGGACTGACATAGCAATCTGACAGTCCTCACAGAGTGGTGTTAGGCTTCAGTCAAGACCCTACAAACACAACAATTCACCATATCCCCGTCTCCATTCTTGAAGGGGATTTGTTCGGTCTTTGTGAAAAGACTGGAGAAGATCGTCACCTCTCTCTCCACTGAAGCACTGAAGAGTGAGTCGAGTATGACCGATTCGTAAGCAGAGTATAGTCTCCAAGACACGACAGATGTAGAAAACTCGAAAGAATCCCAAACATGATTTGGTAGAAAACGATTTATTGTGGTGATATTTTGACCAACACTGTTGCCAGAGGTGGCGAAGTTGGCGAGAGATCACTAAAAAGTAGAGAATGGAATACCCTGTAGGAAATTGGGAGAATATGAATAGCTGACTGAGCTGTTGTGTCTGCCTGTTCATTATCTCGAACATCAGTGTGTCCCGGGACCCACCAAAATATTTTCTGCTTGCTAGAAATGAAACGACGATGGTATGAGGAAAGCTGACTTTCTGGATAACCTGTGATGCACTTTGGGAATTTGAAACAGCCACAAATGACGAGGTAGACATGGATGCAATGTACATGATAGTAGTGAAAATTGCATATAACTTTTAAAAAGAGGCATTCCACTGCTGACCTTGCTACTGGCTAGACACAGTTGCTCTACACTCAAGAAGTCTCCCTTCGAGTCCCGTTGGGAGGGGAATTTATATTCTACAGGCGCCGCCACCTTTCTTACAATGCTGTCGCATCGTGTGAAAATCAAGCCTGTGAATGGAGTAATCAATGACTCCTCGAAGCTAGCTTTAGCTACCACCGTTAGGACCTGCATTCCACTCTCTGAAGTACTCCTTCAGTGTCGTCTGCACAGACGACACTGAAGCTTCAAAACTAATGGACGACTCTTCAGTCAAGACCCTACAAACACAACAATTCACCATATCCCCGCCTCCATTTTTGAAGGCGATTTGTTCGGTCTTTGTGAAAAGACTGGACAAGATCGTCACCTTTCACTGAAGCCCTGAAGATGTCTATCGAGGAACAAAACACCTGGGCCTCGGTAGACAGCATCTCCAAGATCCCTAACACCTCATCTATGCTTAAGATCACATTTTCAAACGTCTCCATGGCTGCCCAAGCTCTCTCTGAACGTTTCACACACGTTTCCCACTGTTGGACCCTGCTACTCCTATAATCATACCATCAAGGATAAAAAGTTTTGAAAATTAGACATATGTGCAACTGGTGGTGCTGGAACAGTCAAGTATGCCTGCGAATCACCTCTTCACTTCACACTCACCCAAAGTTTTGAGTTCATCAAGCCAATACGTTTCACCTTCAGTAACAAGACTAAACTATATCAAGACTCGACAGACGATGCAACATTCCCCCAATGAAAAGCAGGGGTGTCACTAGCACGTTAAGAGACAACACAATAAGTGTCAGGGGCCCAAGACTGTTCAACTGCCTCCCAGCATACATAAAGGGGATTACCAATAGACCTCTGGCTGTCTTCAAGCAGGCACTGGACAAGCACCTAAAGTCGGTACCTGACCAGCCGGGCTGTGGTTCGTACGTGGACTGCATGCAGCCAGCAGTAACAGTCTGGTTCATCAGGCCCTGATCCACCATGAGGCCTGGTCACAGACCGGGCCACGGGGGCTTTGATCCCCGTAACTCTCTCCAGGTAAATTCCAGGTCTCCAGAAGCAGCTTCAAAAAATTTGAAAATGGCTCCACTGCAAATTTGCCTCCTCAATTACTCCAATAACTCTCACCTGTGTGCTGCCCTCTGATATTTCTACCGCTCTACCTTCTCCTGCGACCTAGAAACTGCCGGCTTTTCAAGACTCAAGACCTCAACTACCACGAAACCGATGCATACCGTTTGCCCTTCCTATTTTCTCCAAGTTCGTCCCACGAGCGCCTAGCAGATGGATTAAGCCCTGGCTCTTTTTCTTCGACTGTGGACACCTCTCCACCGCTATTCTTCGCCTATTCCGTCTTCCCAGATCACCCTACACGGGGTCTTACCTGTACTCTCTTGATCTTTGCATATAACTTTGCTGTGAAAACACTGACTGATTTAAGTGAATGACCTTGAATGATTTTCTAACGAAAAACAGCTGCATACCTAACACCAGGGGACTGAGAACCATCAGTGTACACTGCAACATGAGAATGTGAAGAAGTTGCAGTAGGTAAATTAGCTTCCGCACATGGAAGTAGGGAGGAGCAAATATGAATCGTTGGAACCTTCCATCTTATGCAGAGTGAAAATAAAGGTGAGGCAAATCAAGGAAAGCCAGTAGTGTATAGAGAGACGAAAGGAGTGTAATAAATGGGGAAGGGGGGCGACGATTAAAAAAATTAGCCATACTGATCTCCATGGCCGTTCTATGCATAGTAGTGTGTGGGAAAAAGACACTTGTGTACAGTTCAATGCATTAATTACAGGAAACGTTTTGTAACAAGTATCATTAGCTCAGTTCTGTCTCATTTCCATACTTACGCCAACAATCTCAAGATGTTAATATATAGTTACACAAATCCAAACTTTGAGAGTCCGGGAGGTGGAAGTACAGTGCCTGCAATCTAAGGATGGGCAGGCATGGTAATAAGTAAGTTTATTTAGGTATACCCAGATACAGTTACATAGATTATCATACATAGCAGCATATTTGTAGAGAACCTAGGATAACCCAAAAAAGTCAAAGTGACTTATTTCCATTGGGGTCCTTGTGATAAGTATTATTTATTGAAAAGTTAAAAACAGGTATCTTAACTATATAAAAGCAGTTACAATAGGAGATATACTAGGGGAGAGGTAAAACTCATTGACATTAAAGACAGGATCAGATTATAAAGTCACTCTTCTCCCTTTCTGTAGCCTTGTTCATAAGGTACAGTTTGGCTCTCTACTTGAACTGGTTCATGCTATGACAGGCTTTGACATGTGCAGGCAGTCTATTCCACTCTTTTATTGCAGTACATAAAAAGGTGTTTGAAGCCTGACCACTGACTCTAGGTACTGCAAAGTTGTTCTTCCTTCCCCTAGTTCTATAATTCTAATGGTTCCCGGCCTTAACAAAATTGGCAGTAAGATATTGGGGACACTTGTGTGCAGTTTTAGTTGTTTTACTGTTTTCAACATTCAGCATATTCAGTTGTTGTACAGGACAGTCATTCGAACTGTGATGTCTGCACACTTCTTGTAGCTCCTGTCACCTGTCGCTTCCTTTCAGCTCATCCATAGTACAGATAAAGGTGACAGCAGATCAGAGGTTAGATGATGTGGTGCCACTGATACCACAACCACCTTTAACCTGCATTGTCAGTTGTTGTATGATCAGGACATTGTTGGAAGATAACGCCTCCACATATCTTCACTCGCTAACTCAATTTCATCGTCAAGTTTCAAAGTATTAGGTTGTTTTGGTCTTCCGAATATATTCGACCTAGCGATTTTTTTTTCCCTACCGAGTAACATCATTCCCATTTTGGGGTTATTAATAATATATTTTTTTATGACTTTAGGGGGCCATAAAGGTCTGGTAATGGAAGACAATCGAATTCGATATGAGAAAGTAGGTCTAATCCCTTGGATCAAGGCACCTTTCCCCTCCTTATTCCTAGGTTAACGGTCGCTCTGACAGCATTTAAGTGTCATTTAAGTGAGTCGCATGATTGACATTCAGTGGTAGTGAAGACGCTACACACTGATAAAACACGTAAGTTAGATATCTTAGCAAAACGTCTTGCCTATATTACAGGCTTCTTTAGTCGTGGAGGCGAAATATTTCAGCAATAAGGATACGTAACTGTTACACATGTGTCCTACTCATCAAATTGTTGGTATTATATACCATTATTATGATGATGCAATATATATTGTAGCAGATTAGTATCAGATAATATAAGACAAGTTATAGTGTGAAGAGTTATCTTACATAGCCTACTCAGTCGTACGACGCTCTGTTATCATTCCTGAAGGTGATTCACAAACACAAGATGAGTGTAGACGATACATCAGCAGAATTGGAGCCTGTTATCACTTGCACGGGGATAGGCACACAAGTTATATATTCAGTTGTCAGATTCAACGTCTGTCGACTACACGTGAGTTTAAAGTTGAAATTCGCTTGTAAACTAACACCAATAATTCTTGAGTGTCTGAAAAGAGTAAGGTTATAAAATTAATTGTATATAAACTGAGATGCACCTCTCTCGATATACATGTTCTCAGTTTATTACCTGGAGAGAGTTCCGGGGGTCAACGCCCCCGCGGCCATGGTGGATCAGGGCCTGATCAACCAGGCTGCTACTGCTGGCTGCACGCAGTCCAACGTACGAGCCACAGCCCGGTTGGTCAAGTACCGACTTTAGGTGCTTGTCCAGTGCCTGCTTGAAGACAGCCAGGGGTCTATTGGTAATCCCCCTTATGTATGCTGGGAGGCAGTTGAACAGTCTTGGGCCCGACACTTTATTTTGTTGTTTCTTAGCGTGCTAGTGACACCCCTGCTTTCCATTGGGGGGATGTTGCATCGTCTGCCGAGTCTTTTGCTTTCGTAGAGAGTGATTTTCGTGTGCAAGTTTGGTACTAGTCCCTCTAGGATTTTCCAGGTGTATATAATCATATATCTCTCCCGCCTGCGTTCCAGGGAGTACAGGTTCAGGAACTTCAAGCGCTCCCAGTAATTTAGGTGTTTTATCGCAGTTATGCGCGCCGTGAAGGTTCTCTGTACATTTTCTAGGTCAGCAGTTTCACCTGCCTTGAAAGGCGCTGTTAGTGGGCAGCAATATTCCAGCCTAGATAGAACAAGCGACCTGAAGAGTGTTAACAATTATCCAAAATTATCCTCACAGAGGGAGGGAGTAGATTACAGTTACGGACTGTCAGTTAGTAATTTGAGAACAATAATACGAAAAGAACTTTAGCTGAGCTTATATAACTTGAGACTGACATCAGTCACCCCATCTATCATGCAGGAAGAACTACATGTCTATGGTGCATCCATCAAAATAAACAGACAAGATTTTGAATGTCACTACTGCTAGGATCCGGCTGGGTTACCAGTAACTCGGAGAAGTTAAGTCACCACCACCAGATGATGTAGACCAAGCTAAAAGTAAACTTTGCCAGATGGACAATTAGTCACATCTTGCGTCATTATGTGCTGGAATGCGGTAAAATTAATGAATTCAAAGAAAACTTACTCGGAAATGTTCATTAAATGTCAAAGTATTTTATCCACAGTGGAATAGTACTATTCTGGAAAAATACCATGACTTTGCCGACTGTAGATAACGCATAACTACTTAAACTTTTGTTTTCTGTTACCTAATTCATGTCTGCATAACTTATTACGGTAATAATCAGATAAAAACATGTAAATAATTCGTTACCACTAATAACTTATTCAGCTATCATGCCCATGCACTCTGCCCCAGGGCCAGACTCATGGAACTCCGTGTTTATTTATTTATTAATTTGAACATGATACAGAGAAGTACAAAGGAATACAGTTATTAAAGTGCAACATGCCAGAGCCCCTTGTATGCAGAGCATTATGGGCAGGCTTAAAATTAACTTAAGATTAACTAAGCAATGATATATTCAGTGGTAAAAACATTATTGTAAACAGATAACAATTTAGCACAAATGTGTGTGTGTGTGTGTGTGTGTGTGTGTGTGTGTGTGGGTGTGGGTGTGGGTGTGCGTGCTTGTATGCATATGCATGTATTGTGCCAAAACAAAAGCATTCACATTGCTAAACTCACAAACTAGTATTTAGTCACTTAGTATTTAGTCACTTAGTATTTAATCAACTTACTCCACAATTTGTAATAATTTAGGGTTACGAATTAATCTAAGGTTGCCCGAAATGCCTAGCCTTGATAGGTGTTCTAGTGGCCTCCTCTGTAATTAGTATTTTATTACATGTAAACCACACAATAACCAAAATCTGTAAACCCCGCATTGTAATCCTTATAGAGAAAAAATTTTGATTTGATTTGATATATTTGTACGCTCGTGTGCATGTCTGTGCGTGCGCCCTCGTGTGTATGTGTGCGCGCGCGCTCGTGTTTACCTGGAGAGTTCCGGGGGTCAACGCCCCCGCGGCCCGGTCTGTGACCAGGCCTCTTGGTGGATCAGAGCCTGATCAACCAGGCTGTTACTGCTGGCTGCACGCAAACCAACGTACGAGCCACAGCCCGGCTGGTCAGGAACCGACTTTAGGTGTATGACCCACTTAATATTTGTATTTATAACTCATTACAATTGTGACTGAGTGTGGACGTATCAGTGGCTTATTACTTTGTAATTTGTTCATGACTGTAACCATGTATAGGAGTGTAAATGGTTCATAACCTTTGTAACTTGCCATGATTGTGACCAGATCTACCTGGAGTTCATTACCTTTGTAACTAGTTCATCTATCATAACTTTGAGGTCCAGTCCCTGGACCCATTATGTACCTTTGTAATCTTTTGACTACCGCCCACACCATGGGTATGGGGTGCATAATGAAGATATTAAACTAACTCACTCTGTACAGGAGGTTCTGTCGTTTTCTTGTGAGACACTCATTTATGTATATATCTTTTTTTTTTTTTTTGCTTTAATAGATGAAATTATTAGACTTTTTTCCTGTCTTGTGTGTGAAATCTGAGCATAACACTTTTTCTACTTTGGTTCCCTAGTAACCGCGATTTTTTTATTTCCGACACTGGTACATTAACCTGTAGGTGGTCACGTATGATCTGGAGAGTTGTATCTGCAGTTGGAATGGTTTAATTCGCTGGGAAAGAGTGGAGTGTTAATTACTACTGCATCAGATAATTTGTCTTGCTCTGCCTTATTATCTTGGTTAGCAAAATAATTGTTCAATTGGGTTTACCTGGAGTTTACCTGGAGAGAGTTTCGGGGGTCAACGCCCCCGCGGCCCGGTCTGTGACCAGGCCTCCTGGTGGATCAGCGCCTGATCAACCAGGCTGTTGCTGCTGGCTGCACGCAAACCAACGTACGAGCCACAGCCCGGCTGATCAGGAACTGCCTTTAGGTGCTTGTCCAGTGCCAGCTTGAAGTATCCATGTTTATTTTCCAGTTCTTGACGGCATTATCAATCTTCGTGTTTAGGGAAGTTATTTGATGTGTACTCACCTATTTGTGGTTGCAGGGGTCGAGTCATAGCTCCTGGCTGGTTATGACTGATTGGAGGGTCTTGCCAAAATCAGTCATGCCAGTTGATGTTTGCTGTTGTTCAAGGTTGTTGATCTTATTCTCAAGGTGAAGTAACTTAGATTCATGGTTTGTGGTGGCCCGGTGGCCTGGTGGCTAAAGCTCCCGCTTCACACACGGAGGGCCCGGGTTCGATTCCCGGCGGGTGGAAACATTTCGACACGTTTCCTTACACCTCCTGTTGTCCTGTTCACCTAGCAGCAAATAGGTACCTGGATGTTAGTCGACTGGTGTGGGTCGCATCCTGGGGGACAAGATTAAGGACCCCAATGGAAATAAGTTAGACAGTCCTCGATGACGCACTGACTTTCTTGGGTTATCCTGGGTGGCTAACCCTCCGGGGTTAAAAATCCGAACGAAATCTTATCTTATCTTATCTGCACGGAGAGACATATTCAGCATGAAGATTCAAGTTATCCGCCGTTAGGGTGGTGATGTAGTGCTGTAGTGTCAGGATCATTAGTCATACCTGGGAGCATTTCAGCTGGGTTATTTCCTGTGAAGGTAGTAGAGGTAGACAGGGAATCAGTCACGGTTGGTGGTGGTGTTGTAGCGTCGCCTGGGTTGGTGGGTGAGGGTGAGTCGGCCATGTTTGTTGTTGGTGATGCGTCGCTCTGGGTTGTAAGGGGTTTGGATGATGCACCGGCGTCCTGTTGGGTCGTCTTATGGAATAGTCGATTTATAGGTGCTGCCTTGCTGTTCTTAGTGCTGTTTCTTCTATTAGTTGGTCTCATAGTAGTACAGGAGTTGCTGTGGTAAGATGAAGAAACTAAGAAAGTTAAGAGCTTGGAGTAGGTAGTACTCTGTCAGCGGGGTTGTGCTTGGAGTTTGTGGGGCAGTCTTCGTTTCACTCGGTAATTTTTCGGTTTGTAGGTATCACTGTTGATTATCTTGGGTCATGCTGGGTTCTACGTACGTTAGTGCAGTTATGATTGCAATTATGCCATCATTGAAGTGTTGGTGGGCTCTGCAGGTGAGAAAAATGACAGAGCTTGCTGCCGAAAGAAAGTGATAAGACTAGTGTTCATCAAGAACTGCTTTTAACATCCTATGGGAAGGGAGCATGAACACTAGGGTCGTCCCACAGTTACTAAAAACAACAGACATAACCCCACTCCACAAAGGGGGCAGTAAAGCAATAACAAAGAACCACAGACCGATAGTACTAATATCCCACATCATAAAAATCTTTGAAAGTTTGGTCCTAAGAAGCAAGATCGCCACCCATCTAGATACCCATCAATTACACAACCCAGGGCAACATGGGTTTACAGCAGGTCGCTCCTGTCTGTCCCAACTATTGGACCACTACAAGGTCCTAGATGCACTAAAAGACAAAAAGAATGCAGATGTAATATACACAGACTTTGCAAAAGCCTTCGACAAGTGTGACCATGGCGTAATAGCGCGTAAAATGCGTGCTAAAGGAATAACAGGAAAAGTTGGTAGATGGATCTATAATTTCCTCACAAACAGAACACAAAGAATAGTAGTCAACAGAGTAAAGTCTGAGGCGGCTACGGTGAAAAGCTCTGTTCCACAAGGCACAGTACTCGCTCCCATCTTGTTTCTCATCCTCATATCTGACATAGACAAGGATGTCAGCCACAGCGCCGTGTCTTCCTTTGCAGATGACACCCGAATCAACATGACAGTGTCTTCCATTGCAGACACTGCAAGGCTCCAGGCGGACATCAACCAAATCTTTCAATGGGCTGCAGAAAACAATACGAAGTTCAGTGATGAGAAATTTCAATTACTCCGATATGGTAAACATGAGGAAATTAAAACTTCATCATAGTATAAAACAAATTCCAGCCACAAAATAGAGTGAAAAACTAATGTCAAAGACCTGGGAGTGATCATGTCGGAGGATCTCACCTTCAAGAACGATAACATTGTATCAATCGCATCTGCTAGAAAAATGACAGGATGGATAATGAGAACCTTCAAAACTAGGGATGCCAAGCCCATGATGACACTCTTCAGGTCACTTGTTCTATCTAGGCTGGAATATTGCTGCACACTAACAGCACCTTTCAAGGCAAGTGAAATTGCTGACCTAGAAAATGTAAAGAGAACCTTCACAGCATGCATAACGGGGATAAAATACCTCAATTACTGGGAGCGCTTTAAGTTCCTGAATCTGTACTCCCTGGAACGCAGGCGGGAGAGATACATGATTATATACACCTGGAAAATCCTAGAGAGACTAGTACCGAACTTGCACACGAAAATCACTCACTACGAAAGCAAAAGACTCGGCAGACGATGCAACATTCCCCCAATGAAAAGCAGGGGTGTCACTAGCACATTAAGAGACAACACAATAAGTGTCAGGGGGCCAAAACTGTTCAGCTGCCTCCCAGCATACATAAGGGGGATTACCAATAGACCTCTGGCTCTCTTCAAGCAGGCACTGGACAAGCACCTAAAGTCGGTACCTGACCAGCCGGGTTGTGGCTTGTACGTTGGATTGCGTGCAGCCAGCAGTAACAGTCTGGTTGATCAGGCCCTGATCCACCATGAGGCCTGGTCGCAGACTGGGCCGCGGGGGTGTTGACCCCCGGAACTCTCTCCAGGTAAACTCCAGGTATCAAAAGTTTTCTGTCCAGTCCCTGGACCCATTTTGTCTTAGTAATCTTTTGACTACCACCCACAGGATGGGTACGGAGTGCATAATAAACACATTAACTAGTTTCTTTGATTTTGTGCAAATCAGCAATGCAATTACATTAGATTCAGTTAGGTATATTTTCTGTTTATCAATATGGAAAATTTTATATGGGGTTACCTGTATGTACCTCAACATTACATTCATACACGCAATCTCATTAGGAGGCGACAACCATATATTGTTTACAGTAGTTACCCCGTGTAGACATGTGAGAAAACTTAGCCACCCCTGGTCACTGCAGGTGGCTCCTTCGACCTCACAATCTTGCCCATATCTATCCGAGACCAGTACGAAGTGGATAGCACCCACATGTACGGCGCTACTAATTAATTGTGGACTGTATAGATTATTGGTTTGACTGAAGGAAAGGGGGGAGTAGGTTACACACACGTATATCCATCAAGGGAAAACAGTTGTATATTGTAATACCACCACTTACCAGATTTTCTCTGGTGGTCACTTGATGTAGCTGGATCACCCACAACCTGTCAAATTACAACATACCTAACTGGCCAGTATCAGTTTGCTATAACTAGAAAGGTTACTTAACTGTGGGTGGTTGATGCTCCTTATTTCCTCCATTCAACATCTCCTTTCGAAGTCTTGCTAGGTTGATATGATGCAACCTCAGCAAGAAGCTATTTCCGATTTGTTTTGTTCCAATACAGGAGGCTGTACTCATTTAAACTCTCCGTGGATATCGGAAATGGAAGGCCAGGTTACCAGGCGCCCACATTCAATTCAATTCAATTCAAAGTTTATTCTCTATAAGGATTACAATGCTGAGTTTACAGAATTTGGTTATTGTATTGTTTACATGTAGTAAAATAATAATTACAGAGTGTACCACTAGAACACCTAGCATGGCTAGGCATTTCGGGCAGACTTAAATTAAATCTTAAGTTTAAAATATTACAAAATTATGAGAATTAAACCTTAAGTTTAAAATATTACAAAATTATGAGGTAAGTTCGTATTATGGCTAAGTGACAAAATACTAGTTTGTGAGTTTAGCAATGTGAATGCTTTTGTTTTGGCACTATACATAGTTTCAGTATTGGAGTATCACAGGCCAACTTATGACTAGTTAAGATTCATTATTTTGAGATTGAGATTGATATTTCTGTTTATGGTCAAATGGGTGAGTGAGTGTAAGTGTTAACCACCAGGTAGTATTCGTGTAATTAGTTGACAGGGTGTATCAGGGAGATAAGATGTTTTCTGATGGTAGTTTTGAAGGTGATGAATGTGTCTGCAGTTTTAGAATTTTCAGGTAGGGTGTTCCAGATTTTAGGGCCTTTGACATACATTGAATATTTGTAAAGGTTTAGTCGGACACGGGGAATGTCATAGAGATGTTTGTGTCTGGTATTGTGCCTGTGGGTTCTGTCGCAACTATCAAGAAAGCGTTTTAGGTCAAGGTTAATATTGGAATTTAAGGTCCTGTAGATGTAGATTGCACAGTAGTAAGTGTGGATGTACTGAACAGGGAGTAAGTTTAGATCTATGAAGAGTGGGGGGGGGGGTGTTGCCGGGGATGGGATTTAGTGATTATTCTTACTGTGGCTTTTTGTTGGGTTATTATTGGCTTTTGGTGTGTTGTTGCAGTTGAACCCCAAGCACATATAGCATAGGTGAGGTATGGATATATAAGTGAATGGTATAGTGTGAGAAGGGCAGTTTGCGGCACGTAGTATCGTATCTTGGAGAGGATCCCAACCGTTTTGGATACTTTTTTGGTTATGTGTTGGATATGGGTGCTGAAGTTCAGGTTGTTGTCGAGGTATAGGCCTAGGAATTTGCCCTCATTATGCCTGGCAATTAGAGTGTTGTCGATCTTAATGTTAATTTGCGCATCTCCTGCTCTGCTACCAAACATAATGTAGTAGGTTTTGTCAGTGTTAAGCGTAAGTTTATTGGCTGTCATCCAAGTCGATATTTTGATCAGCTCCTCATTAACAATGGTGTTGAGGGTGGCAAGATTAGGGTGAGAGATGACATAAGTCGTGTCGTCAGCAAAGAGAATGGGTGCAACATCTGGATATCTTTATTGTAGTAGACGTTTCGCCATCCAGTGGCTTTATCAATACAGATTCTAGGACATAATAGGAAGACAGTAGAACTATATACAAAAGATGAGGTAATCAGTCCCTCGGCCTTGGAGTTAGTGTTCACAGCATCGTGGTGGAGGAGAATCTGGAGCAAAGACAAGAAGACTGGCGGTTTATATAGGCGTCAGTTGATAGGGACGGGCAGCAGACGAGGGCAAAGTCACTGGTAGGCGGGATTCCCGAGTGGAAGTAGGTCCTTCCCAAAGAGATGGGTTAGTTGCAGCAGCCGTGAAGGTCTTGTAGATGTCCTCTGAACCAAGATTCCATGATGTTGCAGTGTCTGACAAGTTGTGCAAGGAAGGTATAAAATACCGACAATATGAAAGTTAAGACACATGTGCAACATCTGGATATCTTTATTGTAGTAGACGTTTCGCCATCCAGTGGCTTTATCAATACAGATTCTAGGACATAATAGGAAGACAGTAGAACTATATACAAAAGATGAGGTAATCAGTCCATCGGCCTTGGAGTTAGTGTTCACAGCATCGTGGTGGAGGAGAATCTGGAGCAAAGACAATAAAGATATCTAGATGTTGCACATGTGTCTTAACTTTCATATTGTCGGTATTTTATACCTTTCTTGCACAACTTGTCAGACACTGCAACATCATGGAATCTTGGTTCAGAGGACATCTACAAGACCTTCACGGCTGCTGCAACTAACCCATCTCTTTGGGAAGGACCTACTTCCACTGGGGAATCCCGCCTACCAGTGACTTTGCCCTCGTCTGCTGCCCGTCCCTATCAACTGACGCCTATATAAACCGCCAGTCTTCTTGTCTTTGCTCCAGATTCTCCTCCACCACGATGCTGTGAACACTAACTCCAAGGCCGAGGGACTGATTACCTCATCTTTTGTATATAGTTCTACTGTCTTCCTATTATGTCCTAGAATCTGTATTGATAAAGCCACTGGATGGCGAAACGTCTACTACAATAAAGATATCCAGATGTTGCACATGTGTCTTAACTTTCATATTGTCGGTATTTTATACCTTTTTTGCACAAAGAGAATGGGGTTCAGGTGTTGAGATACGTTTGGAAGATCATTGATGTATATGAGGAAGAGCAGGGGACCAAGGACACTTCCCTGCGGAACTCCAGTATCAAGTGGCTGTGTTGTTGATGCTGTGTCTTTAATGGTGACATACTGATACCTATTAGTAAGGTAAGATTTGAAATATGCAAGCGCATGGCCTCTTATACCATAATGGTCAAGTTTGTGGAGTAGGATGCCGTGGTCTACTGTGTCAAAAGCTTTTCTTAGGTCAATAAAAATTCCTAGTGGATATTCCTTATTTTCCAATGCTGTGTAAAGCAGATCTAGCATTTTTATGATTGCATCGTTAGTGCTTTTATTTTTCCTGAATCCAAATTGGCAGGGGTTGAGTATGTTTTGTGCCGTTATAAATGAATATAGTCTCCTGTGCACGAGTTTCTCAAAGATTTTGGATAGCAATGGTAAGTTTGATATTGGCCTATAGTTGTTTAAATCTGTAGGGTCACCACCTTTATGTATTGGTGTAACCCTTGCCGTCTTGAGTAGTTTCGGGAATGTGCTAGTTTCTAGTGACTTGTTAAAAAGTAATGAGATAGCATGCGAGAGGACATTGGAATTTCAATATGGTGAACTCTTTATTTCACCTAATATCACTTTGACTTGTCCCGATTTAGGAGCCGTGACTCCGTAAACTCCGTGTCCCTCGTACATTTCCATGTGTTCACTCGGAGAACGGCGACTCATTTCACTTCACACATTCTCTTAACTTAGTATTATTATCACCGATTACATTACAGTTCAAAAGACGATTTAACGCCTCATGAATTTTACACACGTTAGAGGTCGACACATTAAGATTTGAGACCGATGAGTGATGATTAAATCACGGGTCTTTTCCCCTGAACACTCCATGGCGTCACGCCATCTCCCCCCGGCGTCTACCATTATTCACTAATTTTACCGCTTTATTACAGTGGTCCCGTAAATCACGTTCCTCACTCTTCACCAGGAACAGTTACGACACTTCCTATTACGAAGTGAGGCCTATATTAATCCTTAGACAGCCGTGGACGCCAATTTCCTGGTCCCATTTTTTCCCAGCCTCTTAACTCCATTCAAAATACTCCCGCCACACCCGTCTTAGTTTAATATGTTTATTATGCACCCCATACCCATCCTGTGGGCGGTAGTCAAAAGATTACAGAGGTACATAATTGGTCCAGGGACTGGGCCTCAAAGTTTTGATAGCTGAGCAAGTTACAGAGGTAATGAATTCACAATTTACAAAGGTAATGAACTCACAATTTACAAAGGTAATGAACTCCAGGTAGGTCTAGTCACAATCATGACAAGTTACAAAGGTATTTACAGATTACAGAGGTACACACCCGTCTCCACCTCTTCCCTCCCATCCGGGAAGGCGCAGAGGTTCCTTGTTGGTTCTCTTCTTTATAATACACTTTAGAACAACAGTAATGCATTGATCATGTATATTTACATTATAAAAAATATACAGTATAATTCTGGGAAATTATTTTCCACAATGTGAGGTTAACACCTTAATGGCGTGGGTAGTCCGAGGTAGTGAGGGTAATTGTTGAAATATCTTTGTTTCATGACAGTGCACTCTTACTGGCTATTAAACCATCAACCTTCTGCCAAAATATAAGTATTATTTGATCGCTTTTAACACCAAACTAACTGACCAGGTTCATTTTAAGTGAAGTGTTATAATTTTTTCATGAGTGCTTAATCCGCTGCCGGTTTTGTAACTAACCTCTCTGTCTCATGCTATCACAGCAGTTCTGTGACGCAGACACCACCATAGATTCAGGTTCAAGATACGGTCATCAGAGGTTAGCGAGGATTAGCTAATCACCACCCTCATGGACAACAAGGCAATTCCCACCTCACAGCAATTCCTGGACACGAACCAGTACTCCCACAGGAGTATTCTTCGCTACGAGAGAATCTTTGGTCATACCTGGGTGTCAACTGGGGGCGAGACTACCACCAAGGTGTGTGAGATTACCTTAACTGTAGGTTCAGTAGCAGAACTTATAGTGCGTGCGTGTGTATGCACAAACTCACTTATGTGTAGTCACCTATTTGTAGTTGCAGGGGTCGACTTTGAGCTTGGTCCTGCCAATTTTCAGATTCACTCGTCTTAGCCTCGTGGGCTCTATCGTATCTTCTCTTAAAACTGTGTATGGAACCTACCTCCACCACTTCTTCACAAAGATCATTCCAATTTCCGACCACTCTTGAGACAGAAGAAACACTTCCTAACATCCCAGTGGCCCGTGTATGTGTGTGTGTACTCACCTATTTGTGGTTGCAGGGGTCGAGTCATAGCTCCTGGCCCCGCGCGCGCGCGCGTGCGTGTGTGTGTGTGTGTGTACTCACCTAATTGTGATTGCAGGGGTCGAGACTCAGCTCCTGGCCCCGCCGCTTCACTGATCGCTACTAGGCCCTCTCTCTCTCTGCTCTCTGAGCTTTGTCATACCTCGTCTTAAAGCTATGTATAGTTCCTGCCTCCACTATATCACTTGCTAGGCTATTCCACTTCTTGACGACTCTTGGACTGAAGAAATACTTCCTAACATTCCTGTGACTCGTCTGAGTCTTCAGCTTCCAATTGTGACCCCTTGTTTCTGTGTCCCCTCTCTGGAACATCCTATCTCTGTCCACAATATCTATTCCACGCAGTATTTTGTATGTCGTTATGTCTCCCCTGACCCTCCTGTCCTCCAGTGTCGTCAGGCCGATTTCCCTCAACCTTTCTTCATAGGACATTCCCCTGAGCTCCGAAACTAGCCTAGTTGCAAACCTTTGTACTTTTTTAATTTCTTGACGTGCTTGACCAGGTGTGGGTTCCAAACTGGTGCTGCATACTCCAGTATGGGCCTGACGTACAGAGTGTACAGTGTCTTGAATGATTCTTTACTAAAGTAATGGAACGCTATTCTCAGGTTTGCCAGGCACCCATATGCTGCAGCAATTATCTGGTTGATGTGTGCCTCCGGAGATGTGCTCGGTGTTATGGTCACCCCTAGATCTTTCTCCTTGAGTGAGGTTTGCAGTCTTTGTCCACCTAGACTATACTCTGTCTACAGTCTTCTTTGCCCTTCCCCAATCTTCATGACTTTACATTTGGCGGGGTTGAATTCGAGAAGCCAGTTGCTGGACCACGTATCCAGCCTGTCCAGGTCTCTTTGTAGTCCTGCCTGATCCTCATCTGATTTAATTCTCCTCATTAACTTCACATAATCTGTGAACAGGGACATTTCAGAGTCTATCCCTTCCATCATGTCATTCACATATACCAAAAATAGCACTGGTCCCAGGACTGACCCCTGTGGGACCCCGCTTGTCATAGGCGCCCAATGTGATACCGCATCACGTACCATGACTCATTGTTGCCTCCCTGTCAGGTATTCTCTGATCCATTGCAGTGCCCTTCCTGTTATACGTTCCTGATCGGCCACGAATGTTGATACTGTGTTTCCTTATTGTGCCCATTGCACCCCTGCTTTTCACTGGGTTTATTTTGCACTTCCTGCCATATCTCTCGCACCAGTATGTTGTTATGGCAATGTGCATATTTGGGACTAGCCCCTCGAGTACCTTACAGGTATATATTATTATGTGGAAAATTTTACATAAATTTCAGTAATGTAAATAATGTATACAGTGTGTTGCTGATGATCTAAATTTAATTTTCGAGTGAAGAAAGAACCAGCAACCGTGGAGAGAGGCGGAGAGGAAGGACGCTATAATGGAAAAATAGGGGAAGACTGCTTACTATAATCGTTGAATGGAATCAGACGACAATTAAATAATGCAGTAATGTCCTCTACTGTAGAAGTGGAAGTAAATTTGTGTAAAACCACTATAATAGAATGGTAAGATTGGATCAATTGAAGGATGCCGGTGATTTCCCTGCAACACACTTTGGATGAGTTACACCTATTTTGTATAGTAGTTTTACGTTGACCTTCTAGCTGTCTAGGTAGCATTAGGTTGTGTTCCACCTCTGGTCCAAATGGTAAGTGTTAACACTAAGAATTTATTTAATTTGTCCACCATATGCTGTTATAGTGTAATATTAAGTGTAAAAGATCCTAACAAGTATTCACTTAAGTCACAAACAATTCGTACAGTCCACGAATGCAGTTTTACCAGAATTACTGGTTTTCTTAAATATTAATAAATAATTTTAGGTCCCACTTAGTGTGAGTGTGCTTTGATTATTATTATTATTATAATCAAGGGGAAGCGCTAAACCCGGAGGATTATACTGCGCCTGGGGGGGGGGATGTGGAAGGCATTCAGGCTTAATTCGGGGAACTGGAGCACATCCAATTTCCTAAATCAAGAGCCCCTCACCAACATCAAGGAACCTTCCTTGAGGGGAGAGTGTGCTTTGAGAAGTGTGGGTATCGGAGGAGTCACTTTCCTGTGACCTATTGTAACTTAACTCCCACTTGCCTCAGAGGTGTAACAAAATTTGGTGAGTAATAATTATCTAAGTTGCATCTTACCCAAATTACATGTATGAACATAATAGTGAAGCTCATACACATAATTTCTCATAACTCCAGTGAGTACATATTCAAGACTTGAAGGCATTCCTAGTCATTTAAATGCTTTATTGGCTCTGTGTGCCGTAAACGATCTATATATTTGTTCAATCTTTGATATTTTGGTATTATTTCCCTTTTTTGAAGGTTCTTAATACCCACCCCCTTGTGGCTTAGCGCTTCTTTTTGATTACCTGGAGTTTACCTGGAGAGAGTTCCGGGGGTCAACGCCCCCGCGGCCCGGTCTGAGACCAGGCCTCCTGGTGGATCAGAGCCTGATCAACCAGGCTGTTGCCGCTGGCTGCACGCAAACCAACATACGAGCCACAGCCCGGCTGATCCGGAACTGACTTTAGGTGTGTTGTGATAGAAACACAGGCCTTATCTCTAGGCTTTATTGAACATAGAATCTTCATAGTACTTCTGCAACAACAAAATATAATGACTAGTACATCTAATAATGGCTTCTACAGGGATGGTGATGTCTTGCATATGTCAAGAGAAAAGTTATAACTACAGGCCACATATTTAAACTCACCATGTAATCTGCATCGGTGATAAATGGATAAAGTAGGAGAGAATCACACACCATATGTTGGTGCCCATGACGCACGCCAAACTGTTGTTGTTGTTAAGGGCCCCTAGAGGTGGTGCAGTATTATCCTGCTGCTGCTCCCCACAGGACCAGTATCACTACAATCTCCCCCTTCTAAAATATCAGAGACAGTAATCTCCCAAACTGTTAGGTGGGCGACGTACACGTCCCGACCTTCGTAGCTCTTGAGCCTCTTCACCAGGTTCGATATTTTCCAGCGGGGTTTGATTAACTGCTGGAGCAGAATCCTCTATTTCCATAGGGGTAGTCTCAAGGGGCTTTCCAGGAGAAAACGAAGCATCTTTCACATCTATTGGTGTATCTTGAGATTCCACACTGATAGGGATTTCAACTGGGGCTAAATGTCTTGTAGATACTGTAGTCTCTTCACCATTTTGGTAGCGAATGTGGGCGTAATGTGGATTAGCTTGCAGGAGCTCTACCTCTTCCACTAAAGGATCCGTCTTGTTCATCCTACGGTGACTCTTCAGGAGAACGGGTCCAGGATGACATAACCAAGTGGGCACGGAGGCTCCCGTAGAGGAACGACGTGAATAGTTGAGGAGTCTTTCATGAGGGGTTGCATTAGTAGCTGTGCACAGCAGTGATCTAATAGAGTGAAGAGCATCAGGTAGGACAGTTTGCCAGTGTTGAACAGGTAGATTGCGCGACTTTAATGTCATTGTAACTGCCTTCCATATAGTACCATTGAACCGCTCCACTTGACCATTGCCTTGAGGGTTGTAGCTTGTTGTTCTGCTGCAGGCAATACCTTTGCTAGCCAAAAACTCTTGAAGTTCGTTACTCATGAACGAGGATCCCCTGTCTGAATGGATATAAGCTGGCATACCAAAAATAGAGAACAACTGTGAAAGACAACTAATAACAGTTGAAGCAGCCATATTTGCACAGGGGAATACAAAGGGAAACCTTGAATATTCATCTACTATGTTAAGGAAATACCTATTCTGATTTGTGCTTGGTAGAGGTCCTTTGAAATCTATATTCAATCTTTCGAAAGGCTGGGTGGATTTTATGAGATGAGTCTTCTCAGGCTGATGAAAGTTTGGCTTGCACTCTGCACATACTCTGCATGCTCTGATCACTTGTCGCACATCTTCCACTGAGTAGGGCATGTTCTTTGATTTGACAAAATGGTACAGGCGTGTAACTCCTGGGTGACACAAAGCCTTGTGGAGAGCTGAGAGTGATTGCAAATCATGACATGCTGCTCCACAGTGGGACCTAGAGAATGCATCAGGTGAGATGTTCTCTTGACCCGGTCGGTACAGAATATCAAAGTCATAACACGATAGTTCCATCCTCCAGCGTAATATCTTGTCATTCTTTATCCTACTTTTGTGCCTCTTGTCGAACATATACATCACGGACCGTTGGTCAGTCCTTATGGTGAAATGTCTACCAGTTAAATAATGCCTCCAGTGGCGAACTGCTTCTATGATGGCCTGGGCTTCCTTTTCTACAGCAGCATAACATTTCTCTGATCCTTGAAAAGTTCTCGAAAAGAAGGCTACTGGTCGTCCTGCCTGAGATAAGACTGCAGCAATGGCAATGTCAGATGCATCCGTTTCCACTTCGAATGGTAGGGACTCATCAATGGCTTGAACTACTGAGTTTTCAATGTCCTGTTTGAGAGTATGGAAAGCGGCTTCTGCTTCCTTTGTCACAGGAAATGTGGTAGCACTCAATGGGCGGACTTTACTTGAATAGTTGTAGATCCATTGTGAGTAATAAGCAAAGAGACCAAGAGTTCTTCGGAGTGACTTTTTGTCTTGAGGCATTGGAAGTTCCCGTAGAGGTCGTAGTCGTTCAGGGTCTGGGAATATTGAACCTCCTTCCACTACATAACCAAGGATGCTAAGCCTTTTAGTTGAAAAAGTGCACTTTTCCTCATTGTAACTGATATTTTTCTTCTTGGCGGCTTCCAAAAACTTATCAAGGTTTGCATCATGTTCCTCCTGGGTCTTGCCACAAATGGTAACATTATCTAAATACGCGTAAGTTCCCATGAGTTGCTCTTCCTGAATGAGTGAATCCATAATTCGTTGGAAGCAGGCTACCCCATTGGTGACTCCAAAAGGGACTCTGGTAAACTGATACAGGCCATCACTAGCCTGAAATGCTGTGTATGGTTTATCTTCATTCCTTATAGGGACTTGATGATAGGCACTCTGCAGATCAATTGTGCTAAACACGTAGTACTGAGCAATTTTGTTCACTGTATCGTCAATTCGAGGTAGAGGGTACCCATCAAGAAGTGTAAATTTGTTGATTGTCTCAGAGTAATCGATAGCCAGTCTCCGTTTCCTATAACCATCTTTAACAACAACAACCTGTGCACGCCAAGGGGAATCACTGGGTTCTATAATACCCTCCTTCAGCAGCCTCTGAGTTTCTTTCTCAATGAACATCCGATCCTCATAAGAATAGCGGCGTGACTTAGCTGATATAGGATGGCAATCCGCGGTAAGATTTGCAAACAGCTTTGGTGGGTCTACCCTTAAAGTGCTAAGTCCACAGACAACAAGAGGAGGCAGTTCACCTCCATATGTTAAGGTGACACTACCATGCAGCTTCTGAAAGTCCTGACCAAGGATAACATCAGAGCACAGTTGTGGCAGAATAGCTAAATGTACATCTTGATAATCCTTTCCATTAACTCTGAGATTTACCTTACAAAACCCTAAGGTCTGAATAGAGAGAGATGTTGATGCCATGGAAACGGTACCTGATGAGTGATGTAGAGTCAAGGAGAGTCGTTTAACTAAGTCAAGGTTGATGAAACTCTCTGAGCTGCCACTATCAATAAGACCATCTACTTCTGTTCCTTTGATGAATACTTTCACAACTGCCTTTGACAGTGAATTTGGAGTAGCCGCAGAAGTCACTGTTGCTAGAGTCGCATGATCACTGGAATGTGTGGAGGCACTAGCTCTTGTTAATGCATTAGCACGACATACTTTAGCAAAGTGACCTTTCTTGTGGCATTTATGGCACATTGCTTCACGAGCAGGACACTTTGGACGTGGATGTCTTGAAAAACCACAAAAGAAACACACCGTACCTGCTGCTGCTGTCACTGAGGCAGGTTCCCCAGTAACTTCATTGCAAGAGTCTTGGTCAGGAATTGCAGCACTTACCACTCGAGAAGGCTGAGTGGTACTGTATACTTCAGAATTCTTCTGGGCTGAATCTAGAGCTCTTGCCTGGTCAAAGGCAGCGGCTAAGTCGAGAGTTTTATTCTCCAATAAACGCTGCCTTATTATTGGTGATTGCAGGCCACTGATAAAAGCATCCCTGATGGACTCTTCACAATACTGAGCAGCTGTCACTGCTTGGAAGTGACAGTCCTTACCTAAAATTTTCAGTGCTTGAAAGTATTCCTCTAAGGACTCATCAATCTGCTGGCGGCGAGTTGCAAGGCGATAGCGTGCAAAGATTTCATTTGTAGGTTTAATATACTGAGACTTGAGGGTTTTGATAGCATCTTCGTAGGTATTACACTCAGAAATAGCCTCATATATCTTAGGTGACACAAAATTGATGAGCAGACTTAGTTTATCTAGATCTTCTTTAGGAAGGGCTCCCAAGAAGTTTTCGAAAGTCTTAAACCAGTGCTTCCATTCCTGAGCAGCCGTTGATAAGCTGGGGTCACAGTCTAGCCTCTCAGGTTTCAGTAAACGCTCCATGTTGTGATGTAGTCTAGCGCAGGATCACCACCAGGTAGCCCAGGATTCTATGTTCAATAAATTGTTGTGATAGAAACACAGGCCTTATCTCTAGGCTTTATTGAACATAGAATCTTCATAGTACTTCTGCAACAACAAAATATAATGACTAGTACATCTAATAATGGCTTCTACAGGGATGGTGATGTCTTGCATATGTCAAGAGAAAAGTTATAACTACAGGCCACATATTTAAACTCACCATGTAATCTGCATCGGTGATAAATGGATAAAGTAGGAGAGAATCACACACCATATGTTGGTGCCCATGACGCACGCCAAACTGTTGTTGTTGTTAAGGGCCCCTAGAGGTGGTGCAGTATTATCCTGCTGCTGCTCCCCACAGGACCAGTATCACTACAAGGTGCTTGTCCAGTGCCAGCTTGAAGACTGCCAGGGGTCTGTTGGTAATCCCCCTTATGTGTGCTGGGAGGCAGTTGAACAGTCTCGGGCCCCTGACACTTATTGTATGGTCTCTTAACGTGCTAGTGACACCCCTGCTTTTCATTGGGGGGATGGTGCATCGTCTGCCAAGTCTTTTGCTTTCGTAGTGGGTGATTTTCGTGTGCAAGTTCGGTACTAGTCCCTCTAGGATTTTCCAGGTGTATATAATCATGTATCTCTCCCTCCTGCGTTCCAGGGAATACAGGTTTAGGAACCTCAAGCGCTCCCAATAATTGAGGTGTTTTATCTCCATTATGCGCGCCGTGAAAGTTATCTGTACATTTTCTAGGTCGGCAATTTCACCTGCCTTGAAAGGTGCTGTTAGTGTGCAGCAATATTCCAGCCTAGATAGAACAAGTGACCTGAAGAGTGTCATCATGGGCTTGGCATCCCTAGTTTTGAAGGTTCTCATTATCCATCCTGTCATTTTTCTAGCAGATGCGATTGATACAATGTTATGGTCCTTGAAGGTGAGATCCTCCGACATGATCACTCCCAGGTCTTTGACGTTGGTGTTTCGCTCTATTTTGTGGCCAGAATTTGTTTTGTACTCTGATGAAGATTTAATTTCCTCATGTTTACCATATCTGAGTAATTGAAATTTCTCATCGTTGAACTTCATATTGTTTTCTGCAGCCCGCTGAAAGATTTGGTTGATGTCTGCCTGGAGCTTTGCAGTGTCTGCAATGGAAGACACTGTCATGCAGATTCGGGTGTCATCTGCAAAGGAAGACACGGTGCTGTGGCTGACATCCTTGTCTATGTCGGATATAAGGATGAGGAACAAGATGGGAGCGAGTACTGTGCCGTGTGGAACAGAGCTTTTCACCGTAGCTGCCTCGGACTTTACTCTGTTGACGACTACTCTCTGTGTTCTGTTAGTGAGGAAATTATAGATCCATCGACCGACTTTTCCTGTTATTCCTTTAGCACGCATTTTGTGTGCTATTACGCCATGGTCACACTTGTCGAAGGCTTTTGCAAAGTCTGTATATATTACATCTGCATTCTTTTTGTCTTCTAGTGCATTTAGGACCTTGTCGTAGTGGTCCAATAGTTGAGACAGACAGGAGCGACCTGTTCTAAACCCATGTTGCCCTGGGTTGTGTAACTGATGGGTTTCTAGATGCGTGGTGATCTTGCTTCTTAGGACCCTTTCAAAGATTTTTATGATATGGGATGTTAGTGCTATTGGTCTGTAGTTCTTTGCTGTTGCTTTACTGCCCCCTTTGTGGAGTGGGGCTATGTCTGTTGTTTTTAGTAACTGTGGGACGACCCCCGTGTCCATGCTCCCTCTCCATAGGATGGAAAAGGCTCGTGATAGGGGCTTCTTGCAGTTCTTGATGAACACAGAGTTCCATGAGTCTGGCCCTGGGGCAGAGTGCATGGGCATGTCATTTATCGCCTGTTCGAAGTCATTTGGCGTCAGGATAACATCGGATAGGCTTGTGTTAATCAAATTTTGTGGCTCTCTCATAAAAAATTCATTTTGATCTTCGACTCTCAGTCTGGTTAGCGGCTTGCTAAAAACTGAGTCATATTGGGACTTGAGTAGCTCACTCATTTCCTTGTTGTCATCTGTGTAGGACCCATCTTGTTTAAGTAGGGGCCCAATACTGGACGTTGTTCTCGATTTTGATTTGGCATAGGAGAAGAAATACTTTGGGTTTCTTTCGATTTCATTTATGGCTTTTAGTTCTTCCCGCGATTCCTGACTCCTAAAGGATTCTTTTAGCTTAAGTTCGATGCTTGCTATTTCTCTGACCAGTGTCTCCCTACGCATTTCAGATATATTGACCTCTTTTAGCCGCTCTGTTATTCTTTTCCGTCGCCTGTAAAGGGAGCGCCTGTCTCTTTCTGTTTTACATCTACTCCTCCTTTTTCTTAGAGGAATAAGCCTTGTGCATACATCGAGTGCTACCGAGTTAATCTGTTCTAGGCATAAGTTGGGGTCTGTGTTGCTTAGTATATCTTCCCAGCTTATATCGGTTAGGACTTGGTTTACTTGGTCCCACTTTATGTTTTTGTTATTGAAGTTGAATTTGGTGAATGCTCCCTCGTGACTAATCTCATTATGTCGGTCTGGGGCTCCGCGCATACATGACTGAACCTCAATTATGTTGTGATCTGAGTATATTGTTTTTGATATGGTGATATTTCTTATCAGATCATCATTGTTAGTGAAGATGAGGTCTAGTGTATTCTCCAGTCTAGTAGGCTCTATTATTTGCTGGTTTAAATTGAATTTTGTGCAGAGATTTAAAAGCTCGCGTGAGTGTGAGTTTTCATCAGAGCTGCCTCCTGGTGTTATTACTGCAACAATATTATTTGCTATATTCCTCCATTTTAGGTGCCTTAAGTTGAAATCCCCCAGGAGCAAGATGTTGGGTGCAGGAGCTGGAAGGTTTTCCAGACAGTGGTCAATTTTTAACAGCTGTTCCTGGAATTGCTGGGATGTTGCATCCGGAGGCTTGTAGACTATCACAATGACTAGGTTTTGGTTCTCGACCTTTACTGCTAAAACTTCCACTACATCATTTGAGGCATTTAGCAGTTCTGTGCAAACAAGTGACTCTGCAATGTACAGGCCAACCCCCCCCCTTTTGCCTGTTCACTCTGTCACATCTGTATAGGTTGTAACCTGGGATCCATATTTCGTTGTCCAAGTGATCCTTTATGTGGGTCTCAGTGAAAGCCGCGAACATTGCCTTTGCCTCTGCAAGCAGTCCACGGATGAAAGGTATTTTGTTGTTTGTTGCTGGCTTTAGACCCTGTATATTTGCAAAGAAGAATGTTATCGGACTGGTGGTATTGTTGGTACTGGGGGGGGATTTTTTTTCCGGCATTAGTATCTGTATCTGTTGGTTTGGAGTGGAGGCCATCGACTGTGGTTCCACTCCAGGAATGACTGGATTTGGTGTACGATTTCTGCCATTTCCTGCCAGTTTTTTTTCCTTCCTGGCACTAAAAAACCTCTCCCTCTTGAGTGGCTGTGGCTACCCAGGTTTTCCCATGGATTTAGATTTTGCCACCGAAGTGGCTAGTTTATTGTGCACCCCATATCCATCCTGTGGACGGTAGCGCGAGAGCATGTGGATACACAAAAGGCCTAGGAACTAGGCCCCAAAGGGTTAACAGGAATACATATGGATTTATATCTACATATCTATAGTTCACTTATCTGTTACAAGCAAATTTAGGAAATTTGCTTAGTATATCTGGTATCTTATTTTCATTAATAAGATATCTTGACATGTCACATAGGTTATTATACTGTCTGTCTCTGTATTCCTCAATAAGTGGACAATTAAGCACATAGTGTTCAAGACAGTGTTTTCCCATGGCCTGGATGTTTTGTATCTTTTTGTCCCCTTTAGATGGTATGCCTGGCAATTTAAGTTATAGCACAGTCTTTCCTGTACTGAAGAGGTACACAGTTCAGGGTGAAAAAGCTTACAGGAAGGGAGTTTGCATTTTCCTTTTGTCATATGGGCATGGCATTTTCTAGGGTGGTCATAGTTGCACGTCCCATCTGTTTTTCCAGATTTCCCATGCCAGCAGATACCGAGTGCATAGTATGTGCACAGGCTTGGTTTCCGTTTGCCTTGGGTTTCTGTGACTGTATTCCCTGTTGGTGCATGTTTCCCTGTCTTACTTCTATCCTCCCTAGCACCAACAATGGAGCTCCCACCATTTGTTTTTGGTAATATATCCTCACTATTGCTAGTGGAGTCCTCTTGTTTGCTATTTCCTGCGGTATTTCTAGTTTGCAATATTGGTTTTATCTTATCTTTGACTACACTTGTTTCCCTACTATGGCTCCTGTCCCCTATGAGGTCATTCATATGTATTCCTTCCTGCGTATAATTCCCGACTACCTGGACAAAATCTCCAGCTTCACCATTACTGTCTCCCAGGACAGCATCTCCAGCTTCACCATTACTGTCTCCCAGGACAGCATCTCCAGCTTCCCCAGTACTGTCTCCCAGGACAGCATCTCCAGCTTCACCATTACTGTCTCCCAGGACAGCACCTCCAGCTTCACCATTACTGTCTCCCAGGACAGCACCTCCAGCTTCACCATTACTGTCTCCCAGGACAGCACCTCCAGCTTCCCCATTACTGTCTCCCAGGACAGCACTATCAGCCCCCCATTTACTGACTACCAGGACATCATCTCCAGCCTTACAGTTTCTGACTACATGGCCAGTATCAAGGGCAGTACCATTCAGCCCAGACTTTTTATGTTCCCATCTGTTGTAGAAAGCTTCCAGGTTTTCTATGAAAGCAGCTTTGATGTTGACCTCTTTTAATACCCTTGTGATTTTAGTCCACAGATTTATCTCATTTGGGCATACCCAAAAACACTTCCCTGTTTTAATACTGCTTGTAGCTAGTTCTTGGATATCTGCACAAGGCTGTCTGTCTTGACCTTTATCTTATTACGTTCTTTGAAAGAAAGATCACCTGACACAGTTATTCCCAGGTCTTTCAGGTGTTCCTTTTGTTCTATTTGATGATCCTCTTGAGTTTTGTGTATCATATTCCTTATGAGTGCTTCATTCTTTCCATACCTGTGAAAATTATTATTATTATTATTATTATTATTATTATTATTATTATTATTATTATTATTATTATTATTATTATTATTATGTGAGTAAATTACCTGCAGGAGATTTACAGGACATTATCTGAATTATTACCTGCAAGTAATTTAGGTGAGGTAAGTGGGGCTTAGTCACATTAGGCCGCCAAACTGTCACTCCCTCGAAACCCACTCCTTACCACTCTCACCAAAAGCTAGACCTAACATTAAATTAATAGTTATAATATTAAAACCAGTTACTCTGGTAAATTGAAGTTGTGGACTGTAAGTGATTTAGCTTGCTGGGTACACAAAAATAATTGGTATTAACACTTACCATTTAATTTCTGGAAGACACTTAATGCTGATGGAACACATCCTAACGCTACCTCTACAGCTAGGAGTTATGATGGCCAATGCATAAACTACTGTACATTATGGGTAAGCATCGCTTAGCTATGCTGTATTGTTGAGAAGGATTCATTGAAATCCTCTGTTTTTCTGTCTGTGAGAAATTAAGTGTATGAAATTCATTTACATACAGGTACAGTGGAACCTCAGTTTTCGTCATTAATTTGTTCCAGAAAGTCTGACAAAAACCAAATTCGATGAAAACTGAAGCAATATTTCCCATAAGAAATAATGTAAATCCAATTAATCTGCTCTGGACACCCAAAAGTATTAACAAAAAATACATTTTATAGAGAATAACTATAGTTTTACATATAGAAAACAGTGAGAAATAAATATAAAGGACAAATGAAATGGATAAATGAACTTTTAACATCACTTTTACCTTTATTGAAGACTCTTGTTGGCATATGGAAGATGGCAAGGAGGGGAGAGGGAGGAGAGGTTATCTCTACCACAATCACTACCACCCTTTACCACCATCACTGCCACACTCTACCTGGAGTTTACCTGGAGAGAGTTCCGGGGGTCAACGCCCCCGCGGCCCGGTCTGAGACCAGGCCTCCTGGTGGATCAGAGCCTGATCAACCAGGCTGTTGCTGCTGGCTGCACGCAAACCAACATACGAGCCACAGCCCGGCTGATCCGGAACTGACTTTAGGTGCTTGTCCAGTGCCAGCTTGAAGACTGCCAGGGGTCTGTTGGTAATCCCCCTTATGTGTGCTGGGAGGCAGTTGAACAGTCTCGGGCCCCTGACACTTATTGTATGGTCTCTTAACGTGCTAGTGACACCCCTGCTTTTCATTGGGGGGATGGTGCATCGTCTGCCAAGTCTTTTGCTTTCGTAGTGGGTGATTTTCGTGTGCAAGTTCGGTACTAGTCCCTCTAGGATTTTCCAGGTGTATATAATCATGTATCTCTCCCTCCTGCGTTCCAGGGAATACAGGTTTAGGAACCTCAAGCGCTCCCAATAATTGAGAAACAAAACCTGACTGACTCAAAATGCGTGGGATGCTTTGTGTAGGCGTGGGCAGACACGTTCAGTATGGCAGACCACCATCAACTTGATGAAAACCGAGGTGAAGAACAAAAACTGGGACAAAATTTGAAAACCGAATTTGACGAAAACCAGGGCAAACAAAAACCGAGGTTCCACTGTACTCACCGGTACATGGTTGCAAGGGTCAGGTCCTATTTCCTGGGCTTTTCCCCCAACTTGCCGCTTGCCAGATTTACTCCCTTCCAGCCTCAAGGGCCCTATTATGTCTGCTCTTCTGTAATCCAAGAAGCATCCAATATGCCCAGCCTTGTCTTTCTTGTTTCATCTCTGTGACTGCCATAGAAATACAGCAGATTTGTAAGACTATTTTCCATCCCTAAATCTATTCTGGTATTCTGTCAAGAATCACCTCTCCATGTGCTCTAATGCCCCTTTCCTTACTATCTTTTACAGGACTTAAGACAGTATGCATATATAAGATACTGGCCTATAATTCAGGGCCTCTTGTCTGCCCCCCACCCCTTTTTTTTGTACAAGGGGACTGCATTTGCCTTTTTCCAATACAAAAAAAGTGATTATATTAATAAATAACAATAGTAATGATGAATAAATTCATTTGCAGATAAAACCCTGCAATGATATTTACTAATTATCCTATGAAATTTACTCTACCCATTTTTTTTTATTAGGACTTTCTGATCAAACTTGGGTTACGACCAGGTCAGCAGGTGTTGGATGTAGGCTGTGGGACTGGTGGATCAGCCTTCTTCATGGCTAGATACTATGGTGTTTATGTTCATGGCATTGACCTCTCCTCCAACATGATCAACCTGGCTCAAGAACGCTTAGCTCGGGAGGATGTTAATGTCTCAGATAAGGTAACTGTGTGAGCAAGCTAGGAAAGCGAAGCTAGGTAAACAATACATAAATGTATGAAATAAATTCAACAGAATATAAGCATTACACAGCAGAAAAGAATAAGTGCCACCACAGCCAATATCTGGGTCAGTGAGGTAATCAATTTCTAATGTTTTATGGTAACTTGAGCTTCATAGCTATGATCTCCCCCACATCCATGTTTTGCTCCATTGTTTGACTTTGGTACTTATAATTTTCTGTCGCACAATGTCTTGTACATACATATATCTAGAAGCTTCAATAATAATAAGTTTCCCTTGTTGCTGTTATTGATTGAAGCTTAAGGTGATGATGAAGTGACTGAATCTTGTTCTGACAGGTGCAGTTCCAGGTGGCAGACATAACAAAGGTGCAGTTTGACACTGCCAGCTTCGATATTATCTACTCTCGAGACACTGTCCTCCACATCGCAGACAAGGAGGGACTCTACAAAACCCTTTATGTAAATCTTTGGTGCAAATTTACCCTTGTAGAGAAGGGCTAATAGGTGGTAATTGTCTCCAAAGGGTGAATGATATGCCCGTGGTATGGTTTATATGCAGGAAAAACTGTATTATCTGCTCCAGCAATACTATCTGCAACACTGAAGTTTTTACTATAGCTTCTAGTAGTAATAAATATAATTATATAGTAATAGCAGCACCAATATACTGTAGAATATTTATTATGCGAGTGCAGAAAGCAATTACATTCATCATTATTTTTGTGTTTGTGTGCCCCTCAACCTAACCATATTCTAATCTCTAGGACAAAATTTTCTATTCTACAAGTATGTAGAAGGAATAATGATATTCATAAAGAACCTGGGGAATGGAAGGCAATCATGTTTGACCTGAGGAAGAGGAAGGTAGCTCCAATTCATTGGCTCAAGAGCCCTTCACTGGCATCAAGGCACCCCTTTGAAATAAGAGAAATAAGCACTGTAGCACCAATGCTTTTGCACATCAGAAGCATGTGTGATACTCCTCCCTTTTACCAGCATATGCTGGAAAACTAACAGTATTACCAATCCTCCAGAGATGGCTGAAACCTGGTGGCACCCTCTTCGTAACGGACTACTGCAGAGGTGACCGCAAACACTCGCAGGAGTTCCTTGACTACGTCAAACAGAGAGGTGTGTGAACACTAGGAATGAACTAAATAATAATTGAGGTAGAAAACTTTTTTTTTAGATTCCTAGGTAGGCAATAAGCCCTTAGGGATCATATAGTGCCTAGGAATGGTAAACAGTTAAGTTTCATCAGAGGAAAGGGATGTTAGTTTCAATTCCTTGGATTAAGAGCCCTTAACCAGGTTTAGAGCATATCCCCCTTTCCTCTTCTTAAAAGGAGAGGTGGACAAAGAATGAATGGGAATGAACTATGTCCTAAGTGTTTATTCAGATGGGCAAATGTAATAAGCAGGAAATAAAGCTACTCACCAGAATTATCATTAAAATATAAGCCACAAACAAAACCACAGTGACAACAAAATAGAAGATCAATACTCTATACTTCAGTCTCACACTGACACTTCTTCAGCAAACTTTTTGCTGAAGAGAACCTATAAGATCAAACTATATAGCACAACAATCACCTTATCTTATTTCATTATCTCCAAGTGGGTTCCTTAGAGGCAATGAGTTTATTACACTTTTTCTGTTTGAATTAAGATATATCCTGCACTGTATATGCAACACTATTATTATTATTACAATCTAATATAAGAACTAAACCCAGTATGCAACACTAGAGTTACAGCCACAGGCAGTCTATTGTACAATAATAGAAGGTGTTGTTGTTCAGGGTACGACTTGCGGACAGTGCGGGAGTATGAACAGGTGCTGCAGGAAGCGGGCTACACTCAGGTAGAGGCTGTAGACCTAACCAAGACCTTCATCTCCATCCTCACTACAGAACTCATGTATTTTGAGCCCACCCGGGAGGCCTTCATCAAAGTAAGTATTAGTATTACACTAAAAAGTAATGAGGGATCATGTGGGTTATTTAACACTTTTCAAATAAGTAGGCAGCCCTATACTGAATATTATAAAAGTTGAACTGTATGATTCTCTTTATACAGTATGTTCTCTGAATTATTTCTGCACTATCCTCTTGAGTTATACAGCCTCTCCTCATTTAGCGATGTACTCGTTTACTGATGACTTGGGCTTACGACAGGCTCTCTGACCAAACCATACCACGGGCGGGATTGAACCCGCAGTCAGAGAGTCTCAGAACTCCAGACTGTCGCGTTAGCCACTGCGCCAGCTAGCTTCAATAAGATTCGTCCAACTAGGTGTATTTCTACACCATAGGAAGGTTAGCATAGGCACCACTGTGTCCACAAATGCAAGTTTTTACAGACGAATCTCCCGCTAGCATGGCCATGACGAACTCTAGCTCAAGTCCCTTCAAAGCTGTCAACATGACTCATGAAATCGTAATGACACAATTGCAAACAAACCATACCACGGACGGGATTGAACCCGTGGTCAGAGAGTTTCAAAACTCCAGACCTTCGTGTTAGCCACAGCACCAACTAGCTTCAATAAGATTCGTCCAACTAGGTGTATTTCTACACCATAGGAAGGTTAGCATAGGCACCACTGTGTCCACAAATGCAAGCTTTTACAGACGAATCTCCCGCTAGCATGGCCGTGACGAACTCTAGCTCAAGTCCCTTCAAAGCCGTCAACATGACTTATGAAATCGTAATGACATGATTGCAAACAAACCATACCACGGGCGGGATTGAACCCATGGTCAGAGAGTCTCAAAACTCCAGACCGTCGCGTTAGCCACTGCGCCAGCTAGCTTCAATAAGATTCATCCAACTAGGTGTATTTCTACACCATAGGAAGGTTAGCATAGGCACGACTGTGTCCACAAATGCATTTGTGGTTTGTTTGCAATCGTGTCATTACGATTTCATGAGTCATATTGACGGCTTTGAAGGGGCTTGAGCTAGAGTTCATCACGGCCATGCTAGCGGGAGATTCATCTGTAAAAACTTGCATTTGTGGACACAGTGGTACCTATGCTAACCTTCCTATGGTGTAGAAATACACCTAGTTGGACGAATCTTATTGAAGCTAGCTGGCGCAGTGGCTAACGTGACGGTCTGGAGTTTAGAGACTCTCTGACCGCGGGTTCAATCCCGCCCGTGGTATGGTTTGTTTGCAATCGTGTCATTACGATTTTGTGAGTCACTCTGACCAGTATGCATACCTAAATAATGTATATTAGAGCTAATTTCCTCTATTCTTTTTATTACAATATACAGTACACTACTGTATAAACATTTAAAAATATACTAAAAATGTTATAAATAGTGCATAGGTGACATTAAAACAATATCAAAGATGGTTGACACAAACCCACTACCATTATAGTAAGCTCCTCGTTTAGTGACGAATTCGTTTACTGACGTGGTCTTAGGAACGGAACTCTGTCATTAAGTGAGGAGAGGCCGTACTGTATTACAGTAATACATATATTACTTTCTCTTTGTGGATATCATTCATTATATTATTTCTTGGCACATACCATTCCTGTTCCCTACTTGCTTGCATTGTTTCTAAAAGACATGACTTGTGACTATGTACTTTATTTCCTCATGATAGTTTCTTCATTTTGTATTAATTTGATTCCTTCCAGCTTTTATCATACAAATATATAAGCCCATATGGGAAATCAAACATCAACGCAGCAATTCTAATTATTAATACATATTCACAAAAAAAAAAATGAAACAGTTTGGGTTATTCAGTGCTGTAAGTAAGCCTAAGCCAGGCAGTTTATTCACTGTTTTAAGCCTTCTGGAGATTGTGGTAGCATATTACATTCAGTTATGCTACTACTTCTGGCAATCAATTATTTGTGTTTACCACTCAATTAAAAATACAGTGGAACCTCTACTTATGAGTTTAATCCATTCTGTGACCTTGCTTAGATCTGAATTTGCTTGTTTGCAGAGTCAATTTTCCTCATTTAAATTAATTGAAATGCAATTAATCCATTCCAGCTCTCAGGAGGCACGACAAGATACTTCAATATTTCGCTAATATCATTTATACGGCTTATTTATCTATCACAATTCATCTAATATGACATAATAAACAATATAAATAACATAGAAACCTGATATATACTCTAGAATGAATAAAATATGTCATTACGTATGTGGCTACATAGTGGTATCGGCGGTGTCGGCGGCAGATGAGAGTTTGTCTGGAGACGGACAAAATACTCCTTGAATATTTCGCTAATATCAACTCTACGGCTTATTTATCTATCATAGTTCATCTAATATGACATAATAAACAATATAAATAACATAGAAACCGGATATTTAATCTAGAATGAATAAAATGTCATTATGTGACAAGTGGAGGCGGCCACAACCACTCCCGCACTGTTGTGGTAATCACTGCCATCTACTTTCGAAGCCGTCTATTATAATTATTATTATATAGTACCTTATTATTATACATGTATTATTATTATACATATTATATTCTTTCTTTCTTTCAACACACCGGCCATATCCCACCAAGGTAGGGTGGCCCAAAAAGAAAAACGAAAGTTTCTCTTTTAAATTTAGTAATTTATAAGGGAGAAGGGGTTACTAGCCCCTTGCTCCCAGCATTTTAGTCGCCTCTTACAACATGCATGGCACATATTATATTATTATTATTACAATATAAATAATTTGTAATTTTTATTCACACAAAAAAATAGAAGATTTACTTTTATACAGACTACTGCATTATTGTAATAATTGTATAAATAATGTCAACCCATTCATGATTGCATATTGGAATGGACAGTGATGTCATTTGTTTACTCTTGAACATCACCAAAGATTCCTACATTTCTGCTACTTTGAGCTCAATTTCAAGGTACTTTCCGTTGTGAAACCAATCAAAATCATAACTATTTCTGTAATGTATCTTCCATTCTATCAAATGAGACCAAAAAAACGAGAATACAACCATAAAAACCATACGAAAATACTGCTAAGGCTGAGAAGTGAACTCCATTATTTATGGTTCGATTTCTTTCATTTTTGGTGTATTTTAAGAAGCATCTTTCCATCATACATTGCCAAAGTTTCAATAGTCCAACAAACAACTGAGATCCAATTCCCTAGATGAAGAACCCCTCACTAGCATCAAGGAACCTCCCTTGAGGCCCGCTTTCATCTGGAAGGAAAAAATCGACCAAGCGACGTCTCATATCTGGAAAAACTTGCATGTGGATGGACTCGTAAGTAGAGGTTCCGCTGTACGTATTATATTTTGCTTCAACGAATTAAAATCACTTGACTAATAGAAAAGTTTATCAGTGGAGACAAAAAGCATAATGTACTGTAGTGGTACTAATACTGTTATAAAGGTATAAGGGATGAGCTTTGAACATTGCACTGAGGCAGCTGGAGGCAGTGGAGATGTCATGTCTGAGAGCTATAAATACGTGTGTGAACAAGTCTAGGGTAGGGGATCATCCCGAAAAGTGTCGGAGGATGTGGAAGAGGTTTAAGTGGTAAAGGTTTGAGCATCCAACAAGTGTGTGAGAGCATGTTTGATTAGATTAACTGGAGATAGATGAGTTTTAGGATTTCATGTGCTGTATGTGTGTGAGCAAGGTAACAATTATGAAGGGATTAAAGAAAAGCTGTTAGCTAGACTTACTCTTGTATAGTGCCTGCACTCTGAAGGATTGAGGGATAAGGGGTCATTTGAAATTTGATGAATAAATGACGTTTCCTTCTTGGGTCACCCTATCTTGTTGCAAGAGCCAGTGTGGTTAAAAGAAATACACAAAAAGTTTTGCATGTTAGGCTTGACTGTGCAATGTTTGTCTGAATCGTGACTGCCATGACCTTCCATAATAGCTATGTTCATTCCAAACATAATGAACACCCATCAAACCTGGTGGCTGTTCTCAATGATTATACAGTATTAGTGCAGTGCCGTATGACCCTTGTGCATTTAGTGCTTAGATTTGATTATAATAATAATGTGCAGTATTAGTGAAAAGTACTAAACCTGTAGGGGTCACAGCTCTTGGGGAATGGGAAGCATCAAGTTTGATGTGAGGAAGGGAAGGACAGATCCAATTCCTGGGATCAAAAGCTCTTTATTTGCATCAGGAAACCAAAATACAAAAGGCCGAAGAATTTCCCATTACAGATGACCAGAAAACTTCCCAAAGCATACAGCCTCATGTTTTCCAAAACAAGCAAAGCAATGTTTGGTTAGGTTCCTAATGCATACGGTTTATGATTATGTTATTTTATCATTAAATACACTTCTTGTTTTGGATAATGTTGGCAATTCTTGCAGGACTACAGCGAGGAGGAATACAATGAAATTGTAGACGGCTGGAAGAGGAAGGTGATCCGTTGCACTGCTGGGGACCAGGCCTGGGGCATGTTTCTGGCCATCAAGTAGACCTTGTAAACTCCTCACTATTAATCCAACTGTTTTCCCAATCCTATTAAATGGTGGTCCCATAATCCTTTTAAATGGTACTAATAGGATGATCACCTATCAATACACCTGTTCAGTCTTACAGATTTGAGCTAAGACTTGAACACATTACTCCAAACACTTTTACAAGAACAATATATATAAAATCTCAACTGGAATGCAACACTAAGTACCTAAAGTTCATACAGCAAGATGACAGAAATTAACAGGCTACCATAAAATTAAAATGAATTATAGTATTTACTTCACAAACAGCACTTGATATGAATACAGTTCCAAAGGTTATTTATAACATAGACCAGAATTGTAATATACAGTTGTAGTGTAAAAGATCTGCAGCAGATAAAAAAAAAAGGAAAAAGAAAAGAAAGTTAAAAGATATGACAATGGCTACCAGAACTAAGATAAATCATGACTTGAATGGGTCATATAGCACCTGAGGAATGGTAGGTAATAAGGTTTAATCCAAAGAAGGGGATGGTAGTTCCAATTCCCTGGATCAAAATTTTTTATTTTTTTTTTTTTTTATTATCACACTGGCCGATTCCCACCAAGGCAGGGTGGCCCGAAAAAGAAAAACTTTCACCATCATTCACTCCATCACTGTCTTGCCAGAAGGGTGCTTTACACTACAGTTTTTAAACTGCAACATTAACACCCCTCCTTCAGAGTGCAGGCACTGTACTTCCCATCTCCAGGACTCAAGTCCGGCCTGCCGGTTTCCCTGAATCCCTTCATAAATGTTACTTTGCTCACACTCCAACAGCACGTCAAGTATTAAAAACCATTTGTCTCCATTCACTCCTATCAAACATGCTCACGCATGCCTGCTGGAAGTCCAAGCCCCTCGCACACAAAACCTCCTTTACCCCCTCCCTCCAACCCTTCCTAGGCCGACCCCTACCCCGCCTTCCTTCCACTACAGACTGATACACTCTTGAAGTTATTCTGTTTCGCTCCATTCTCTCTACATGTCCGAACCACCTCAACAACCCTTCCTCAGCCCTCTGGACAACAGTTTTGGTAATCCCGCACCTCCTCCTAACTTCCAAACTACGAATTCTCTGCATTATATTCACACCACACATTGCCCTCAGACATGACATCTCCACTGCCTCCAGCCTTCTCCTCGCTGCAACATTCATCACCCATGCTTCACACCCATATAAGAGCGTTGGTAAAACTATACTCTCATACATTCCCCTCTTTGCCTCCAAGGACAAAGTTCTCTGTCTCCACAGACTCCTAAGTGCACCACTCACTCTTTTTCCCTCATCAATTCTATGATTCACCTCATCTTTCATAGACCCATCCGCTGACACGTCCACTCCCAAATATCTGAATACGTTCACCTCCTCCATACTCTCTCCCTCCAATCTGATATTCAATCTTTCATCACCTAATCTTTTTGTTATCCTCATAACCTTACTCTTTCCTGTATTCACCTTTAATTTTCTTCTTTTGCACACCCTACCAAATTCATCCACCAATCTCTGCAGCTTCTCTTCAGAATCTCCCAAGAGCACAGTGTCATCAGCAAAGAGCAGCTGTGACAACTCCCACCCTGTGTGTGATTCTTTATCTTTTAACTCCACGCCTCTTGCCAAGACCCTCGCATTTACTTCTCTTACAACCCCATCTATAAATATATTAAACAACCACGGTGACATCACACATCCTTGTCTAAGGCCTACTTTTACTGGGAAAAAATTTCCCTCTTTTCTACATACTCTAACTTGAGCCTCACTATCCTCGTAAAAACTCTTCACTGCTTTCAGTAACCTACCTCCTACACCATACACTTGCAACATCTGCCACATTGCCCCCCTATCCACCCTGTCATACGCCTTTTCCAAATCCATAAATGCCACAAAGACCTCTTTAGCCTTATCTAAATACTGTTCACTTATATGTTTCACTGTAAACACCTGGTCCACACACCCCCTACCTTTCCTAAAGCCTCCTTGTTCATCTGCTATCCTATTCTCCGTCTTACTCTTAATTCTTTCAATTATAACTCTACCATACACTTTACCAGGTACACTCAACAGACTTATCCCCCTATAATTTTTGCACTCTCTTTTATCCCCTTTGCCTTTATACAAAGGAACTATGCATGCTCTCTGCCAATCCCTAGGTACCTTACCCTCTTCCATACATTTATTAAATAATTGCACCAACCACTCCAAAACTATATCCCCACCTGCTTTTAACATTTCTATCTGGATCAAAATTATCATTGGAAAATACTAAACCCATAAGGGCCATATACCACCTGGGGAATGGGAGATGATCAGGGGTGAGCCAAGGAAGAGTGTAGCTTAAATTCTTTAGATCAAAAGCCTTTCATCAGAATCATAACACCATTTCCATCGCTTGAAGGGTGCTTGAATAATTATACTGTATTTATATAAAGTGATAAACCCTTATGGGTTTGCTGCTTGCAATGCTGTATATTTGTACTGAGTGTACCAGCAGCTGTCAGTGACTACACACACTGGATTCACTTGCTATTTGCTGTTTGATTTTAAGCAGAAGCGTGCGGTCGCTCGCCGTGTCATCCGTGACACTAAATGCACTTGCTGGCGAGATTATGTTTCCACCATCACCTCTGCTTCCTCTGAGTGCAGTCTGGAAAAAAGTGAGAAAATTGAGTGGCAAATACTCTCCTGACCCGGCTCCTGTTCTACGGGTTGCCGGTGTTGATATAGCAAACCCTCTTGACGTTGCCATTGAAATTGGCACTCATCTGGTCCGTATTTCCTGGGGGCTCCATCTATGCCCCTCGTTTCTTTCCTCAAAGTCTGCCAGAGAGTTAGTACCCTTGGACTTTTCTTCTCTCAGAGAAGAACAGTATAATGTGCCTTTTACACTTCGGGAACTGGAGGCAACACTCTCAGCTTGCCGATCGTCGGCAGCTGGGCTTGACGACATTCATATTCGGATGTTACAACATTTACATCAGTCAGCCCTTGTAGTCCTCTTACACCTCTTCAATCTTATTTGGTCACCAAGGAGTTCTTCCCCAGCTGTGGAAATCTGCCATTGTTCTCCCTTTCTGCAAGCCGGGTACTACGGGACATGATGCCTCCCACTATCGTCCCATTACTCTTACTAGTGCAGTTTGCAAAGTAATGGAACGTCTGGTAAATCGACATTTAATGTGGTATTTAGAGCACACAATAGTCTCTCCACTAGTCAATATGGCTTTCGTAAGGGCTGATCTACCATAGACCCCTTACTACGCTTGGATACGTATGTTCGTAATGCCTTTGCGAATAACCACTCAGTTATTGCCATATTTTTTGACCTTGAGAAGGCATATGATACAACTTGGAGGTATAATATTTTGACCCAAGCCCACTCCTTTGGCCTCCAACGCAATCTACCATCCTTCCTTAAGAACTTTTTAACTGGCAGACATTTCTGTGTTCGAGTCAATAATGTGCTCTCCTCGGACTTTGTCCAAGCTGAAGGTGTCCCTCAGGGATGTGTTCTGAGCACAACACTTTTTCTCCTTGCTATAAATGATTTGGCCTCTGTTCTTCCATCCAATATTTGGTCATCACTCTATGTAGATGATTTCGCTATTGCTTGTGCAGGTGCTGACTGTCACCTCATTACAGTTTCTCTCCAGCATGCAGTCGACCGTGTTTCCATTTGGACCACCAAGCATGGGTTTAAGTTTTCCAGTACCAAAACTCACCAAATTACTTTCACTAGACGCTCTATCATCTCTGATCATACTTTGTACCTCTATGGCTCCCGTATCCCTGAACGTGATACAGTCAGGTTTCTAGGCCTTCTCTTTGATCGTAGGTTATCCTGGAAACCCCACATTACCTCTCTGAAGGCAACTTGTCACAGCCGGCTGAACCTTCTTAAAACCCTTGCTCATCTTTCATGGGGAGCTGATCATCGAACTCTCCTTCTCCTACATTCAGCCCTCATTTTATCGAAACTCGATTATGGTAACCAGATCTATTCAGCGGCCTCTCCTGCTACTCTCTCTAGTCTTAACCCCATCCATCACCAATGATTACGTTTATGCCTTGGTGCTTTTTGCTCTTTCCCTTGTTGAGAGCCTCTATGCATTAGTGAATGCTCCATCCTTGTCTGATCTCTGTGATGCCCATTGCCTTCACCACTATGTACGCTCTGACGATCTCTGCAATCCTTCCATTTATAGAATGGTCCCTCTTCAAGGGGGGCTCCTTGGCGTGGTGAAGAGGCTCTTGGTCTGAGGAATTAGACCTGTCAGTCTTCTTCCTCAGACCGAACTTAATTATCCCCCAATCTCCCCTACCCTATCCCATCCTCCCCTTTTTCCTTTCCTCCTCCTCCTCCCCACCCCTCCCTTTTGCCCTTCCTCTTCTTGTCCTTTGGGATTTCTCCCACAGGCACGCTAGTTCCTAGGTAGGGGAAAGGATACCGGGGTCCATCCCATTCCGTTGAGGTTCTTGGCGGTGGCGTAGTTTGCCGTGGAATCTGGATCGCCTGGGGATGTCCCGATCCCTCTCCGGTATCCCGGAGTAGCTTTGGGTGTCTTTCGGGCGACGGGTGTATCTCTGGAAGCCACCTTTCGGATTCCGGGGGTGGTGGCCAAAGGATGTATGCTTTGTGGCGGATACCCGGCCGCCCTCTCTTTTGTCCACCGAGGTAGCTCGGCAGATGTGAGGCTGCTATTCCGGATTGCTGGTTTACTGTCATGAAGGGTAGGGTATGGCACAGGTTCCATGCTGCATCTGTGCTACTAGCGGTGCTGAGGTCCTCTTGGGCGCGGAGGGAGATTTCCGGCCCTTTCATTCCTCCTGGGAACTATTCCTCCCCACTCCCCCCTTTTTTTATTCTTTTTTTTTTCTTTTTATTTTCTTTTCTTCTTTCTTTTATTTTCTTAAAAACAAAAAGCAAAGGAGTAACCTAACCATGGAGAACCCAATCCATGAACCCACTACCCCTGGGCCCCTTCTTGATACCGCACCCCATTCTGACCCTGCCTTGTTTTTAGACCACTCTTCGGACACTCTTGATGCCCCTGTACCTCTTGCTGGTGCTGTTTCCTCACCCGCTTCAGGTACCGGGGCTTCGACTGACTCCTTCAATTTGTCTGAACTCCGCTCTCCTTTGGCTATGCTTCCGGCTTCTCCCTCTACGGTACGGCAATTTTCGAATCGCCCGCCCATTTTACGCCGGACCAACTCCAGTCCTACTCCTAAACGCCAACGTCAATCTCCTGATGATGCTCCTTCATTACCTTCCCATTCTACTCGGAAAAGACCGACACGTCATGCACTCCCTCTCCACGCTCAGTTTCCGACCACACAATGGACTAAATTCTTTACTTTAAGACCAACTTCTTCTTCTGCCTACCTTTCTGACCATAGTATTGGCAAAGCGCTCCTGCGTCATGTTGGTAGAGATATTTCATTTCATGCTCTCAAGAGCGGTACGTGCATCGTCACTGTCCAGAATGCTACCCAAGCTCATGATCTTTCTCTCCTTTCGCATATAGATACTACTCCTATCACTTTTGAAAAACATCTTTCTCTCAATTCTTGTAGTGGTACTGTCATTCTGCCCCATACCATAGTCCAACAGAATTTCCAGTCATGTGGCAATGACATTCTTGAACAGCTGGAACTCCAGGATCTCCCAATCCTCACAGTAGACACTTATGTCCTTCCTGCCCGTGGGCGGAGACGTTACCCTTGCAATGTAGCTCGTTTAACTTTTGACAGCCAAGAATTCCCGTCCTCTGTATATGTCGCGGGACATCGGTTACAAGTTCGAAAGGTGATACCTACACCGCAACAGTGTAGAAATTGCTGGCGTTTTGGTCACCCAGCGAAATCTTGCAGATCTATGGCCGAATGCCCAGTCTGTGATGCTGACGACCATTCTAATACATCTTGCAGTCAACCTCCATCTTGCTTTAATTGTAATGAAGCTCACCCTTCGTACTCCCGCCGTTGCCAGGTCTACTTAAATGAACGTGAAATCCGTTGCCTCAAAGAGGCAGAAGGTCCCCCTTATGCTATGGCAGTTACTCATCTCCGCCTCCAAGGGAGACTACCCCGTGTTTCCTATTCTCGTGTTTCAAAACATCCCCCCACTTCTGGGGTCCCATCTTCTGCAGCCTCCTCTGTTGTTACCCCTCCCATAGCCACTCCGGAATCTAATCCTTTTGCTGTCCTTGGCTCTGACGTCCCGACTACAACTCAGTCTATTCTCACATCTTTGCGTCCTTCCTCACAAGCCCCAGTATCGACAAGACCTCTTACGACACCTAATACCAATCGCCCCTCTACTTCTCAGAAGTCCAAAAAATCCACATTGCTCAAATCTTCTTTGCCCCTTCCTTCCCTTCTTCCACCTCCACACTTTACCTTTCCAGTCTCTGGGCCTAGTTCTTCCCCTCTCTCTGGCTCTATTACAAGTGTGGAGATTCACCCTCCTCCTCATACTATGCCTTCCACCCCCGTCCCCTCCCAAGTTTCTCCCTCTTCTGCCACCTCCCAGGTTTCTGCCTCTTCTGTCCCCCCCCACACTTCATCTCCAGTCCCTTACACTCTTTCCTCCCCCTCTACTTTGGTACAGTCCATTACTGTCCCAATCTTTACTCACCCTCCCCCTTCTATCTCCAGTATGGTCTCCCATACATCTTTGAATTCAGAAACACTTGAAGCCATTTCAGAATATATTGCAGAGACTAAACCTTCAATGGACACTGATTCCCTTCCTGTTCCTTCTCTTCCTTCTCCTCCATCTTCACAACCCCATTCTTCGCAACGCTCGGTTCCTTCGCTGCTTGAACGTCTTCCAATGCCACCACACGTTGACTTTTCTAACCCCTCTAGTCTGTAGGTGCCTTTCCCTACGGATTCCTGATATTTTCTTCATCGCCAATCATGGCCTATTTACAGTGGAATATCCGCGGCCTCAGGGGTAATCGGGGTGAGCTTCAGATGTTGCTTTCCAGGTTTTCCCCTGTTGGTGCTTGCTTACAAGAACCAAAATTACACTCGGCTGTTTTCCAACCTATCTCAGGCTATAATTTATTGTATTCTTCGGATCCTTTCTCAGATGGGACCTTTAATGAAAGTGCCCTTCTTCTACGCAATGATATTCCATACTGTCAACTATTTGTCCATACCTCGCTGCATTACACTGCAGCCCGTATCCACTTGAATAAGTGGTTTACAATATGTTCTTTATATCTCTCTCCTTCTCGAGCATTTTCTATCCCAGACTTTACCTTTCTTGTTTCATCCTTACCACCACCACTTCTGTTACTTGGTGATTTTAACGCCCACCATTTCCTCTGGGGGCGGTCTCATTGTGACTCACGTGGCATCCAGTTGGAGGCTTTTCTCGCCTCTCACCCCCTCCATGTTTTAAATACGGGTACTCCTACCCATTTTGATCCTCGTACTCATACTCTCCCTTGCATCGATCTATCAGTCTGCTCTTCCTCCACTGCACTAGACTTCACCTGGTCTGTTCTACCGGACTTACATGACAGCGATCATTTTCCAATCATTCTTACATCTCCTTCCTATTCACCACCTTTCCGTAGCCCTCGCTGGCAATTTGATCGGGCAAATTGGGATCTTTACTCGCAACTCACTGCTTTTAGTGAGGTTCCTTCTTCATCCTCCATTGATGAGCTCCTACACCTCTTCTCGATGTCAGTTTATACCGCAGCTTCTCATTCTATACCCCAAACCTCAGGCAGGCATTCTCAGAAGTGCATGCCTTAGTGGTCTCCTGCTTGTGCTCGTGCAGTATGTTTGAAACGCGCTGCATGGGGCAGGTACCGGTACAATAGAACTGCTGAGAGACTTCTTGATTTTAAGCAGAAGCGTGCGATCGCTCGCCGTGTCATCCGTGAAGCTAAACGCACTTGCTGGCGAGACTATGTTTCCACCATCACCTCTGCTTCTTCTATGAGTGCAGTCTGGAAAAAAGTGAGGAAATTGAGTGGTAAATACTCTCCTGACCCAGCTCCTGTTCAACGGGTCGCTGGTGTTGATGTAGCAAACCCTCTCGACGTTGCCATTGAACTTGGCACACATCTCGTCCGTATTTCCCGGGGGCTCCATCTATGCCCCTCGTTTCTTTCTTCAAAGTCTGCCAGAGAGTTAGTACCCTTGGACTTTTCTTCTCTCAGAGAAGAACAGTATAATGTGCCTTTTACACTTCGGGAACTGGAGGCAACGCTCTCAGCTTGCCGATCATCGGCAGCTGGGCCTGACGACATTCATATTCGTATGTTACAACATTTACATTGGTCAGCCCTTGTAGTCCTCTTACACCTCTTCAATCTTATTTGGGCACAAGGAGTTCTTCCCCAGCTGTGGAAATCTGCCATTGTTCTCCCTTTCCGCAAACCGGGTACTACAGGACATGATGCCTCCCACTATCGTCCCATCGCTCTTAGTAGTGCAGTTTGCAAAGTGGTGGAACGTCTCGTAAATCGACGTTTAATGTGGCATTTAGAGACACACAACAGTCTCTCCACTAGTCAGTATGGCTTTCGTAAGGGCCGTTCTACCATAGACCCCTTACTACGCTTGGATACATAGGTTCGTAATGCCTTTGCGAATAATCACTCAGTTATTGCCATATTTTTTGACCTTGAGAAGGCATATGACACAACTTGGAGGTATAATATTTTGGCCCAGGCCCACTCCTTAGGCCTCCGAGGCAATCTACCATCCTTCCTTAAGAACTTTTTAACTGACAGACATTTCCGTGTTCGAGTCAATAATGTTCTTTCCCCGGACATCGTCCAAGGTGAAGGTGTCCCTCAGGGATGTGTTCTAAGCACAACACTTTTTCTCCTTGCTATAAATGATTTGACCTCTGTTCTTCCACCCAATATTTGGTCATCACTCTATGTTGATGACTTCGCTATTGCGTGTGCAGGTGCTGTGATCTCATTGCAGTTTCTCTCCAGCATGCGGTCGACCATGTTTCCACTTGGGCCACCACGCATGGGTTTAAATTTTCCAGTACCAAAACTCACCAAATTACTTTCACTAGACGCTCTGTCATCTCCGATCATCCTTTGTATCTCTATGGCTCCCGTATCCCCGAACGTGATACAGTCAGGTTTATAGGCCTTCTCTTTGACCGTAGGTTATCCTGGAAACCTCACATTACCTCTCTGAAGGCAACTTGTCACAGCCGGCTAAACCTTCTTAAAACTCTTGCTCATCTTTCCTGGGGAGTTGATCGTCGAACTCTGCTTCGCCTACATTCAGCCCTCGTTTTATTGAAACTCGATTATGGTGACCAGATTTATTCAGCGGCCTCTCCTGCTACTCTCTCTAGCCTTAACCCTATCCATCACCAAGGATTACGTTTGTGCCTTGGTGCTTTTTGCTCTTCCCCTGTTGAGAGCCTCTATGCAGAAGCGAATGTTCCATCCTTGTCTGATCGCCGTGATGCCCATTGCCTTCGCTACTATGTATGCTCTCACGATCTCCACAATCCTTCCATTTATAGAATTGTCACCGATATTAGTAGACATTCTTTATTCATTTGCCACCCCTGTTTGCTCCGTCCCTTCTCTCTTCGCCTACATTCGCTCTTGTTTTCCCTTCAGTTACCACCTTTATATGTTCATGTAGCATCTCACTTTGCACTACCCCCCTGGGAAGTTCCAGCTGTTCGGGTCTGTTCTTTCTCACTCCCTTGCTCGAAAGCCCAACTGCCTACGGTGGCTTCCCGCTCGCTTTTTCTTGACCACTTCCATTCTCATTCTCATGCCATCGCAGTGTACACAGATGTCTCTAAGCCTTCTGAAGGCGTCGGATTCGCAGCAATGTTTCCGGACAGCGTCGTGCGGGGGCATTTACTATCTTCAGCTAGCATTTTTACTGCTGAATTGTATGCCATTCTTGCAGCACTTATTCGTATCGCATCTATGCCTGTGTCATCATTTGTGGTAGTCTCAGACTCCCTTAGTGCTCTACAGGCTATACGAAAATTTGATACATCTCACCCCCTAGTTCTCCGTATCCAACTTTGGCTATGCCGTATCTCTACGAAGCATAAAGATATTATTTTTTGTTGGGTCCCTGGTCATGTCGACGTACAGGGCAATGAACAGGCAAACACTGCTGCGCGGTCAGCAGTACATGACCTACCAATTTCCTATAGAGGTATTCCATTTCTGGACTATTTTGCTGCAATAGGTATCCACCTTCACGCCCGTTGGCAACAACGTTGGTCAAGTCTGCTTGGTAACAAACTTCATTCTATTAAACCGAGCATAGATTACTGGCCGTCTTCTTGTCATCAGTGCCGTGGTTGGGAGACCATTCTCTCCCGTCTTCGCATTGGCCACACTCGTCTTACTCACGGGTATCTCATGGAGAGGCACCCTGTACCTCTCTGTGAGCAGTGTCAAGTTCCTGTATCGATTAGCCACATTCTGTTAGACTGCCCTCTCTATCAACGAGCACGCAGAATTTACCTCCAACGCCGTCTTCGTTCTACTACTCTCTCTTTACCTTCCCTTCTTGATGATGGACCCTCCTTTAATTCTGACTCTCTCATTGACTTCTTGACAACGACTGATTTACTCCACAAACTCTGATGATGATACCTTACGCACTCCCCTCAGCCCTTTCTAGCTCAGTCTCTTGCTGCCCTTTACCCTTTCACCATCCACTTCTCCGCTGTTATCTGTAACCTATTACTCATCCGCCTCCCTTTTGCCACCTGATGCCCTCGCTTCCTTCCTGCCCTGCAGCGCTGTATAGCCCTTTTGGCTTAGCGCTTCTTTTTAATTATAATGATAATATAGAATGGTCACTGATATTAGTAGACATTCTTCATTTGTTCACCGCCCCTGTTTGCTCCAACCCTTCTCTCTTCGCCTACATTCGCTCTTGTCTTCCCTTCAGTTACCACCTTTATATGTTCATGTAGCATCTCACTTTGCACTACCCCCCTGGGAAGTTCCAGCTGTTCGGGTCTGTTCTTTCTCACTCCCTTGCTCGAAAGCCCAACTGCCTATGGTGGCTTCCCGCTCTCTTTTTCTTGGCCACTTCCACTCTCATTCTCATGCCATCGCAGTGTACACAGATGTCTCTAAGCCTTCTGACAGCATCGGATTTGCAGCAGTGTTTCCGGACAGCGTCGTGCGAGGGCATTTACTATCTTCGGCTAGCATTTTTACTGCTGAATTGTATGCCATTCTTGCAGCACTTATTCGTATTGCATCTATGCCTTTGTCATCATTTGTGGTTGTCTCAGACTCCCTTAGTGCTCTACAGGCTATACGGAAATTTGATACACCTCACCCCATAGTTCTCCGTATCCAACTTTGGCTACGCTGTATCTCTACCAAGCATAAAGATATTGTTTTTGTTGGGTCCCTAGTCATGTTGACGTACAGGGCAACGAACAGGCAGACACTGCTGTGCGGTCAGCAGTACATGACCTACCAATTTCATATAGAGATGTTCCATTTCTGGACTGTTTTGCTGTAATAGCTACCCACCTTCACACCCGTTGGCAACAGTGTTGGTCAACTCTACTTGGTAACAAGCTACATTCTATTAAACCGAGCATAGGTTACTGGCCGTCTTCTCGTCATCAGTGCCGAGGTTGGGAGACTACTCTCTCTCCCGCCTTCGCATTGGCCACACTCGTCTTACTCATGGGTATCTCATGGAGAGGCACCCTGTTCCTCTCCATGAGAAGTGTCAAGTTCCAGTATCGATTAGCCACATTCTGTTAGACTGCCCTCTCTATCAGCGAGCACACAGAATTTACCTCCGTCGTCGTCTCCGCTCTACTACTCTCTCTTTACATTCCCTTCTTGCCGATGGACCCTCCTTTAATCCTGACTCTCTCATTGACTTTTTGACAACGACCGATTTACTCCACAAACTCTGATGATGATACCATTCGCACTCCCCTCAGCCCTTTCTACCTCAATCTCTTGCTGCCCTCTACCCTTTCACTATCCACTGCCCCACTGTTCTCCGTAACCTATTACTCATCCAGCTCCCTTTTACCACCTGATACCCTCGCTTCCTTCCTGCCCTGCAGCGCTGTATAGCCCTTGTGGTTTAGTGCTTCTTTTTGATTATAATAATAATAATGTGTATTTGTACTGAACATGTTTGTGGCAAGAATGTGGTATTTATAAAATAAATCTCTGGTATCTACATTTATCCAGGTTTCTTAGTGTTGTGTTTTACTAATTATCAGGTTTGAGCCAAGGAATGCAGGTAGCTCACAATTCTTCAGATTAAAAACCATACTATAAGAAATCCCCTGCATTTATTAAAAATTCATGATTTTGTTGGGTAACGAATGCACTGTATAAAATGTAAAAAACACGTATAAAGATGAGTGATCATTTAATGAAATGGTCATTCAATGTTTTAAATAATTTTCAAAAGAAAAAAGGGTGGTTTAATGTGCAGTGCAGTGCATGAGAAAAAAAAAAACTCCGTGTTTTTGGTTTAAAACAGCGATTTTGCAGTGTACTCTCGTTTTCTTGGTCTCATTTGATAGAATGAAAGATATATTACAGAAACAGAGATGATTTTGATTGGGTTCTTGATGAAAAGTACCTTGAAATTGAGCTCAAAGTAGCAGAAATGTTCGATTTTTGCCAATGTTCAAGAGTAAACAAATCACGCCGTGCATCCAATATTCGTCAACTGGTGAATCTAATATTCTTTCACAAGTGCGCTGATATTATTTATACCATTTTTACAATAATGCAGTAATCTGCATAGCAGTAAATCTATTTTTGTGAGAATAAAAATTCAAAATGGAAAGCAAGAGTAATATAAGAGGGGCCTGGAGACATGACTAATGAACAGAGAAAATGTTATTTTTAGTGCCAGCAATGTCTGTCTTGTTTATTCTGGACCCTATTTTGAAATTGGCATCTTTTGAAATTTGTGTGAAATTGGCCAAATTGCCAATTTCTGACCACTTTATTGGGTAGTTGAAATTGGTAAATGGGTAGTTTCTTGTACTCAGTTGATAGAACAAATGGAGTTCTAGGGAAATAGCTATGATTTTAGTTGGCTGGAACAATGGAATTGCCTGAAAATAGGGCTCAAAGTGGCCAAAATTACTCCTGCATAAATATCGCCGATATCACTAACTTCGTGAGAGGATAATTTCGTAAGTTTTCCATCAAATTTTGTACTTTTAGTGTCATTACCATCGGGAAAAATTCCCTATCATTTCATAAGAATTTTTTTTTTTTAATTTCAACCCTGAGAGTGAGTTCAGAATTGGGGGTCTCGACCCTGAAAGAGTTAATGATATTTCAAGCATACTGTACTGGTAGTGGGTTTGTGTCAACAATCTTTAGATATTGTTTTAATCCTTAAACTGTCTAAATTCAGATCTACATTGTTACCGCTAGCACTCCAAACGTAGATCAACATTTTATTTTTCCTGCCTCCAAATTTGGCACGATTGGCCCGAGATGCCTGCTCAGTATAGAATGGGTCTTAACACTCTGTATATACTGTATTAAAAAATCTGGAACCACTTAGTACCTTGTGGGAGCACCAGTTCAACTGAGTGCCAGCTAGAGCAAACAGCGTGACAAACACCAAGGATTCACTGATGCCATGTTATATTAACACTCCCTCTTTAAGAGGAAAGTGATGTTGGCCAAGAGTTTAGTGGCTTTAAGGTGGATGTGGCCACAAGTGGTTGAGGAAATATAAAAAAACCTCGATAATAACCCATGTGCAACAATTGTGCAGCATCCTTCAATTTTGCCAGAATGTCCTGTAACCCATGTCCCAAGTAAAGAGAAACGATTCTGAAGTGTGTAATAGTAATCGGCTTGCTGGGTGGCCAGCTGGCTGGATAACTGACTGGGTGGGTAGCTGATTGACTTTGGCTCTCTCTCCATCTGTATCTATTTTTATCTCTATCTCTGTACCTCTGTCTATGTCTTTGTGTCTACCTGTCTCTATTGCTTTCTCTGTTTCTATCTCACAGATACACATAAATACAGTTATCATACATAGTATAAATTACCTAGGATAACCCAGAAAATTCAGACAAAGTGTTATGCTAAGCTTGTAGATAATAAGCATGACTGACAATAAGCATTTTCACTTGATCAGGAATCAGACATGACTCTGCATCATGTATAATACCTGTTGGCTCATGAGTGGTTCTCTGAGACAGAGACGCACAAATTAACATTAAGATCGACAACACTCTAATTACCAGACATAATGAGGGCAAATTCCTAGGCCTATACCTTGACAACAACCTGAATTTCAGCACCCATATCCAACACATAACCAAAAAAGTATCCAAAACAGTTGGGATCCTCTCCAAGATACGATACTACGTGCCACAAAATGCCCTTCTCACACTATACCACTCACTTATTTATCCATACCTCACCTATGCTATTTGTGCTTGGGGATCAACTGCAGCAACACACCTAAAGCGAATAATAACCCAACAAAAAGCTGCAGTAAGAATAACCACTAAATCCCATCCCTGGCAACACACCCCCCCCACTCTTCATAGATCTAAACTTACTCCCTGTTCAGTACATCCACACTTACTACTGTTCAATCTACATCTACAGGACCTTAAACTCCAATATCAACCTTGACCTAAAACGCTTTCTTGATAGTAGTGACAGAACCCACAGGCATAACACCAGACACAAACATCTCTACGACATTCCCCGTGCCCGACTAAACCTTTACAAAAATTCAATGTAAGTCAAAGGCCCTAAAATCTGGAACACCCTACCTGAGAACTCTAGAACTGCAGACACATTCATCACCTTCAAAACTACCATTAGAAAACATCTTATCTCCCTGATACACCCCATCAACTAACTACACGAATACCACCTGGTGGTTCACACTTACACTCACTCGCCCATTTGACCATAAACAGAAATATTAATCTCAAATCTTAAAATAATGAATCCTATGATACTCCAATACTGAAACTATGTACTGTGCCAAAACAAAAGCATTCACATTGCTAAACTCACAAACTATTATTTAGTCACTTAGCCATAATACCAACTTACCTCATAATTTGTAATATTTTAAAATAAAGAATTAAACTAAGTCTGCCCGAAATGCCTAGCCATGCTAGGCGTTCTAGTGGTACACTCTGTAATCATTATTTAACTACATGTAAACCACACAACAACCAAATTCTGTAAATTCAACATTGTAATCTTTATAGAGAATAAACTTTGAATTTGAATTTGAATTTGAATTTGACAGAAAGACAGATAAGCAGATAGAGCTAGACAGACAGACATATTTGTGTGTAACAGTGAAAACAAACAAAGCCACAGTTCCCTGGAGAAGTGCTTGATCAAGTGTCACTCCACTGCTGCACTGTCAGCAGTGAAGTGACACTCATCTCACACAGTGCCTCAAGGAGTTTCGTATGTACTTCAGCATGTCTAAAGCATTGCTGGGACCTTTGAATACTTTGCATATATTTGTAGACAATAGTATGCAACCAAGACAGGTGAAAATGTTCACCTGTCAGTGTGTTTGTGACTGAGTACTATTTCAGCACCTAATTAGTGTCAGAACAAAGATTGGCTATGAAGTCACAAGAACTACTACAAATTGTAATTATCAGAACAAATTATATAAATTAAAATAAAATGAGAAAAAAAGGTATATTGGCAACCCTTCTGCAAGAGGCAGGACTCCATGTTGCCGTCAGGTGAGCATCCAGCACCAACTTCACTGTCTTATATCTTGGCATGTACTGACCCTAAAAAATTGTTTGGGGTCTTATTACACAGAAAACTGATCTCGTTAATTTAATTTTTTTTTTTCCAAAATATTCGGAGCACTGGCAGTGAAAATGTAGATCTACATTTGGACACTTCAAGGGTTAATGTCACCTTTGCACCATTTATAACATTTTTAGTATGTTAAGATTATTATTATTATAATAAAAAAAACGCTAAACCACAAGGATTATACAGCAAGTATATTAAGAATAGACCTAGGCATTAAAAACAATAAAAAGATAAATACACATACAGTAAACTGGTTGGAGAGCTGGCCATTAGTCTGAGCGCCCCCTCAAGGAAGGTTCCTTGATGTTGGTGAGGGGCTCTTGATTTAGGGAATTGGATCTGTGCTCCAGTTCCCCGAATTAAGCCTGAATGCCTTCCACATCCCCCCCCCCCCAGGCGCTGTATAATCCTCCGGGTTTAGCGCTTCCCCCTTAAGATAAGATAAGATAAGATAAGATTTCGTTCGGATTTTTAACCCCGGAGGGTTAGCCACCCAGGATAACCCAAGAAAGTCAGTGCGTCATCGAGGACTGTCTAACTTATTTCCATTGGGGTCCTTAATCTTGTCCCCCAGGATGCGACCCACACCAGTCGACTAACACCCAGGTACCTATTTGCTGCTAGGTGAACAGGACAACAGGTGTAAGGAAACGTGTCGAATGTTTCCACCCGCCGGGAATCGAACCCGGGCCCTCCGTGTGTGAAGCGGGAGCTTTAGCCACCAGCGGTCGTTAAGCAGGTAGGTGAGGAGTACCTGTAGGGGTGATTCAGAGGAAATAATTCCCAAAGCCAGTTGTGGATTATGGGTGGGAGACTACTCTCCCCCGCCTTCGCATTAGCCACACTCGTCTTACTCATGGGTATCTCGTGGAGAGGCACCATGTTCCTCTCTGTGAGCAGTGTCAAGTTCCAGTATCAATTAGCCACATTCTGTTAGACTGCCCTCTCTATCAACGAGCACGCAGAATTTACCTCCAACATCGTCTCCGCTCTACTACTCTCTTTTTAACTGACAGGCATTTCCGTGTTCGGGTTAATAATGTGCTCTCCCCGGACTTTATCCAAGCTGGTGTCCCCCAGGGATGTGTTCTGAGCACAACACTTTTTCTCCTTGCTATTAATGATTTGGTCTCTAGTCTTCCATCAAATATTTGGTCATCACTCTATGTTGATGACTTCGCTATTGCCTGTGCAGGCGCTGACTGTCACCTCATTACAGTTTCTCTCCAGCATGCAGTCGACCGTGTTTCCAATTGGGCCACCACACGTGGGTTTCAATTTTCCAGCACTAAAACCCACCAAATTACTTTCACTAGACGCTCTGTCATCTCCGATCATCCTTTGTACCTCTATGGCTCCCGTATCCCTGAACGTGATACGGTCAAGTTTCTGGGCCTCCTCTTTGATCGTAGGTTATCCTGGAAACCTCACATTACCTCTCTGAAGGCAACTTGTCACAGTCGGCTGAACCTTCTTAAAACCCTTGCTCATCTTCATGAGGAGCTGATCGTCGAACCCTCCTTCGCCTACATTCCACCCTTATTTTATCGAAACTTGATTATGGTGACCAGATCTATTCAGCGGCATCTCCTGCTACTCTCTCTAGCCTTAACCCCATTCATCACCGAGGATTACGTTTATGCCTTGGTGCTTTTCGCTCTTCCCCTGTCGAGAGCCTCTATGCAGAAGCGAACGTTCCATCCTTATCCGATCGCCGTGATACCCATTGCCTTCGCTACTATGTACGCTTTCATGATCTCCGCAATCCTTCCACTTATAGAATGGTCACTGATATTAGTAGACATTCTTTATTTGTTCACCGCCCGTTTACTCCGTCCCTTCTCTCTTCGCCTTCATTCGCTCTTGTCTTCTCTTCAGTAACCACCTTTCTATGTTATGTAGCATCTCACTTTTCCCTACCCCCCTGGGAAGTTCCAGCTGTTCGGGTCTGTTCTTTCTCTCTCCCTTGCTCGAAAGCCCAACTGTCTATGGTCGCTTCCCGCTCTCTTTTTCTTGACCACTTTCACTCTCATTCTCATGCCATTGCCGTGTACACAGATGGCTCTAAGTCTTCTGACAGCGTAGGATTCGCAGCAGTGTTTCCGGACAGCGTCGTACGAGGGCATTTACTATCTTCGGCTAGTATTTTTACTGCTGAATTGTATGCCATCCTTTCAGCACTTATCCATATTGCATCTATGCCTGTGTCATCATTTGTGGTTGTCTCAGACTCCCTTAGTGCTTTACAGGCTATACAGAAATTTGATACACCTCACCCCTTAGTCCTCCGTATCCAACTTTGGCTACGCCGCATCTTTACCAAGCATAAAGATATTGTTTTTTGTTGGGTCCCTGGTCATGTTGACGTACGGGGCAATGAACAGGCAGACACTGCTGCGCGGTCAGCAGTACATGACCTACCAGTTTCATATAGAGGTATTCCATTTACGGACTATTTTGCTGCAATATCTTCCCATCTTCACACCCGTTGGCAACACCGTTGGTCTACTATGCTCGGCAACAAACTTCAATCTGTTAAACCAAGTATAGGTTACTGGCCGTCTTCTTATCACCAGTGTCGAGGTTGGGAGACTACTCTCTCCCGTCTTCGCATTGGCCATACTCGTTTTACTCATGGATATCTCATGGAGAGGCGCCCTGCTCCTCTCTGTGAGAATTGCCAAGCTCCATTATCAGTCAGCCACATTCTGTTGGACTGCCCACTTTATCAACGAGCACGCAGAATTTACCTCCGTCGTCGTCTTCGCTCCGCTGCTCTCTCTTTACCTTCCCTTCTCGCTGATGGACCCACCTTTCATCCGGACTCTCTCATTGACTTTTTGACAACAACTGACTTACTTCACAAATACTGATACCTTCAGCCCTTTCTACTTCAATCTCTTGCTACCCTCTACCCCCGTACTATCCCCTGCCCCGCTGTTTTCTGTAACCTACTGATCATCCCTCCTCCCTTCTGCCATCCAATACCCTAGCTTCCTTCCCTACCCTGCAGCGCTGTATAGCCCTTGTGGCTTAGCGCTTCTTTTTAATTATAATAATCTACTACGTACTCTCTTTACCTTCCCTTTTGCTGATGGACCCTCTTTTAATCCTGACTCTCTCATTGACTTCTTGACAATGACTGATTTACTCCACAAACTCTGATGATTATACCTTTTGCACTCCCCTCAGCCCTTTCTACCTCAATCTCTTGCTGCCCTCTACCCTTTCACCATCCACTGCCTCGCTGTTCTCCGTAACCTATTACTCGTCCATCTTCCTTTTGCCACCTGATACCCTCGCTTCCTTCCTGCCCTGCAGCGCTGTATAGCCCTTGTGGCTTAGCGCTTCTTTTTGATTATAATAATAATAATAATAATAATAATAATAATGTGGATTATGGGATGTTCCTCAATGAAGGCGTCTTGATGCTAATAAGGAGCTCTTCATCCGAGGAATGGGACTTATCCTACTTTTCTTCTTATTATCAGTCAAAACTGAACCTGATTGCCTCCCTTTCCTTGATGCACTGTATGACCCTAACGAGTTTAGAGCTCAAATGAGTAATAAAAAAGGACCAATGATGATTCAAGATTTAATTTTTCAAGGACAAGATTCTATAGAAAAGCAAGGGTTTATCTTTCATTTTTCCCTACAGAAAAATGGTGTCACATCAAAACATAGTACACACTGATCCGATATACCACACTTAAGATAAAGAAACACTAAGGCTTACTGGTAGATATATATTTGGTTTGTTTCTTTATAGACATTTACATAATTTATGAAATTTTATTATATACCAAAATAACTCTATTACCCATTTACATAATTACAGTATTTCATTTTACACAATTTAACTTTTTATTTACACGGGAACATTTGTATATCTCTTCAAGAACATTCTGATGTCAATCAACTTTTTTACAAAATGTTGGAAAACATTAACCATTTGGTTTGGGGAATAACAATGGCCATATTGTAACATGGATTAAACATATCCTAAAAAAATGAAGTGGTTTCATTTCAATTTTCCTATGGAAACAGATTACCAACATATACAAAAGTCATGCCAGTTCAATATACCATAATTACAATGGAGAAAGCCATAAGAGTAATATTAAAGAGCTTCTATCCACATATATTCTTGTTACATAATATGACATTTAAAACACTGTGTTCTGACTCAATTTACACCACATAGGTTATGATAACTACAGTAATTATGGTTTGCTATTAACAAAAATAACAAAGAAGTTAGAGTCGAGGAATCGTACTTCATTATTAAAAAATAAAACATTAGCAATTTAAACAATGAACATATTGCTTATGTGACAGTGGTCCCTAAGACTACCAGTATATATACAGTACACTGCATTACCTTCAACATACTGTGCTAACATTGTCACTGTAGAGTGGCTACTTTGCCAATATCGTAATATAAACTCCAACTTACATATTTAATCATTTTTATTCCACAGCCCTTTAACCCTTTGAGGGTCGACAGGCCCTCTCCGAAACTCGTTCTCAGGGTCGGCCAAATTTAAAAAAAAAAAAAATTATTTTCTCTTATGAAAAGATAGAGAATCTTTTCCCGATCATAACAACACCAAAAGTTTGAAATTTGATAGAAAACTTACGGAATTATGCTCTCGCAAAGTTAGCAGTCTCGGCGATGTTTACGGATCGGCGATTTTGCCCACTTTGAGCCCCCTTTTCGGCCAATTTCACTGTACTAGTCGACAAAAAACATGAATATTTCGCTAGAACTCCATTTTTTCTATCGAATGGGTGCAAGAAACCACCCATTTATAAATTCAACTATCCAGTACAGTGGTCAGAATTTAGCAATTTTGCCAATTTCACACAAATTTCAAAAGATGCCAATTTCGGAATAGGGTCCAGAATAAACAAGAAAGACATTCCTGGCACTAAAATGACATTTCCTCTAGTCATTAGTCACGTCTCAAGGCCCCTCTTATATTCTTTTGCTTTCCACTTTGAATTTTTATTCTCACAAAAAATATAAGATTTACTGTTATGGAGACTACTGCATTAGTGTAAAAAATGGTATAAATATTATTGGTGCACTTGTGAAAGAATATTAGACTCACCAGTTGACGTGTATTGCACGCTTGGCACGATTTGTTTACTTTTGAAGTTTGGTAAAAATCGAACATTTCTGCTACTTTGAGCTCAATTTCAAGGCACCTTTCATTGTAAAACCAGTCAAAATCATCTCAATTTCAGTAACATGTCTTCCATTCTATAAAATGAGACCAAGAAAACTAGAATACAACAATAAATACTATACGAAAATACACTGCAAAGTCGCTGATTTATTAAAAAAAAATGGAAAAAGTTTTTTTTTTCTCATTATGCACCGTGTGCTGCAGGATTTTTTTTAGACTGTGCACACTGACCACATAGACCCATTCTTTCATATGAAGGCCTACCAGCTTTCTCCCACTAGATTTGAGGTCGCTAGAATTTATGAGTACTAGTACGTCAAAAACCCCTACGCATAAGATGTACTAGTACGACGAAAACCCTCAAAGGGTTAAAGATGTCCCAAAACTCTCTCTACCCCTTTATACTTCAACAATGATTAAGATGTTTTGCTTGACATTTTATTGATACTGATATACATACTGTACAAGAGGTTGTCAAGTTTGTAACTTTGTGCAAAGAATAAAATATACGTTTCAAAATTTTAAGAGTAGGAAAAACAGGTACAGACACCCAAAAGATAGTTTTTGTAGCACCACATTAAATTTTTAGCATTATGGCCATCATCCAATGTGGTAGGGTGACACCCCCCCCTCCCCCCGAAAAAAAAAGCAGCAGCACTTTCACAGTCATTCATTCAATCACTGTCTTGCTAAAGTCATGTTGACATCCATAATCTTCTCGCATTTAAGCAAGCCATGAAGCATTTATCTTAAAGGTATGAAATATTTATCAGAATTTGAACAAGTGCAATCCTGTTCATAAAGCTTGTTCTATAATTTACTTTTCACTTAATATGAGTATTTATATACACTACTTACAATGGCCAAAAAAAAATTGCAGTAAAAAATAATTTTTTTAATTAGTAAAACAATAAAATCTAACCTAGCGTTTCAGTTAGCTCCTATGATCCCTCGTCAAAGTAGTTAAACATGAAATTATAATCAGTACAACTAGTTTAGAGCACCTACATAAACAGTACTAGCATGCATGTAATTCCTAGAAACAAATTGACTAGAAAACATTTGATTGAATATTGTACATTAATGTACATGTGAAATATTTTAAATTTTAGTTTGACACTGTACTAGTAAAAAAAATATACTCAATAGCAATTTTAGCAAGATGTTTCCATTATAATATTAAATTATTGACTTAATATTACAGTATTGCATTCATGGGGGACCACTAAACATGTATGGGTCAAATTGCCTACTGGAATGAAAGGCAATCAGTTTCACTACAAAGAAGAGGAAGTTGGGTCAAATACAGTTGACCAACAGCCTTTCACTGGGATCAAGTAGCCTCCCTTGAGACCTATCACACCGTAGATGGATAGAAGCTACAGTGGACCCTCCCTTTTCGTTGGGCTCTATTTTCACTCACTTCCGTTATCGCCGATTTTTTCCGTAAAATTACTGGCACCATTGTTGTTGCTATCCTCTGTTCTAGTCGGTGGTACGGTAAAAATAATGGCTCCATTTCCGTTGCTTTCCTCTGTTCTCGTCGGTGGTATGACACCTGTCTGAGTGCTGACCGCACACAGCCTCCCACACACATTCTGAGGCAGTATCGCTTTGTTTCTATGTGGGTGAACATTATTCTGTGAGGCCACAGGAAACATTTCATAATAATTCATTGTTTTTTGCACTTGTTAATTATGTGACTGCTAAATAAGTCACCATGGGCCCAAAGAAAGCTGCTAGTGTCAGCTCGTTGATACAGAAGGTGAGAAACATGATAGAATTCAAGAAAAAACTCGTAGCAAAGTACCAAAGTGGAGGAGGAAGAGAAGGGAGAATGTGCCTTCTTCAGTGATTCAATGCTTCTACAATGTGTACGATACTAAAGCAGCAGCAGGAGTCGAAAGGCTATAGCGCCAGCCAGTGATAAAGTGTAGCATTAACAGTGTAGCAAGTAAGTTAAGCAATTACGCAATAGAAAAAGGACGACACAAAACTGACTCCTCCATTGTTGTTTGAGGTATATAGGGCACTAACAAACATACACTACCCTGCCTATCTTCCACCACCCTAAACCAATGCTAGCATCTCCAAGGTACAGTAAGTGTAAATACTATTTCTTATTTATAAATTACGTACATTGTTTGTGTGAATAGTGTTGGTGGCTTCTGCTGCTGCCTACCACTAATAAGTATGGCTTCTCTCAATGGTCCTTATAAACCCAACAACATCACCACCACCATCACTTACTCCTCACATACGTAATGACACATTTCATTCATTCTAGAGTATATATCGTGTTTCTATGTTATTAATATTGTTTATTTTGTCATATTTGATGAATTATGACAGATAAATAAGTTGTGGAATACAGTTCTTCTCTATAAAATGTATTTTTTGTTGAAACTTTTGGATGTCTGAAATGGATTTACTTTACTTCTTATGGGGAAAAAGGTTTCAGTTTTAGTCGATTTCACATTTCGTTGGACTCTCTGGAACGAATTAAAGATGAAAAGGGAGGGTCCACTGTATTCTATTATGCCACTTTAACTGGCTATTTTGCTGGTGTCACTTCAACAGAACACTGAAAATCTTTCCTATTCCCATGGCATAGTGAAGCTAGGTTAAGTGTATGCATATCCTAAGTCTTTCTCCCCCATTAAATATAGTACGTATCACACTAACATGAATCACATTATTTCTAAAAGCTGATTTTACACAAAAATTGTTAAATCTTGCAAATCTAGTACAGTATTTTTATTTCTTTGTAATGAAAGCACCAATACATTTGCTAACTTACCGAGTAATTTCTTTTTCTGGAATACTGGGGAGCTTCCAGTATCAACATGTCATTATATAGTATATATAAATTACTATAAAACAATCCTTGTAGACAGGAATTTTTTCAATCCACTTTTGCCAAGATGATCGCAACACGACTTGGAATGTACACCTGAAATAAAAGAAAACTTATATTTCTCCTCAATAATTAGTATGACATCCTATTTATGATATATTTATATTGGGAAGATGGCGGGAATATTTTGAGGAACTCTTAAATGTTGTTGAAGAGAGGGAGGCAGTAATTTCATACACTGGATAGGGAGGTATAACATATGTTAGGAGTGAAGAAAAACCAGATGTGAGTGTTGGGGAGGTGCATGAGGCATTAGGTAGAATGAAAGCGGGTAAAGAAGTTGGAAATGATGGAAGAATGAAAGAAATGTTAAAATCAGATGGTATATAGTGTTGAAGTGGTTGGTAGTACTTTTGTTCAATAAATGTTTGAAAGAGGGGAAGGTACCTATGGTCTGGCAGAGTGTATAATTCCTTTATACAAGGGAAAGGGGGACAAAAGATTGTAAAAATTATAGGGGAATATTTTATTGAGTGTTAGGTAGTAGGTTGGTAGACAGCAACCGCCCAGGGAGGTACTACCTTCCTGCCAAAAGTGTAAAACGGAAACCTATAATTTTTTTTACATGATGGTAGGATTGCTGATGTCTCTTTTCTGTCTAAAACATGCAATATTTCAGGTACATCTTGCTACTTCTACTTACACTTAGGTCACATTACACATGCATGTACAAGCATATATATATACACACCCCTCTGCATTTTCTTCTATTTTCTTACTTGTTCTTGTTTATTTCCTCTTATCTCCATAGGGAAGTGGAACAGAATTCTCCCTCCATAAGACATGCATGTCGTAAGAGGTGACTAAAATGCCAGGAGCAAAGGGCTAGTAACCCCTTCTCCTGTATGCATTACTAAAGTTAAAAAGAGAAACTTGTTTCTCTTTTCGGGCCACCCTGCTTCGGTGGGATATGGCCGGTTTGTAGAAAGTAGTAGTTTACCAAGTACCAGGTAAAGTGTATGGTAGGGTTATTATTGAAAGAATTAGAGGTAAAGATAGAAAGCAGGATTGCAGATGAATAAGGAAGCTTTAGAATGGGTAGGGGATGTGTAGATGAAGTGTTTACATTGAAGCATATAAGTGAACACTATCTAGATAAAGGTAATAATAATATAATATCTTTATTTCTTCTAGGTAGTAGGTTGGTAGACAGCAACTGCCCAGGGAGGTACTACCGTCCTGCCAAGTGACTAAAACGGAAGCCTGTAATTGTTTTACATGATGGTAGGATTGCTGGTGTCTTTTTTTCTGTCTCATACATGCAAGATTTCAGGTACGTCTTGCTACTTCTACTTACACTTAGGTCACACTACACGTACATGTACAAGCATATATATAGACACCCCTCTGGGTTTTCTTCTACTTTCTTTCTTAATACACTTTTATCTTTACAATACACTTTTATCTTTATAATACACATTTTTTAAATTAAAATCTCTTTAGCCACAACTTCCTAATACTTCAGTAGAATTACATGCCAAATGCATGTGACCAGTGTATAAAATTTCAAGATTCCATGACAGCACTGATTAAACTGTAAAAGAAAAAAAATGAAAATGATAACCATACCTTAATATTATTAATTATATCTCAAACTGGCCAGTGGGTCAAACTGTGATGTTTCCCTAATGTAATCTAAGTTGATTTTAAACAAGTCTTACAAAACTAGATCATCATCATCTTTCAACCAAATTGGCCATATACCACTGAAGCAGGGTGGCCCAAAAAGAAAAACAAACGTTTCTCTTTTTAGCTTCAATAATGTATACAGGAGAAAGAGTTACTAGCCCCTTGCTCCTGGCATTTTAGTCACCTCTTATAGCACACACGGCTTATGGAGGAAGAATTCTGTTCCACTTCACTATGGAGACAAGAGGAAATAAACGTGAACAAGAACTAGTAAAAAAATCGAAGAAAACCCAGAGAGGTGTGTATATATATGCTTGTACATACATGTGCAGTGTGACCTGAGTGTTAGTAGAAGTAGCAGATGTACTTGAAATCTTGCATGTTTAAGAGACAGAAAAAAGACACCAGCAATCCTACCATCATGTAAAACAATTACAGGCTTTCGTTTTACGCTCATTTGGCAGGACGGTCGTACCTTCCTGGGCAGTTCCTGTCTATCAACCTCTCTAGTACAAAACTAGATATGAGAAATAAACTAACCCTTGAGAAGGTAAGAAAAATGAATAATTTAATAAATGAATTGACCTTTGTTTTACTAAGATACATAAGCACTGGAGGTTTGAAGTCAATTTGGAGTAGCAATCTCAAGATATTACAAAAATAAATGAAACAAGCAATGGTAGCTCTGTTGGAAGAAAAACTGAACAATAAGGTTTCATGGATGCAATATTTAAAATGCTATATTTCTTAGCCTACCAATTTATAAACAAATACGAGCCCCCCTACACACATTAAACATAAAATAACAAATATGAATTAATAAGGATTTAACCCATTCACTGTCGAATGCCCTCATCACAAACCTGCTCTCAGTGTCAAAAAATATATACTAATATAAATACAGTGGACCCCCGCATAACGATTACCTCCGAATGCGACCAATTATGTAAGTGTATTTATATAAGTGCGTTTGTACCTGTATGTTTGGGGGTCTGAAATGGACTAATCTACTTCACATTATTCCTTATGGGAATAAATTCGGTCAGTACTGGCACCTGAACATACTTATGGAGTGAAAAAATATCGTTAACCGGGGGTCCACTGTATAATTTTTTTTTTCAACAAGTCGGCTGTCTCCCACCGAGGCAGGGTGACCCAAAAAAGAAAGAATTTCCAAAAAGAAAATACTTTCATCATCATTCAACACTTTCACCTCACTCAAACATAATCACTGTTTTTGCAGAGGTGCTAAGAATATAACAGTTTAGAAGCATATACGTATAAAGATACACAACATATCCCTCCAAACTGCCAATATCCCAAACCTCTCCTTCAAAGTGCAGGCATTGTACTTCCCATTTCCAGGACTCAAGTTCGGCTATTTAAAAATAACCGCTTTCCCTGAATCCCTTCACTAAATATTACCCTGCTCACAATCCAACAGCTTGTCAAGTCCCAAATACCATTCATCTCCATTCACTCTTATCTAACATGCTCACGCACGCTTGCTGGAAGTCCAAGTCCCTCGCCAACAAAACCACCTTTACCCCCTCCCTCCAACTTTTTCAAGGACGACCCCTACCCTGCCTTCCTTCCCTTACAGATTTATATGCTCTCCATGTCATTCTACTTTGATCCATTCTCTCTAAATGACCAAACCACCTCAACAAACCCTCTTCAGCCCTCTGACTAATACTTTTAACTCCACACCTTCTCCTAATTTCCACACTCCGAATTTTCTGCATAATATTTACACCACACATTGCCCTTAGACAGGACATCTCCACAGCCTCCTCGCTGCAGCATTTACAACCCAAGCTTCACACCCGTATAAGAGTGTTGGTACTACTATACTTTCATACATTCCCTTCTTTGCCTCCATAGATAACATTTTTTGCCTCCACATATACCTCAATGCACCACTCACCTTTTTTCCTTCATCAATTCTATGATTAACCTCATCCTTCATAGATTCATCCGCTGACATGTCAACTCCTAAATATCTGAAAATATTCACTTCTTCCATACTGCTCCTCCCCAATTTGATGTCCAATTTTTCTTTATCTAAATCATTTGATACTCGCATCACCTTACTCTTTTCTATGTTCACTTTCAACTTTCTACCTTTACATACACTCCCAAATTCGTCCACTAACCTTTGCAATTTTTCTTTAGAATCTCCCATAAGCACAGTATCATCAGCAAAAAGTAACTGTCACTTTCCATTTTGTATTTAATTCCCCATAATTTAATCCCACCCCTCTCCCGAACACCCTAGCATTCACTTCTTGTACAGCTCCATCTATAAATATATTAAACAACCATGGTGACATTACACATCCCTGTCTAAGACCTACTTTTACCGGGAAGTATTCTCCCTCTCTTCTACACACACTAACCTGAGCCTCACTATCCTCATAAAAACTTTTTACAGCATTTAGTAACTTACCACCTATTCCATATACTTGCAACATCTGCCACATTGCTTCCCTATCCACTCTATCATATGCCTTTTCTAAATCCATTAATACTGTTCACATACATGCCTCAATATAAACACTTGATCTACACATCCCCTACCCACTCTAAAACCTCCTTGCTCATCTGCAATTCTACATTCTGTCTTACCTCTAATTCTTTCAATAATAACCCTACCGTACACTTTTCCTGGTATACTCAGTGAACTTATTCCTCTATAATTTTTACAATCTCTTTTGTCCCCCTTCCCTTTATATAAAGGGACTATACATGCTCTCTGCCAATCCCAAGGTACCTTCCTCTCTTTCATATATTTATTAAACAAAAATACCAACCACTCCAACACTATGTCCCCCCCTGCTTTTAACATTTCTGTCATGATCCCATCAGTTCCAGCTGCTTGACCCCCTTTCATTCTACGTAATGCCTCACGCACCTCCCCCACACTCACATCCTGCTCTTCTTCACTCCTAAAAGATGGTATACCTCCCTGGCCAGTGCATGAAATTACCGCCTCCCTTTCTTCATCGACATTAAAAGTTCCTCAAAATATTCTCGCCATCTACCCAAAACCTCCATCTCTCCATCTACTAACTCCTCTACTCTGTTTTTAACTGACAAATCATTTGTTCGCTAGGCTTTCTTAACTTGTTTAACTCACTCCAAAATTTTTTCTTATTTTCATTAAAATTTCTTGACAGTACCTCTCCCACTATCAATCCACTCTCCTTTTGCACTCCCTCACCACTCTCATCACCTTTCTTTTACTCTCCATATACTCTGCTCTTCTTATAACACTTCTGCTTTGTAAAAACCTCTCATAAGCTACCTTTTTCTTTTATCACACCCTTTACTTCATCATTCCACCAATCACTCCTCTTTCCTCCTGCGCCCACCCTCCTATAACCACAAACTAATGCCCTACATTCTAATACTGCATTTTTAAAACTATTCCAACCCTCTTCAACCCCCCACTACTCATACCTGCACCAGCCCACCTTTCTGCCAATAGTTGCTTATATTTCACCCAAAATTCCTCCTCCCTTAGTTTATACACTTTCACCTCCCTCTTACTTCTTGTTGCCATTTTCCTCTTATCCCATCTACCTCTTACTCTAACTGTAGCTACAACTAGATAATGATCCGATATATCAGCTGCCCCTCTATAAACGTGCACATCCTGGAGCCTACCCATCAACCTTTTATCCACCAATACATAATCTAACAAACTACTTTCATTATGTGCTACATCATACCTTGTATATTTATTTATCCTCTTTTTCATAAAATATGTATTACTTATTACCAAACCTCTTTCTACACATAGCTCAATTAAAGGCTCCCCATTTTCATTTACCCCTGGCACCCCAAATTTACCTACTACTCCCTCCACAACAATTTTACCCACTTTAGCATTAAAATCCCCAACCACAAGTACTCTCTCACTTGGTTCAAAACTCCCCACGCATTCACTCAACATTTCCCAAAATCTCTCTCTCTCCTCTACACTTCTCTCTTCCCCAGGTGCATATACGCTTACTATAACCCACTTCCCACATCCAACCTTTATTTTACTCCACATAATCCTTGAATTAATACATTTATAGTCCCTCTTTTCCTGCCATAGCTTATCCTTCAACATTATTGCTACTCCTTCAGCTCTAACTATTAGAAACCCCTGACCTAATCCCATTTATTCCTCTCCACTGAAACTCACCCACCCCCTTCAGCTTTGTTTCACTTAAAGCCAGGACATCCAGCTTCTTCTCATTCATAACATCCACAACCATCTCTTTCTTATCATTCGCACAACATCCACACACATTCAAACTTCCCACTTTGACAATTTTCTTATTATTCTTTTTAGTAATTATTACAGGAAAAGGGGTTACTAGCCCATTGTTCCCGGCATTTTAGTTGACTTTTACAACACGCATGGCTTATGGAGGAAAGATTCTTATTCCATTTCCCCATGGATATAAAAGGAAAAGTAATTAGAACAAGAACTAAGATAAAATCAAAGAAAACTCAGATGAGTGTGTATAAATAAACGTGTACATGTATGTTTAGTGTGACCTAAGTGTAAGTAGAAGCAGCAAGACGTACCTGTAATCTTGCATATTTATGAGACTGACAAAAGACACAAGCAATCCTACCATCATGTAATACAATTACAGGCTTTCGTTTTACACTCACTTGGCAGAACAGTAGTACCTCCCTGGGTGGTTGCTGTCTACCAACCTACTACCTACATTTATATGCATTTGTAAATGAAAAAAAATGGCATTCTGCCTTCCGGCGATGTCTGCTTTCCGGCGACAGCCTGGAACCTAACTCGCCATATAGGTGGGGCCCTACTGTACCTTGGTTTCATTTACCTTGGTTTCATTTACCTTGGTTTCATTTACCTTGGTTTCATTTACCTTGGCTTCATTTACCTTGGTTTCATTTACCTTGGCTTCATTTACCTTGGTTACCTTTCTGCTTCTTATCCAAGTAACTGCATATTCCTCTTACTGCCTACAGTGTTGCTCCATTGTATGAATCAAATTCACTTGCAACCTATAAATTATTGACATAAAAGCTTCACTTTATGAAGGTGTTTAGAACATGAGGTATGATAAATGGCACACAATCACTTACTGGGTAATAGTAATAAAAATTGCAAATAAAGCAAATTTTTTTTTTAAATATTTAAATAGAAATGATCTTATTCAAACAAGTTTATGGTTTCAGCAGTCATACATTCACTCATCCACACAGCTGGTAAATGATCACTAGACACCCAAAATGACCCACCAATAGGCAGGGCTGATGGCTAGGTATAGTACACCCAAATTCTGGACAATAGGTTTACTGTATTGGTGTAAAGCATGGGTTTTGAATGTTGCAATTTGGAGGAAGTTGGATTTCTTGATTACTTACCATAAGGCAACGTGGTCGATTGTTGAAAGGTTCCTCTTTAGTGAAGAAATCAGTGCTATGATCAATAAGCTTGTGGCCACCAAACTCTTCAGAATCAGAATCTAAAACTATCTTGTATTTACCACTAGCACCTACACCAATCTGTTAAAATAAAAATAATGACAAAAATAAATCTGTAGAGGCTTATGAACAAGAAATTCCAGTTATTTACATTTTTTTTTAACACAACGGCCATTTCCCACAGAGGTAGGGTGACCCAAAAAGAAAGAAAAACCCAAAAAAGAAAGCAAATCCCAAAAAGAAAGAACTTTCATCATCATTCAACACTTTCACCATCACTCATACATAATCAGTGTACAGTGGACCCCCGCTTAACGATCACCTCCAAATGCGACCAATTATGTAAGTGTATTTATGTAAGTGCGTTTGTACGTGTATGTTTGGGGGTCTGAAATGGACTAATCTACTTCACAATATTCCTTATGGGAAAAAATTCGGTCAGTACTGGCACCTGAACATACTACTGGAATTAAAAAAGTTCGTTAACCGGGGGTCCACTGTATTTGCAGAGGTGCTCAGCTATGACAGTTTAGATGTCCCTCCAAACTGCCAATATCCCAAACCCCTATTTACATCTATAGTTTTTTTTTTTTTTCCAACAAGTTGGCCGTCTCCCACAGAGGCAGGGTGACCCAAAAAGAAAAAAAATCCCCAAAAAGAAAATACTTTCATCATCATTCAACACTTTCATCTCACTCACACAATCACTGTTTTTGCAGACGTGCCCAGAATACAACAGTTGAGAAGTATATATGTATAAAAATACACAATATATCTCTCCAAACTGCCAATATCATATCTATACTTATCTAAATGAAATATGAAACAATTCTTACCTAGAGAATATGCCATCTAAAGTAAAGCCCTAGCTTCAAAGTTTTGAAGCCTGACTTTTATTTTTTTGCCTGGTTCTTATATTAGTTATATCAGTAAGTTTGTTCTGGTATACACAAATACAGTTATATAGATTATCATACATAGCAGCATATGTGTAGAGAACCTAGGATAACCCGAAAAAGTCAAAGTGACTTATGTCCATTGGGGTCCTATCTGCTACATCACTTCTGCTCTCACACTAACCTTAAGTCCTAAAACAAGGCAAACAAAAGTAATTATCATGTATTTGTTGTAGGATATAATTAGTTAACTTTTCACTAGATGAGGAAAGGCAGTATCTATCTTCTATCATAATGTACCATAAGAAAACAGAGAAAATGAATGGAATACAAACTGTAAAATAACTCACCTTGTAATCACTATAGCTCTTATTGGGGTGGAAATTGAAGACAAAAACACAGCCTGCACGTTCAAACACAATCACTTTATCCCCTTGATGTTTTGTGCTTGTGTATCCCTGACATGAAAAAAAAGTATAAGCTGTAGTATTTATCGGGTTACTCTCTTGAGAAACTTTTTTTTTTTTTTTTTTTTTAACAAGTCAGCCGTCTCGCACCGAGGCAGGGTGACCCAAAAAGAAAGAAAATCCCCAAAAAGAAAATACTTTCATCATTATTCAACACTTTCACCTCACTCACACATAATCACTGTTTTTGCAGAGGTGCTCAGAATACAACAGTTTAGAAGCATATATGTATAAAGATACACGATATATCCCTCCAAACTGCTAATATCCTGAACCCCTCCTTTAGAGTGCAGGCACTGTACTTCCCATTTCCAGGTCTCAAGTCCGGCTATATAAAAATAACCGGTTTCCCTGAATCCCTTCACTAAATATTACCCTGCTCACACTCCAATAAATCGTCAGGTCCCAAATACCATTCGTCTTGAGAAACATTCTTAAAAAATATATAAAACCAATTTTAACAGTATCTGTTATTTAATGCAGCTTTCTATGTAAAATCTATGATACTGTACTAAAGGCTCTATAAAAACTAATCATTGCACCCTCAAAATGTTAAATTTATTAAGTAGTAGCTTAACATATTCAATCACATACTCTTATAGTGTCTTAATAATACTGATTACTTTTATTCTACTGGAACTTATTTAATTTCCTAATTCATCACTCCTAATAAATTAAAACTTTCAAAATACTCAGGTGTAAACACATCTGAACTTGGAGAGACAACTGTTACTAATTCCTGATACTTTCAAATCTTTATAAAGTGATGACATCAATTATTCTCAAAGCTACCATTCAAGGTACTGTTCTTTCAATTGATGATACTAGCACTCTCATCCTTTACAGTTACTTCATAACTTCTTGTTTTTGAAAATGCCAGTACAGTACAGTTGACCTTTGAACAATACAGGTTTAAACTGCGCAGGTCCTCTTATACATGGATTTTTTTCAATAAATAATACTGGAAATTTTTTTGAAGATTTGCGACTGAAAAAATTAAGAAAAAGTTAGGTGTTACAAATGCATAGAATATATGTAAATACTAGTCACCTCTATGGGTGAGTGGAACAGAATTCTTTCTCTATAAGCCATGCCTCTCGTAGGAGGCGACTGAAATGCCAGGAGCAAGGGGCTAGTAACCCCCTTCTCCTATGTACATTACTAAATTTAAAAAGAGAAACTTTTGTTTTTCTTTTTAGGTCACCCTGCCTCGGTGGGATACGGCCAGTTCATTGAAAACAAAAAACTAGTTTATCATTTACTAGCATAAAGTATACACAAATCTATTATAAAAAGTTAAAATTTATCAAAACTTACACACACAAACAATTAGAAATTGTACATGTATCATTTACAGTTGAGAAAAATGTAAACAAACGTAAAGATGCAATATTCAATCGTAAATACAGCCTCTTCTCACTTAACATAACATATAAACATGCAATGTTTATATGCTATTGAGTGGAGAGTAAACATTACCTTTTCTCTGATTCAGCGTTAGAGAAAACTGTGAATCTGGCATCTCGCCCAGTAACCGCTTGTCATATGCGTTTGTTTACAGTTCTCGGCTGAATTATTCATTACTTCTCCCTTTGTTTATGATGACATCTCAAGGTAGTTGTTAGAAATGATTAAACTTAGTGGACATGGTAATGATATGGCGGTGTAGTGTAGCCCAGGGATGCTACATACGTGTACTGTACCTACATCTACCACTACCTACACTGACTTCCTACAAATAAATACTACTCGCCTCTCTCCCTACATTAAGACTACAAATATTTTAAGGTAAGTATGTGTATGTGTATAGCCCAGGGGGGCTACATACGTGTACTGTACCTACATCTACCACTACCTACACTGACTTCCTACAAATAAATACTACTCGCCTCTCTCCCTACATTAAGACTACAAATATTTTAAGGTAAGTAATGAGTGTATTCACTGTTTTCTGTATGTAAAACTATAGTTAATCTTTAAAAAATGTATTTTTTGTTAATATTTTTGGATGTCTGAAACAGATTAATTGGATTTACATTAATTCTTATGGGAAATATTTTTTCAGTTTTCGGCCTTTTTGGGTTTAGGCCAACCTTCTGGAACGGATTACAGCCAATAACTGAGGGTCCACCGTATATTCACTCATTGTATGCTACACAAAAACCACACAAGCACTGACAGGTGGACATTTTTGCCTACCTTAGTCACATACTACTGTTTATAAATGTATACATAGTATTTATAGGTCCCAGTAAAGTTTTGGATATGCAGGAGTATATAATAAGTTTACTTGAAGCATGACAGTGCAGCAGTGGTGGCATTTGATGAGTGTGCACTGCCTTGGCTTTATCTGTTTTCACTGTTACACACAAACATGTCTGTCTGTCTGTCTAGCTCTCTGTTTATCTCTGTCTCTGCTTATCTGTCTTTCTGTCTCTGTCTCAGAGAAAGCCACTCGTGAACCAACAGGTACTACACACGACACGGTTGTCATGTCTGATTCCTGAACAAGTGAAAATAGTGAAAATATGTATTACTTGCCAGTCATGCTTACTATGCATTATATCTGCAAGCACAGTATAGCACTAGACCCTAGGAAATTTACACCATATATAATTGTATTTACTAGGTAGTAGGTTGATAGACAGCAACCGCCCAGGGAGGTACTGCCGTCCTGCCAAATGAGTGTAAAACGAAAGCCTGTAATCGTTTTACATGATGGTAGGATTGCTGGTGTCCTTTTTTCTGTCTCATAAACATGCAAGATTTCAGGTACGTCTTGCTACTTCTACTTACACTTAGGTCACACTACACATACATGTACAAGCATATATATACACACACCCCTTTGAGTTTTCTTTTATTTTCTTTCTAGTTCTTGTTCTTGTTTATTTCCTCTTACCTCCATGGGGAAGTGGAACAGAATTCTTCCTCCGTAAGCCATGCGTGTTGTAAGAGGTGACTAAAATGCCGGGAGCAAGGGGCTAGTAACCCATTCTCCTGTATATATTACTAAATGTAAAAGGAGAAACTTTCGTTTTTCCTTTTGGGCCACCCTGCCTCGGTGGGATACGGCCGGTGTGTTGAAAGAAGAAGAAGAAAAGGAGAAACTTTCGTTTTTCCTTTTGGGCCACCCCACCTCGGTGAGATACGGCCGGTGTGTTGAAAGAAAGATAATTGTATTTGTGTGTACCTGTAAGACAGAGACAGAGACACAGATATACATATACAGACAGACAGAGATAAAGACAGCCAAGGTCAATCGGCCAACCAACCAACCATGTTGTTTACACAAACCCAAGCTTACTTCCTAACCACAGACACTAACTTCCCCACTACCCACACTGTCTTCCCCACCAACTATGCTGTCTAACCCACCACCCACATGCAAATAAGTCATTTTGACTTTTTTAGTGGAAGGTTGATAATGGTGTGGGTGTTCATCACTATTTCTGGTATCCTGGTCATTACTTTCTGTCACAAACTCCTCAAAACCATTAGATTCGTCTTCACTGACACATCAATCTGTGTTAGAACTATCACTTGGGAAGAGCCCCAATTCGCCAGAGTGAAGTATTCCTTACCTTGGCTTGGTGACCAAGGCGCACCGAATTACCACTCCCACAATGCAATGTGGGTGCCCCAATTTTTTTCGTACTGCGCACACTCACCACACAGACCCATTCTCTCACATGTAGGCCTATCAGCTTTCTCCCGCTCAATATGAAGGTGCTAGAATTTTAGCATATAAGTACAGAACCAACCCTGGCTGTTAAGCCGCACAAGTAAGGGACTGACCCTGAAAGGGTTAACTATTATTCCACAACACTTACTGGATCAGCATGGAGCCAGCCGTACTTGTCCTCAAGTTTGTTCATTGCAGCGTCAAAATTATTCAGGTACTGGTATTTGAGCAGATCGTTATCCACCACATTCCATTGTCTCCGTGCATAATGATAACTCTCATTATTTCCAACTCTAGGGAAGTCTAGCCATTCTGGGTGGCCAAATTCATTGCCTGAAATTTTTTTGAAAATAAAAGTCATGGAGGCAGTGGAGATGTCATCTCTAAGGGCAATGTGTAGTGTAAATATTAAGGAGAAAATTAGTAATTTGGAAATTAGGAGGTGGTGGTGGTGCAGAGTTACTAAAAGTATTATGCAGAGAGCTGAGGAGTTGTTGAAGTGGTCTGGACATTTAGAGGATGGAGAAAAACAGGATGACTCGGAGGGAATATAAATCTTGTGTATTATTTTTCATATTAGAGAGCAACTAAGCCAGAACCTCTAACCTGATTTTTAAAAGGGAACAACACTTGAAAGGCTGAGAAAAACTTGAAATAATATCTACCCATAAAATTGAGATAGCCTTCGCCACCAAGACCATGAGTGATGAGCCGGATCATTTTATGAAGGGCAATTCCTCGGTCTATAATCAGAGATGGAGGAGACATCTTGGACATGTTGGTATACATCTCTTTATCCATAAGCCAGAATGCTATTGTTTTGTCCCCTACAAGAGCCTGAAACAAGACATTTTTATGATATATTTGAATAACACAAAGGTAATGTTTATGCTGAATGAATTTTCACCGCAATGTAATTTTTGGAAACTCATAAAAAACTATACATCATGCCTAATTTTTTTTTAACACGTCGGCCGTCTCTCACCAATGCAGGGTGGCCTGAAAAAGAAAAACTTTCATCATCATTCACTCTATCACTGTCTTGCCAGAGGCACACTCACATTACAGTTAAAAAACTGCAACATTAGCACCCCTCCTTCAGAGTGCAGGCACTGTACTTCTCATCTCCAGGACTCAATTCCGGCCTGCCGGTTTCCATGAATCCCTTCATAAATGTTACCTTGCTCACACTTCAACAGCACGTCAAGTCCTTAAAACCATTTGTCTCCATTTGCTCCTATCTAACACACTCACTCATGCTTGCTGGAAGGTCAAGCCCCTTGCACATAAAACCTCCTTTACCCCCTCCCTCCAACCTTTCCTAGGCCAACCCCTACCCCACCTTCCCTCCACTACAGATTTATACACTCTCGAAGTCATTCTAATTTGTTCCAACCTCTCTACACATCCAAACCACTTCAACAACCCCTCCTCAGCCCTCTGGATAATAGTTTTGGTAATTCTGCACCTCCTCTTAACTTCCAAATTGCAAATTCTCTACATTATATTCACACCACACATAGCCCTCAGACACGACATCTCCACTGCCTCCAGCCTTCTTCTTGTTGCAACATTCACCACCCATGTTTCACACTCATATAAGAGCATCGGTATAACTATACTCTCATACATTAACCTCTTTGCTTCCATGGACAAAGTTCTTTGTCTCCACAGACTCCTAAATGCACCACTCATCTTTTTTCCCTCATCAGTTCTATGATTCACCTCATCTTTCATAGACCCATCTGCTGACACATCCATTCCTAAATACCTGAATACATTCACCTCCTTTATACTCTCTCCCTCCAGTCTGATATCTAATCTTTTGTCATCTAATTTTTTTTATCTTCATCACTTTACTCTTTCCTATATTCACTTTCAATTTTTTTTCTTTTTCATACCCTATAAAACTCATCCACCAACCTCCGCAACTTCTCGTCAGAATCTCCCAAAAGCATAGTGTCATCAGCAAAAAGCAACTGTGACAACTCCCACTTTGTGTTAGATTCTTTATCTTTTAGCCCCACACCTCTTGCCAACACCTGAGGATTCACTTCTCTTACAACCCCACCTATAAATATATTGAACAACCATGGTGACATCACACATCCCTGTCTAAGGCCTACTTTTACTGGGAAAGAATCTCCCTCCCTCCTACATACTCGAACCTGAGCCTCACTATCCTCATAAAAACTCTTCACTGCTTTCAGTAACCTACCGGACTTGAGTCCTGGAGATGGGAAGTACAGTGCCTGCACTCTGAAGGAGGGGTGTTAATGTTGCAGTTTAAAAACTGTAGTGTAAAGCACCCTTCTGGCAAGACAGTGATGGAGTGAATGATGGTGAAAGTTTTTCTTTTTCGGGCCACCCTGCCTTGGTGGGAATCGGCCGGTGTGATAATAAAAAAAAAAAAACCTCCTATTCCATACATCTGAAACATCTGCCACACTGCCCCCTATCCACCCTCTCATACACCTTTTCCAAATCCATAAATGCCACAAAAACCTCTTTACCCTTATACAAATACAATGGACCCCCGCTTAACGATCACCTCCCAATGCGACCAATTATGTAAGTGTATTTATGTAAGTGCGTTTGTACGTGTATGTTTGGGGGTCTGAAATGGACTAATCTACTTCACAATATTCCTTATGGGAACAAATTCGGTCAGTACTGGCACCTGAACATACTTCTGGAATGAAAAAATATCGTTAACCGGGGTTCCACTGTACTGTTCACCTACATGTTTCACTGTAAACACTTGGTCTACACACCCCCTACCTTTCCTAAAGCCTCCTTGTTCATCTGTTATCCTACTCTCCGTCTTACTCTTAATTATTTCAGTAATAACTACCATACACTTTACTAGGTATACTCTAATTTTTACACTCACTTTTGTCCCCTTTGCCTTTATGCAGAGGAACTATGCATGCTCTCTGCCAATCCCTAGGTACCTTAGCTTCTTCCATACATTTATTAAATAAAAGCACCAACCACTCCAAAACTATATTCCCACCTGCTTTTAACATTTCTAGCTTTATCCCATCAATCCCAGCTGTCTTACCTCCTTTCATTCTACCCACTGCCTCACAAACTCCCCCCTCCCTCACCTCACAACTGGCTCTTCCTCACTCCTACAAGATGTTATTCCTCCTTGCCCTGTACACGAAATCACAGCTTCAATATCTTCATCAACATTTAACAATTCCTCAAAATATTCCCTCCATCTTCCCAATACTTCAAACTCTAACTCTCCATTTAATAACTCTCCTCTTATTTTTATCTATCAAATCCATTCATTCCCTAGGCTTCCTCATCTTATTAATCTCACTCCAAAACTTTTTCTTATTTTCAACAAAATTTTTTGAAAACATCTCACCCACTCTCATATTTGCTCTCTTTTTACATTGCTTCACCACTCTCTTAACCACTCTTTATCTCTCCATATACTCCTCCCTCCTTGCATCACTTCTACTTTGCAAAAACCTCTCATATGCTAACTTTCTCCCTTACTACCCTCTTTACATCATCATTCCACCAATCGCTCATCTTCCCTTCCGCACCCACTAACACTACATTCTTACACCTACCCCATACATCTTCAACCCAACTGCCTATACTCTCACTAGCTCATCTATCCTCCAATAGTTGTTTATGTCTTACCTTAACTGCCTCCTCCTCTAGTTTATAAACCTTTACCTCTCTCCTACTTGCTGCTTCTATTTTCCTTGTATCCCATCTACCTTTTACTCTCACTGTAGCTACAACTAAAAAGTGATCTAATATATCTGTGGCCCGTTTATAAACATGAACATCCTGAAGTCTACTCAAGAGTTTTTTTTATCTACCAATACGTAGTCCAAGTCATTACGCCCTACATCATATCTTGTATACTTATTTATCCTCTTTTTCTTAAATGTATAATCTAACCTATAATCTAACCCCTTTTTATACAAAGTTCAATCAAAGGGCTCCCATTATCATTTACACCTGGCACCCCAAACTTACCCACCACACCCTCTCTAAATCATCTTCTTTCAACAAACCAGCCATATCCCACCAAGGCAGGGTGGCCCAAAAAGAAAAACAAAAGTTTCTCTTTTTAAATTTAGTAATTTATACAGGAGAAGGGGTTACTAGCCCCTTGCTCCCGGCATTTTAGTCACCTCTTACAACACGCATGGCTTACGGAGGAAGAATTCTGTTCCACTTCCCCTTGGAGAGAAGAGGAAATAAACAAGAACTAGAAAGAAAGTAGAAGAAAACCCAGAGGGGTGTGTATATATATGCTTGTACATGTATGTGTAGTGTGACCAAAGTGTAAGTAGAAGTAGCAAGATGTACCTGAAATCTTGTATGTTTACAAGACAGACAAAAGACACCAGCAATCCTACCATCATGTAAAACAATTACAGGCTTTCGTTTTACACTCACTTGGCAGGATGGTAGTACCTCCCTGGGTGGTTGCTGTCTACCAACCTACTACCTACACCCTCTTTAAATCTTTCTCCTAATTTAGCATTTAGGTTCCCTACTACAATTACTCTCTCACTTGATTCAAAAGTTCCTATACACTTACTTAATCTCTTTCTCTCTCTTCCCCCTCTACACTCCTCTCTTCTCCAGGTGCCTACACACTTATTATGACCCACTTTTTGCATCCAACCCTTATTTTAATCCACATAATCCTTGAATTTATACATTTATATTCCCTCTTCTCCTTCCATAACTGATCCTTCAACATTATTGCTACCCTTTCCTTAGCTCTAATTCTCTCAGATACTCCTGACTTTCTTTTGCTTAAAGCCAGGACATCCAACTTTTTTTCATTCATAACATTAGCAATCATCTCTTTATCATCTGCACTACATCCAGGTACATTCAAGCATCCCAGTTTTATAAAGGTTTTCTTCTTCTCTTTTTTAGTATTTTCTACAGGAGAAGGGGTTACTAGCCCATTGCTCCCGGCATTTTAGTTGCCTCATACAACACGCATGGCTTGCAGAGGAAAGATTCTTTTAGTAACCTACTACTATATATCTATTCCATACACTGACATCTGCCATGCTGCTCTCCTATCCACCCTATCCCATGCCTTTTCTAAATCCACAAATGCAACAAACAGTTCCCTACCCTTATCTAGTATTGCTCACTAATATTCTTCAATGTAAGAACATCCCTTACCATTCCTAAAATCTTTGTTGCTCAACCATCCTTTTTCTGTCTTACCATCAACTCTTATTGATAATTCTATCATATGCTTTTGTACATTGCCTAAGAATGTATAAAACAATGGCCACATTTTCCCCAATGTCAAAATTCATACAGTATGCTACATTTGGCAATAAACTTTCTTAAAAAGGCTAAAATACTATTAAAAGTTATTTCCACTTAAGCAGTAGAGAACTTTACTTTCAGACTGGTTAAATTGCACAGCGAAAAGGAACTAACCTGATCATGTGACTCTGCGTATGCAATAGTTTTTTCCAAGTAGCGCCGATTCTCCAGCGTGTTGCAAATACTTCCCATATCCCAGTCATCATCGGCTTTTTCTTTAAGAAGTTTGATCCAGTGATCAGGGATTGCCATTCCCAACCGATAATCAAAGCCAGTACCACCTTCTTCAACTGGCCGACACAAGGCTGGCATTCCAGACACATCCTGGTAAGAAAAGTAGACTTTTTTCCTGTGTTTTTCTAATATGTGAGCCTTAGTCTTTAATTTATTGATTACCTAATACATATGTAAAATTTACACAGCTTTGGAACCCAATGGTTATTCAATGTTTTTAACCAAAAAATTAACATTATATTTAAAACTACAGTGGAACCTAGGTTTTTGTTTGCCCCAGTTTTCATCGAATTTTTGCTAAAATATTGTTCCAGTTTTCGTTCATCACCTTGGTTTTCATCCACCGTACCGAATGTGTCCGTCTGCCAGTGCTCACACAAAGCTTCCCACGCACACATTCTGAGTCAGTCTGGTTTTGTTTCTGGTAGTGATGGTGGTAGAGGGTGGTAGTGATGGTGGTAGAGGGTGGTAGTGATGGTGGTAGAGGGTGGTAGTGATGGTGGTAGAGATGGTGGTAGAGTGGTAGTGATGGTGGTAGAGGGTGGTGGTGGTGGTGGTAGAGGGTGGTAGTGATGGTGGTAGAGGGTGGTAGTGATGGTGGTAGAGGGTGGTAGTGATGGTGGTAGAGGGTGGTAGTGATGGTGGTAGAGATAACCCCTCCTCCCTCTCCCCTCCTCGCCGTCTTCCATACGCCAACAAGTCTTCAATAAAGGTAAAAGTGATTTAAATGTTCATTTATCCATTTCATTAGTGCTTTATATTTATTTCTCATTGTTTTCTGTATGCAAAACTATATAGTTATTGTCTTTAAAATGTATTTTTTTTTTGTCAATATTTTTGGGTGTCTGGAACAGATTAATTGGATATGCATTATTTCTTATGGGATATATTGCTTCAGTTTTCGTCGAATTCGATTTTTGTCAGACTCTCTGGAACGAATTAAAAATGAAAACCGAGGCTCCACTGTACTCTGCATAAATAAAATTGTAAAAATAAATAAGCAGATGCTGCAAGTATAAGGAATAGGTGGTAAGTTACTAAATGCTGTAAAGAGTTTTTATGATGACAGTGAGGCTCAGGTTAGGGTGTGTAGAAGAGAGGGAGAATACTTCCTGGTAAAAGTAGTCTTAGACAGGGATGTGTAATGTCACCATGGTTGTTTAATATATTTATAGATGGGGTTGTAAAAGAAGTAAATGCTAGGGTGTTCGGGAGAGGGGTGGGATTAAATTATGGGGAATCAAATACAAAATGGGAGGTGACACAGTTACTTTTTGCTGATGATACTGTGCTTATGGGTGATTCTAAAGAAAAATTGCAGAGGTTAGTGGACGAATTTGGGAGTGTGTATAAAGGTAGAAAGTTGAAAGTGAACATAGAAAAGAGTAACGTGATGAGAGTATCAAATGATTTAGATAAAGAAAAACAGGATATCAAATTGGGGAGGAGGAGTAAGGAAGAAGTGAATGCTTTCAGATATTTGGGAGTTGACGTATCAGCGGATGGATTTGTGAAAGATGAGGTTAATCATAGAATTGATGAGGGAAAAAAGGCGAGTGGTGCGTTGAGGTATATGTGGAGACAAAGAATGTTATCTATGGAGGCAAAGAAGGGAATGTATGAAAGTATAGTAGTACCAACACTCTTATATGGGTGTGAAGCTTAGGTTGTAAATGATGCAGCGAGGAGGCGGTTGGAGGCAGTGGAGATGTCCTGTCTAAGGGCAATGTGTGGTGTAAATATTATACAGAAAATTCGGAGTGTGGAAATTAGGAGAAGGTGTGGAGTTAATAAAAGTATTAGTCAGAGGGGTGAAGAGGGGTTGCTGAGGTGGTTTGGTCATTTAGAGAGAATGCATCAAAGTAGAATGACATGGAGAGCATATAAATCTGTAGGGGAAGGAAGGCGGGGTAGGGGTCGTCCTCGAAAGGGTTGGAGGGAGTGGATAAAGGTTTTGTGGGCTAGGGGCTTGGACTTCCAGCAAGCGTGCGTGAGCGTGTTAGATAGGAGTGAATGGAGACGAATGGTATTAGGGACCTGACGAGCTGTTGGAGTGTGAACTGGGTAATATTTAGTGAAGGGATTCGGGGAAACTGATTATTTTTATATAGCCGGACATGAGTCCTCGAAACGGGAAGTACAATGCCTGCACTTTAAAGGAGGGGTTCAAGATATTGGCAGTTTGGAGGGATATGTTGTGTATCTTTATACGTATATGCTTCTAAGCTGTTGTATTCTGAGCACCTCTGCAAAAACAGTGATTATGTGTGAGTGAAGTGAAAGTGTTGAATGATGATGAAAGTATTTTCTTTTTGGCGATTTTCTTTCTTTTTGGGTCACCCTGCCTCTGTGGGAGACGGCTGACTTGTTAAAAAAAAAAAAGTATAATAATACACACAATAATAATACACTACATAATAATAATTATAATAATAGCCGGCTTCAAAAGGCCGTCATCAGATGGCAGTGTTTACCACAACAAAGAGGGAGCGGTTGTGGCCTCCTCCACCTGCTACATAATGACACATTTTATTCATTCTAGAGTATATATCAAGTTTCTGTGTTATTTATATTGTTTATCATGTCATAATAGATGAACTGTGATAGATAAATAAGCCGTAGAGTTGATGACAGCGAAATATTCAATGAGTATTTTGCCTTGTCTCCAGACAAACTCGTCGGCCACAGACGCCGCCACATATGTAATGACATATTTTATTCATTCTAGAGTACATATCAGGTTTCTATGTTATATTGTTTATTATGTCATATTAGATGAAGTGTGATAGATAAATAAGCCTCGAGTTGACATTACGGAAATTATTGAAGTACAGAATTCCACTGGAACGGATTAATTGCATTTCAATTAATTTAAATGAGGAAAATCGAGTCTGCAAACAAGCAAATCCAGTTGCAAGCAAGGTCACACAACGGATTTAACTCACAAGTAGAGGTTCCACTGTATGGGCAAAATCTGTTGTATAAATTGTACTTTTAACTCATTTAATTTCAATGTTTATCGAAATATAGCTGCATGTAATTAGGGCAAACAGTAGAGTGCCAAAACGTTTTTTTTTTTTTTGTGTTGCTTGTTAACATCAATCCGATCTGATATAAAATATAGTGATCTACAATTTTCACATACCTCAGCAATGGTGATGACTTCAGGGTGAAGCTGATGAAGCATGTGATTGGCTAGCATGAGGTAAACAAGTGCCTCTGTGTCCACGTTCAGTCCAAAATACTCGTCATAATGGCCACTGAAACCTTCTCCAATACCATGCGAGTGGTACAGCATGGAAGTCACACCATCAAATCTATTGTCAAGGTATCAAGTTTATTGCATACATATGTCTCAATACTGGGTAAAATCATGAAGTTAATATAATGCTGATTACACAATTACTGCCAATAAAATTCTATAGCTACTGCTATTTTGCATTTTATTTTATAAAGCTAATTTAGAATTAGTATTCTGGTTTTTGTACATACAAGCCATCTCCCAAGTGCATGTCAGGGAACTCGAACACCAATAGCATTTCAGTGATTGGGGGATCAATATCCAGTGGGCAAATGTGAATGTGACAGACTGGAGAGAGTGGAAGAAAAAAGGGTGGATTTTACAGTTGAAGCACTGTTGGAATGTGAGCAAGATAATGTTTTTGAAGGGATCAAGGAGAAACCAATTACCCGGACTCAAGTCCTGGATGTGGGAAGTGTAATACCTACACTCTGAACAAGGGTTATTAGAGGGTTATTTGAAATGTGTTATCTGTGCACATGATGCCATGTTCCACCTGTCAGAACTACACCTTCCAATACTTCTTCCTACCTACTGTGATAAATAGTATTGGAAATAAAAACTAACTGGGTGCTCCAAAGTAAGAGGGCAATGTGTGGTGTGAATTTGCAGAGAATTCGTAGTTTGGAAGTTAGGAGGAGGTGCGGGATTACCACTGTTGTCCAGAGGGCTGAAGGGTTGTTGAGGTGGTTCGGACATGTAGAGAGAATGGAGCGAAACAGAATGACTTCAAGAGTGTATCAGTCTGTAGTGGAAGGAAGGCGGGGTAGGGGTCTAGGAAGGGTTGGAGGGAGGGGGTAAAGGAGGTTTTGTGTTTGGACTTCCAGCAGGCATGCTTGAGCGTGTTTGATAGGAGTGAATGGAGACAAATGGTTTTTAATACTTGATGGAGTGTTAACTATATATATAGTAAATGTTTATATAGGTAGTAGGTTGGTAAACAGCAGCTGCCCAGGGAGGTACTACCGTCCTGCCAACTGAGTGTAAAACGAAAGCCTGTATTTGTTTTACATGATGGCAGGATTTCTGGTGTCTTTTTTGTCTCATAAACAAGCAAGATTTCAGGTATGTCGTGTTGCTACTTCTTACACTTAGGTCACACTACACATACATGTACAAGCATATATATACACACCCCTCTGGGTTTTCTTCTATTTTCTTTCTAGTTCTTGTTCTTGTTTATCTCTTATCTCCATGGGGAAGTAGAACAGAATTCTTCCTCCGTAAGCCATGCGTGTTGTGAGAGGCGACTAAAATGCCGGGAGTAAGGGGCTAGTAACCCCTTCTTCTGTACAAATTACTAAATTTAAAAAGAAAAACTTTTTTCTTTTTGGGCCACCCTGCCTTGGTGGGATATGGCCGGCTTGTTGAAAAAAAAAAAAACACAGTAAGTGTTTAGTAATCTAATTTGTAACATTCTTTTAAACTACTTTGCACATCAGGTGATAGAGAGGAAAGGAAGAAATAAATTTTTTTGATTTGTCCCAAGAATTAAATTTCTGCCCTCATTTACTCACCTATATTTAACAGTTAAAATATCCTTTTCTCTAATACCCCAACCTCCTTATCCAGTATGTCCACTTTCACTTTCACCATTTAAGGGTTAACAGTTAAGTTTATTTGCTGCCTTGGATTTCTTACATTTTCTTTCTGAAAAACAGTTTCTTCTCAGAACAAGAACTGATAATGCCTCACCCATAATCTCAATTGCTCCTCTTCTGCAATCATTTAATGCTCTTTCTAACCTTTTCTCTTACCCACATACCATGCCTTCATCATATTTGGTATTTTTGCCTACTATATTATTTAATCACTGTTTCAGGGTCCTCTTCAGTGAAAAAGTCTAACTTTACGTCAGTCAAGTCAGTCAGTAATTCAGTAAGTCAATCAGTAAGCCAATCAGTAAGTCAATTACACACACTCATATTTACCTCATTCTTATGTGCACAAAGTTATGCTTCATTACGGCCACCGGTTATCTTGTCTAATATCTTTATTTTCTTCGTTAATTCTAAGACTTAACCCATAAACAGTCCAAACATATATATACGTTCTTACCGCTAGTGCCCCAAACGTATATAAACGTTTTATTTTCCTGCCTTCAAATATGGCACGATTGGCCTGAGATGCCTTGTCAGCATAGAATGGGTCATAACACTCAGTGTGCACTGTATTAAAAAAACCTGGAACCACTTAGTACCTTGTGGGAGCACCAGTTCAAATGAGCACCAGCTAGAGCAAACAGCACGACAAACACCTGAGATACACTGATTTCATGTAGTATTAACTCTCCCATTTTAAGAGGAAAGTGATGTTGACCCCGAGTTTAGTGGCTTTGAGGTGGATGTGGCCATAAGTGGTTGAGGAAATATCAAAAAACCTCGATAATAACCCATGTGCAACAGTTGTGCAATACCCTTTCAGAATGCCTTATAACCTATGCCCTAAGTAAAGAGAAACAATTCTGGAACGTAATACTTATTCAGCAGGCCGGCTGCGTGGCTGGCCGGCTGCGTACCTGGCAGGCTGCGTGGCTGGCCGGCTGTGTGGCTGGCTGGCTGCGTGGCGGCCTCGCTCCGTTTGTTTGTCTGTGTGTATGTCTATCTCTGTCTGTCTCTCTGTCTTTGTCTATCTTTATCTTTGTCTCTGTCTATCTTTGCCTCTTTCTGTCTCACAGGTACACATAAATAGAAGCATACATAGTGTAAATTACCTAGGATAACCCAAAAAATCCAGACAAAGTGCTATACTCTGCTCGAAGATACGAGTAAACGTGATGATGCAGTCTTGTGGCTCTCTTTGAGACAAAGAGCTAGACAGATAGACAGACATGTTTGTGTACCAGTGAAAACAAGCGAGGGCCGATGCTCATCAAATGTCACCTCTAATCTTATCTTATCAAGTCTTATCACCTCACCCTCGTGTATGCTCATCAAATGTCAGCTCTTATCTAATGTTATCTCATCTTATGTCACTGTCAGGGGTGGACTGAGGCTTGTTTTTCATGCTTCAAGGGAACTCATTACAGTGGACCCCCGGTTAACGATATTTTTTCACTCCAGAAGTATGTTCAGGTGCCAGTACTGACCGAATTTGTTCCCATAAGAAATATTGTGAAGTAGATTAGTCCATTTCAGACCCCCAAACATACACGTACAAATGCACTTACATAAATACACTTACATAATTGGTCACATTCGGAGGTAATCGTTATGCTGGGGTCCACTGTATTATGTATTATTATTATTATTATTATTTTCTTATTATTATTATTATTATTATTATTATTATTATTATTATTATAATATACTTCCACATATCCAAAACATTGCTGGGACCTATAAATACTTTGTATATATTCCAAGGCAATAGTAAATGGCCGAAGCAGGTATAAATGTCTACCCGTTAGTGTGTTTGTGACAATTTGAATACAATTTCAGTACCTAATACTAATGTCAGAATAAAGATTGTTTATGAAATAACAAGAACTACTATAAATTGTAATTATCAGAACATAAAAATTATATAAAATAATATGAAAAATAGAAAAAAGGTACATCGGCAACACTTCTGCAAGCGGCAGGACTCGATGTTGCTGTCACATGAGCCTCTAGTGCTAACTTCTCGGCCTCATATCTCTAAGTTTTTTTTTCTTTTTTTTCAACAAATTGGCCGTCTCCCAACAAGGCAGGGTAGCCCGAAAAGAAAAACGAAAGTTTCTCTTTCTAAATTTAGTAATTTATACAAGAGAAGGGGTTACTGGCCCCTTGCCCCCGGCATTTTAGTCGCCTCTTACAACACGCATGGCTTACGGAGGAAGAATTCTGGTTCACTTCCCCATGGAGATAAGAGGAAATAAACATGAACTAGAAAGAAAATAGAAGAAAACCCAGAGGGGTGTGTATATATATATGTACATGTATGTGTAGTGTGACCTAAGTGTAAGCAGAAGTAGCAAGACATACCCGAAATCTTGCATGTTTATGAGACAGAAAAAAGACACCAGCAATCCTACCATCTTGTAAAACAATTACAAGTTTCAGTTTTACACTCAGTTGGCAGGACGGTAGTACCTCCCTGGGCAGTTGCTGTCTACCAACCTACTACCTAGGATCTCTGTAAGTACTGACCATAATTTTTTTTTATCCTATAACACTTAGAAAAATGTACTCTTATTTTCATTAAAAAAAAAAAAAAAAGAATTTTTTATTTTTCAAAATATTCGGGGCACTGAGGTAGTGAACGTATATATATGTTTGGACCGTTTACGGGTTAAATGCTTATACCTTTTCTTGCAACTTTCAGCAACACTTGTATGTCTACTGGGTGCCATGATTGCTTGACAGATGTAAGATATGGCAATTAAAATAGGTAGGTCTTAGACAGGGATGTGTAATGTCACCATGGTTGTTTAATATATTTATAGATGGGGTTGTAAAAGAAGTAAATGCTAGGGTGTGGGGAGAGGTGGGATTAAATTATGGGGAATTAAATACAAAATGGGAAGTGACAGTTACTTTTTGCTGATGATACTGTGCTCATGGGAGATTCTAAAGAAGAATTGCAAAGGTTAGTGGACGAATTTGGGTGTGTGTGTAAAAGCAGAAAGCTGAAAGTGAACATAGAAAAGAGTGAAGTGATGAGAGTATCAAATGATTTAGATAAAGAAAAATTGGATATCAAATTGGGGAGGAGGAGTATGGAAGAAGTGAATGTTTTCAGATATTTGGGAGTTGATGTGTCAGCGGATGGATTTATGAAGGATGAGGTTAATCATAGAATTGATGAAGGAAAAAAGGCGAGTGGTGCATTGAGGTATATGTGGAGGCAAAAAATGTTATCTATGGAGGCAAAGAAGGGAATGTATGAAAGTATAGTAGCACCAACACTCTTATATGGGTGTGAAGCTTGGGTTGTGAATGCTGCAGTGAGAAGGCGGTTGGAGGCAGTGGAGATGTCCTGTCTAAGGGCAATGTGTGGTGTAAATATTATGCAGAAAATTCGGAGTGTGGAAATTAGGAGAAGGTGTGGAGTTAATAAAAGTATTAGTCAGAGGGCTGAAGAGGGTTTGTTGAGGTGGTTTGGTCATTTCGAGAGAATGGATCAAAGTAGAATGACATGGAGAGTGCATAAATCTATAGGAGAAGGAAGGCGGGGTAGGGGTCGTCCTCAAAAATGTTGGAGGGAGGGGGTAAAGGAGGTGTTGTGGGCGAGGGGTTTGGACTTCCAGCAAGTGTGCATGAGAGTGTTAGATAGGAGTGAATGGAGACAAATAGTATTTGGGACCTGACAAGCTGTTGGAGTGTGAGCAGGGTAATATTTAGTGAAGGGATTCAGGGAAACTGGTTATTTTATATAACCGGACTTGAGTCCTGGAAATGGGAAGTACAATGCCTGCACCCTGAAGAAGGGGTTCGGGATATTGGCAGTTTGGAGAGATATATTGTCTATTTTTATACGTATATACTTCTAAACTGTTGTATTCTGGGCACCTCTGCAAAAACAGTGATTATATGCGAGTGAGGTGAAAGTGTTGAATGATGATGAAAGTATTTTCTTTTTGGGGTTTTTCTTTCTTTTTGGGTCACCCTGCCTCAGGTGTGAGACGGCCGACTTTTTTTTCCCCTTCTACAAACTGAACCGTGTTAAGTTAATTTCACGAAGTGTTGTATAAAATTGTGCAGCAATTCTCCAATTGTGCTATAACCAAATTGTGGCAAATAAACCTGTGTTAAATGACAGTCTACTGTATTATACATACTGTACCTGAAACCATCAAATCTGTATTCTTCAAGATACCATCGCAGGTTTGACAGCAGGAAACGCAACACCTCCCAACTGAAAGAATTTAAATAAAAAACTTTATTAGGCAAGAATTTAATGTATACCGCTAGAAATATTTCTGACTGAAGAATGTCACTATATCGTAGTACATGAGCTTTTGATAAGAAAAGTCAATATATATACATGTAGTTACTTTTGGAAAACAAAAATTCTAAATATTTGTTAAAGTCTAGTTTTAGTTCTTGATTCACTTTTTGCAAAAGAATATAAAGCTAGGCTGAAAACAAAGTACATACAGACTAATATAGATTTTTAGATATATGTAATATATACTCAAGTGATCTGTAACTACAGTAATTTAAAAATCAGTATGACATGCATTATTTTCTAAAACTACTGCATTTAATAAACTATATATATGAGTATATACCATCTTTTAGGAGTGAAGAAGAGCAGAATGTAAGTGTGGTGGAGGTACGCGAGGCATTACGTAGAATGAAAGGGGGTAAAGCAGCTGGAACTGATGGGATCATGACAGAAATGTTAAAAGCAGGGGGGGATATAGTGTTGGAGTGGTTGGTACTTTTGTTTAATAAATGTATGAAAGAGGGGAAGGTACCTAGGGATTGGCGGAGAGCATGTATAGTCCCTTTATATAAAGGGAAAGGGGACAAAAGAGATTGTAAAAATTATAGAGGAATAAGTTTACTGAGTATACCAGGAAAAGTATACGAAGGGTTATAATTGAAAGAATTAGAGGTAAGACAGAATGTAGGATTGTGGATGAGCAGGGAGGCTTCAGAGTGGGTAGGGGATGTGTAGATCAAGTGTTTACATTGAAGCATATATGTGAACAGTATTTAGATAAAGGTAGGGAAGTTTTTATTGCATTTATGGATTTAGAAAAGACATATGATAGAGTTGATAGATGTTGAATGATCAGTTATGGAAGGAGAAAAGAGAATATGAATGTGTAAATGCAAGAATTATGTGGATTAAAGTAAAGGTTGGATGCGAGAAGTGGGTCATAGTAAGCGTGTATGCACCTGGAGAAGAGAGGAATGCAGAGAGAGAGAGAGATTTTGGGAGATGTTAAGTGAATGTATAGGAGCCTTTGAACCAAGTGAGAGAGTAATTGTGGTAGGGGACCTGAATGCTAAAGTAGGAGAAACTTTTAGAGAGGGTGTGGTAGGTAAGTTTGGGGTGCCAGGTGTAAATGATAATGGGAGCCCTTTGATTGAACTTCGTATAGAAAGGGGTTTAGTTATAGGTAATACATATTTTAAGAAAAAGAGGATAAATAAGTATACAAGATATGATGTAGGGCAAAATGATAGTAGTTTGTTGGATTATGTATTGGTAGATAAAAGACTGTTGAGTAGACTTCAGGATGTACATGTTTATAGAGGGGCCACAGATATATCGGATCACTTTCTAGTTGTAGCTACACCGAGAGTAAAAGGTAGATGGGATACAAGGAGAATAGAAGCATCAGGGAAGAGAGAGGTGAAGGTTTATAAAATAAAAGAGGAGGCAGTTAGGGAAAGATATAAACAGCTATTGGAGGATAGATGGGCTAATGAGAGCATAGACAATGGGGTCGAAGAGGTATGGGGTAGGTTTAAAAATGTAGTGTTAGAGTGTTCAGCAGAAGTTTGTGGTTACAGGAAAGTGGGTGCAGAAGGGAAGATGAGCGATTGGTGGAATGATGATGTAAAGAGAGTAGTAAGGGAGAAAAAGTTAGCATATGAGAAGTTTTTACAAAGTAGAAGTGATGCAAGGAGGGAAGAGTATATGGAGAAAAAGAGAGAGGTTAAGAGAGTGGTGAAGCAATGTAAAAAGAGAGCAAATGAGAGAGTGGGTGAGATGTTATCAACAAATTTTGTTGAAAATAAGAAAAAGTTTTGGAGTCAGATTAACAAGTTAAGGAAGCCTAGAGAACAAATGGATTTGTCAGTTAAAAATAGGAGAGGAGAGTTATTAAATGGAGAGTTAGAGGTATTGAGAAGATGGAGGGAATATTTTGAGGAATTGTTAAATGTTGATGAAGATAGGGAAGCTGTGATTTCGTGTATAGGGCAAGGAGGAATAACATCTTGTAGGAGTGAGGAAGAGCCAGTTGTGAGTGTGGGGGAAGTTCGTGAGGCAGTAGGTAAAATGAAAGGGGGTAAGGCAGCCGGGATTGATGGGATAAAGATAGAAATGTTAAAAGCAGGTGGGGATATTGTTTTGGAGTGGTTGGTGCAATTATTTAATAAATGTATGGAAGAGGGTAAGGTACCTAGGGATTGGCAGAGAGCATGCATAGTTCCTTTGTATAAAGGCAAAGGGGACAAAAGAGTGCAAAAATTATAGGGGGATAAGTCTGTTGAGTATACCTGGTAAAGTGTATGGTAGAGTTATTATTGAAAGAATTAAAAGCAAGACGGATAATAGGACAGCAGATGAACAAGGAGGCTTTAGGAAAGGTAGGGGGTGTGTGGACCAGGTCTTTACAGTGAAACATATAAGTGAACAGTATTTAGATAAGGCTAAAGAGGTCTTTGTGGCATTTATGGATTTGGAAAAGGCGTATGACAGGGTGGATAGGGGGGCAATGTGGCAGATGTTGCAGGTGTATGGTGTAGGTAGGTAGGTTACTGAAAGCAGTGAGGAGTTTTTACGAGGATAGTGAGGCTCAAGTTAGAGTACATAGGAAAGAGGGAAATTGTTTCCCAGTAAAAGTAGGCCTTAGACAAGGATGTGTGATGTCACCGTGGTTGTTTAATATATTTATAGATGGGGTTGTAAAAGAAGTAAATGCGAGGGGTCTTGACAAAAGGCGTGGAGTTAAAAGATAAAGAATCACACATAAAGTGGGAGTTGTCACAGTTGCTCTTTGCTGATGACACTGTGCTCTTGGGAGATTCTGAAGAGAAGTTGCAGAGATTGGTGGATGAATTTGGTAGGGTGTGCAAAAGAAGAAAATTAAAAGTGAATACAGGAAAGAGTAAGGTTATGAGGATAACAAAAATATTAGGTGATGAAAGATTGGATATCAGATTGGAGGGAGAGAGTATGGAGGAGGTGAATGTATTCAGATATTTGGGAGTGGACGTGTCAGCGGATGGGTCTATGAAGGATGAGGTGAATCATAGAATTGATGAGGGGAAAAGGGTGAGTGGTGCACTTAGGAGTCTGTGGAGACAAAGAACTTTGTCCTTGGAGGCAAAGAGGGGAATGTATGAGAGTATAGTATATGTATATAGTATAGTGAAGCATGGGTGATGAATGTTGCAGCGAGGAGAAGGCTGGAGGCAGTGGAGATGTTATGTCTGAGGGCAATGTGTGGTGTGAATATAATGCAGAGAATTCGTAGTTTGGAAGTTAGGAGGAGGTGCGGGATTACCAAAACTGTTGTCCAGAGGGCTGAGGAAGGGTTGTTGAGGTGGTTCGGACATGTAGAGAGAATGGAGCGAAACAGAATGACTTCAAGAGTGTATCAGTCTGTAGTGGAAGGAAGGCGGGGTAGGGGTCGGCCTAGGAAAGGTTGGAGGGAGGGGGTAAAGGAGGTTTTGTGTGTGAGGGGCTTGGACTTCCAGCAGGCGTGCCTGAGCGTGTTTGATAAGAGTGAATGGAGACGAATGGTTTTTAATACTTGACGTGCTGTTGGAGTGTGAGCAAAGTAACATTTATGAAGGGGTTCAGGGAAACCGGCAGGCCGGACTTGAGTCCTGGAGATGGGAAGTACAGTGCCTGCACTCTGAAGGAGGGGTGTTAATGTTGCAGTTTAAAAACTGTAGTGTAAAGCACCCTTCTGGCAAGACAGTGATGGAGTGAATGATGGTGAAAGTTTTTCTTTTTCGGGCCACCCTGCCTTGGTGGGAATCGGCCAGTGTGATAATAAAAAAAAAAAACAAAAATATGATAGAGTGGATAGAGGAGCAATGTGGCAGATGTTGCAAGTATATGGAATAGGTGGTAAGTTACTAAATGCTGTAAAGAGCTTTTATGAGGATAGTGAGGCTCAGGTTAGGGTGTGTAGAAGAGAGGGAGAATACTTTCTGGTAAAAGTAGGTCTTAGACAGGGATGTGTAATGTCACCATGGTTGTTTAATATATTTATAGATGGGGTTGTAAAAGAAGTAAATGCTAGGGTGTTTGGGAGAGGGGTGGGATTAAATTATGGGGAATCAAATTCAAAATGGGAATTGACACAGTTACTTTTTGCTGATGATACTGTGCTTATGGGAGATTCTAAAGAAAAATTGCAAAGGTTTGTGGATGAGTTTGAGAATGTGTGTAAAGATAGAAAGTTGAAAGTGAACATAGAAAAGAGTAAGGTGATGAGGGTATCAAATGATTTAGATAAAGAAAAATTGGATATCAAATTGGGGAGGAGGAGTATGGAAGAAGTGAATGTTTTCAGATACTTGGGAGTTGACGTGTCGGCGGATGGACTTATGAAGGATGAGGTTAATCATAGAATTGATGAGGGAAAAAAAGGTGAGTGGTGTGTTGAGGTATATGTGGAGTCAAAAAACGTTATCTATGGAGGCAAAGAAGGGAATGTATGAAAGTATAGTAGTACCAACACTCTTATATGGATGTGAAGCTTGGGTGGTAAATGCAGCAGCGAGGAGATGGTTGGAGGCAGTGGAGATGTCCTGTCTAAGGGCAATGTGTGGTGTAAATATTATGCAGAAAATTCGGAGTGTGGAAATTAGGAGAAGGTGTGGAGTTAATAAAAGCATTAGTCAGAGGGCAGAAGAGGGGTTGTTGAGGTGGTTTGGTCATTTAGAGAGAATGGATCAAAGTAGAATGACATGGAAAGCATATAAATCTATAGGGGAAGGAAGGAGGGGTAGGGGTCGTCCTCGAAAGGGTTGGAAAGAGGGGGTAAAGGAGGTTTTGTGGGCTAGGGGCTTGGACTTCCAGCAAGCGTGCATGAGCGTGTTAGATAGGAGTGAATGGAGGCGAATGATACTTGGGACCTGATGATCTATTGGAGTGTGAGCAGGGTAATATTTAGTGAAGGGATTCAGGGAAACCGGGTATGTTCATATAGTCGGACTTGAGTCCTGGAAATGGGAAGTACAATGCCTGCACTTTAAAGGAGGGGTTTGGGATATTGGCAGTTTGGAGGGATATGTTGTGTATCTTTATACGTATATGCTTCTAAGCTGTTGTATTCTGAGCACCTCTGCAAAAGCAGTGATAATGTGTGAGTGTGGTGAAAGTGTTGAATGATGATGAAAGTATTTTCTTTTTGGGGATTTTCTTTCTTTTTTGGGTCACCCTGCCTCGGTGGGAGACGGCCGACTTGTTGAAGAAAAAAAAAAAAAAATGTACTATATATATACATGTGTATCTACCTTGGCTGATACCTATCTCCAATACACCAGGGAGGAAGGAGGGGCAGCTGCCAGCTTCAGGGAGTCCCAAAAGTCTAGAAAATATGGAGAACTTGCCCATCATTATATGTTTGTTCCCATAGGCTCAGAGACCCTTGGCTCATGGGGAAAGAGTGCATCTAAATTCCTTAAGGAGCTGGGAAAAAGACTCATCAGGGTAACCAGGGATCCCAGGGCAGCTAGTTTTCTGTTCCAGCGGCTCAGTGCGGCTGTTCAAAGGGGTAATGCCTGCTGTATTTTGGGTACACGCCCCAGCTCTGAGGAGCTGGATGAGATTTTCGCCTTATAATCGGTGATACACACGTAACAACATGTACCTTATATGCCACCTTTATATCAACAATGTATCTCTTAAATCTTCTGTACCATATATATATATATATATTTTTTTTTTAACCCTTACACTGTCCTAATGTAGATCTATGTCCAAGTGCGGGGGAGCTCCGAACGTAGGTCTACGTTTTTTTTACATGCTTTCAAATGGAGAAAATCAAGGTCGGAGAACTACACATGCAAACATAGATCTACGTTTAGACAGTTTAAGGGTTAAACATGCTGGCAGTCTCCCACCGAGGCAGAGTAAAAAAAAAAAAAAAAAATCACCATCATTCACATTTATCACTGTCTTTCCAAAAGTGTGCAGAAATGCTAATTTAGATGTTACATTAAACAGCAAATATTCTAAACCCCTCCTTTACAGTGTTGGTTCTGTACTTCCCACATCCAGGACTCAAGTCCAGCTAACCAGTTTCTTTGAATCCCTTCACAAAATATTACCTTGCTCTCACACTAACAGCTTGTCAAGTCCCAAAAACCATTTATCTCCACTCACTCCTATCTAACACACTCACACATGCCTGTTGTATGTCCAAGCCACTTGCATACAAAACCTCTTTTACCCCCCTCCCTCCAACCTCTCCTAGGATGACCCCTACCCCTCCACTACAGATTTATACACCCTCAAAGTCATCCTATTTTGCTCCATCCTCTCTAAATGATCAAACCACTTCAACAACCCCTCCTCAGCCCTCTGAATAATACTTTTAGTAACTCCACACCTCTTCCTAATTTCCACACTACAAATATCTCTGCATAATATTTACACCACACATTGCACTTACACATCTCCACTGCTTCTAGTCTCCTTCTCGCTGCAACATTCACAACCCATATTTTACACCCATATAAAAGTGTTGGTACCATTATACTCTCATACATTCCTTTCTTTGCCTCCATGGATAATGTTCTTTGTCTCCACAGATACCTCAATGCACCGCCCTCCTTTTTTCCTTCATTAATTCTATGGTTTATTTCATCCTTCATAAACCCATCTGCCAACAAGTCTAATTTGAAGTATCTGAACACATTCACTTCTATACTTCCTCTCTCCAAATTGATGTCCAATTTTTCCTTATCTAAATTGTTTGATACTCTCATCACCTTACTCTTATCTATGCTCACTTTCAACTTTCTTCCTTTACACACCCTTCCAAACTTGTCCACTTACCTTTGCAACTTCTCTTCAAAATCTCCCAAAAGCACAGTATCAGCAAAAAGTAACTGTGTCAACTCCCATTTTGTATTTGATTCCACATAATTTAATCCCACCTCTCCCGACACCCTAGCATTTACTTCTTTTGCAACCTCATCTATAAATATGTTAAACAACCATGGTGACATCACACATCCCTGTCTAAGGCTTACTTTTACTGGAAGGTAATCTCCCTCTCTCCTATACACCCTTACCTCAGTCTCACTATCCTTATACAAGTCCTTACAGCATTTAGTAACTTACTACCTATTCCATACACTTACAATATCTGCTACATTGTCCCCCTATCCACTATCATTATGCCTTGTCTAAATTCATAAAAGCAACAAAAACTGCCCTACATTTATCTAAATATTGTTCACTTATATGCTTCAATGTAAACACTTGGTCTATACATCCCCTGTCCATTCTAAAGCCTACTTGTTCATTTGCGATCCCGCTCTCTGTCTTACCTCTAATTCTTTCAATAATAACCCTACCATACACTTTACCTGATATACTCAGTAGGTTTATTCCCTTATAATTTTTACACTCTCTTTTGTCTCCCTTCCCTTTACATAAAGGAACTTTGCATGTTCTTTCATGCATTTATTGAACAAACCACTCCAAAACTATATCTCCACCTGTTTTTAACACTTCTGTCATGATGCCATCAGTTCCAGCTGCTGTACCCACTTTCATTTTACCCAATGCCTCACACACCTCCCCACACTTGCATTTTAAATTAATGCATTCTCAAAATTGTCCCTACTTCAATTTAAATTTTCAGAGCTACTGAGATGCTATTTACTAGTGAGCACTTATTCTGAAGTGCAAGAAAACTAGTACATAAAAAACAAGATTCTAATTGATACATATAATGAACATAGGAGAGGGAGTTTACCACTTTCTTAATTTTTCTATGTTTAAACCTTATACAGCACTAAGTTTCTCAAAAATATTTACTTGGAATAATTGAAGAGCCTAGAGTCCCAAAGAGAATGAGTTCCCCTTGAGCCACCATGGAAATAACAGGAGTCTGAGCCATCAAATTCATTAAGGCCATCAAGCACATTCTTCGAGGCATGCGAGTGAACAACGTCTAGGAGGACAAACAGACCCATGGAGTGTGCTGTATCAATCATCTCCTTTAATTCCTCTGGTGTACCATAACGGCTGAAAAATAGTACAGCATTTACATGGATCATGATTAACTCAAGAAATATAAGTAATACACAAATAACCCGCACATAGAGGAGAAGAGTTTATGACGATGTTTCGGTCCGACTTGGACCATTTACAAAGTCAGACCAAGTCGGACTGAAACATCGTCATAAGCTCTTCTCTTCTATGTGCGGGTTATTTGTGTATCGTTCCAGTCATGGTATCGTGCCCTTATTTTGTTAATGTAAGTAATCTTGTATAATACTAGAAAACTAAATACAGCCTCTCCTCACTTAACGATGCACTCGTTTACTGATGCCTCGGACTTACGACGGGCTCTCTGACCAGTATTTATACCTAAATAATGTATATTAGAGCTGATTTCCTCTATTTTGTTTATTTCAATATACAGTACACTACTGTATAAACATTTAAAAATATACCAGAAATGTTATAAATGGTGCAAAGGTGACATTAAAACAATATCAAAGATGGTTGACACAAACCCACTACCATTAGATGATGATGATGATGATGATGGTGATGGTGATGGTGGTGGTGATGGTGGTGGTGGTGGTGGGTGGTGGTGGTGGGTGGTGGTGGTGGGTGGTGGTGGTGGGTGGTGGTGGTGGGTGGTGGGGGTGGGTGGTGGTGGGGGGGGGTGGGGGGTGGTGGTGGTGGGTGGTGGTGGTGGGTGGTGGTGGTGGGTGGTGGTGGTGGGTGGTGGTGGTGGGTGGTGGTGGTGGGTGGTGGTGGGTGGTGGTGGTGGGTGGTGGTGGTGGGTGGTGGTGGTGGTGAGTGGTGGTGGTGGGTGGTGGTGGTGGGGAGTGGTGGTGGGTGGTGGTGGTGGGTGGTGGTGGTGGGTGGTGGTGGTGGCTGCTGCTGCTGCTGCTGGTGGTAGTGATGGTGGTGGTAGTGATGGTGGTGGTAGTGATGGTGGTGGTAGTGATGGTGGTGGTAGTGATGGTGGTGGTAGTGATGGTGGTGGTAGTGATGGTGGTGGTAGTGATGGTGGTGGTAGTGATGGTGGTGGTAGTGATGGTGGTGGTAGTGATGGTGGTGGTAGTGATGGTGGTGGTAGTGATGGTGGTAGTGATGGTGGCAGTGATAGCCTCTCCTCCCTCTCCCCTCCTCGCCGTCTTCCATACGTCAACAAGTCTTCAATAAAGGTAAAAGTGATTTAAATGTTCATTTATCCATTTCATTAGTCCTTTATATTTATTTCTCATTGTTTTTTGTATGTAAAACTATAGTTATTCTCTATAAAATGTATTTTTTGTTAATATTTTTGGGTGTCTGGAACGGATTAATTGGATTTACATTATTTCTTATGGGAAATATTGCTACAGTTTTCGTCAGACTCTCTGGAACAGATTAAAGACGAAAACCGAGGTTCCACTGCATATATTCTTCAGAAATATGCCCATCAAGTACTGTACTGTATTTTTGCCTCTTTACATTTATGTTCAGGGGAACCAAGTGTAAATATTTATGCAAATAAAAACAGATAGAAAATTTAAAAAAGGTTTAGTTATAAGGTAAGATTTTAAAGGTACATGTATAAATAAAAATTTTATTTTTAAATGAAATGAGAAGAGATTATAATTCACAACGAGATTATAAATGATAGTCAATTCTTTTACCAGCTAAACTTTCCTAACACTTTCCTGACAGACAAACAGAGCCAAGAGCATTTCAATGAATAAAACCCAGCAGCCTACATAACTTCCTACCAATATGTCAGGCTGCCCGAAGCATCACTGAGACAAGTAGTCTTTCCAAGTCTGATATTTGTTAAGCCATTAAAAATATTTCCAGTTTCAGTAATTCCCTAAAGAGATAGCAACTCAATCTACATAAGCATGATTCTGCTTTGAAAACTAACACCAACAATGTCTTCTTAATACACTGAGACCTACGTTTTCATGCCATGTACAGTGGACCCTCGCATACCGTTGGCATCACATAACGTTAAATCCGCATACCGATACATTTTATCACTAAAATTTTGCCTCGCATACCGCTAAAAAACTCACTCAACGCTATTCGTCCGAGACGCTTCTAATGTGCGGCCTGAGCCAGCTTCACATGTTCCGCTGGTGGCATTGTTTACAAGCCAGCCTCTGCGGTAACATCCAAACATACAATCGGAACATTTCGTATTATTACAGCGTTTTTGGTGATTTCATCTGCAAAATAAGTGACCATGGGCCCCAAGAAAGCCTCTAGTGCTAACCCAGTGGTAAAAAGGGTGAGAAATACTATCATACCACAGTCAGCTGCTGCTGCTCCACGGTCAGCTGTTGCTTGACCAGTCAGCTGTTGCTGGATCAGTCAGCTGCTGCTGCACCTCGTTCAGCTGTTGCTGGACCAGTCAGCTGTTGCTGGATCAGTCAGCTGCTGCTACACCACAATCAGCTGTTGCTGGACCAGTCAGCTGTTGCTGGATCAGTCAGCTGCTGCTGCACCACGATCAGCTGTTGCTGGACCAGTCAGCTGCTGCTGCACCACGGTCAGCTGTTGCTGGACCAGTCAGCTGTTGCTGCACCACGGTCAGCTGTTGCTGGACCAGTCAGCTGTTGCTGGACCAGTCAGCTGTTGCTGGATCAGTCAGCTGCTGCTGCACCACGGTCAGTTGCTGTTGCACCATCATCACCTGTTTCTGAACATGACTCGTCCCGAATCTGTCCCGAACCTGTCCGTCCAGCCTGAGCGCCTGCCTTGCTGTCATTGTTTACAAGCCAGGGTGGCCGGTTGCATGCATACATTCGATACATTTTGTATTATTCCATTATTTATAGTGCTTGTAACTGCTAAATAAGCCACCATGGGCCCAAAGAAAGCTTCTAGTGCCAACCCTGTGGTAAAAAGGGTGATAAATACTATCGTACCACAGTCAGCTGCTGCTGCTGCACCACGATCACCTGATAAATTGGACAAGTCAGCTGTTGCTTCACCACAGCTGCACCATGGTCAGCTGTTGCTGCACCACAGCTGCTGCTGCACCATGGTCAGCTGCACCACAGCTGTTGATGTTGCTGCACCACCATCAGCTGTATTACTCGAAGATGTGGAGTGTGTGTTGTTGGTGTGGCTTAACGTGAAACAATTACCGAGAAACGATTAGCCCCGGAGGGTTAGCCACCCAGGATAACCCAAGAAAGTCAGTGCATCATCGAGGACTCTCTAATTTATTTCCACTGGGGTCCTTAATCTTGTCTCTCAGGATGCAACCCACACCAGTCGACTAACACCCAGGTGAACAGGGAAAAACGCCTGGAACTAGTGCTCATATTGGTGAATTTAAAGCCAGCAAAGGTTGGTTTGAGAGATTTAAGAATCATAGTGGCATACACAGTGTGATAAGGCCTGTTCTGGAAGAAAATTCCAAACAGGACCTACAGTACTCAGGAGGAAAAGGCACTCCCAGGACACAGTGTCTCATCAGTCATTGCTGCATCTTCAATAAAGGTGTCATTTATTCTTCATTTAGTAGAGTAGTACATGCACAATATATACTGTGCATGTACTACTCTACTATTGTGCATGTATCCTTCTCTTTGTGTGTAGGAAAATGTATATTTCATGTGGTAAAAATTTTTTTTTTTTCATACTTTTGGGTGTCTTGCACGGATTAATTTGATTTCCATTATTTCTTATGGGGAAAATTCATTCGCATAACGATAATTTCGCATACCAATGAGCTCTCATGAACGGATTAATATCGTTATGCAGGGGTCCACTGTATTAGTTCAAAGTATAAATCACTGTTAAGGAATCACATAAATCTAAAACATATTTAGAAGCAGCAGTAATTCAATGACCTAAGATCATAAAGCAAATCAAAATATTTTTCCATATTTTACCATTTCTGACCTCACTTGTGCTTGGAAAAAAAAGTATATTAATGTACATACTTAAGAGCTGACCTTCATCTAGGAATGTGACTCAAAGTCCTGTAATTCTCTCTGTGTTTTCCTTCCCACTGCCAGATATATAGGAGGCCACAACTTTACAAGGAGCAAAGTCACCTGAATGTTACTGAAACTGCCTTAAATATTATTACAGTGTATGTTAATCTCTCGGTCCATGACAGGATTCGAACTTGCAAACTCGGCATCCAAGTACACAGTACATTATCCACACAACCAGATTCCAGTACATTATCTACATAGCCAGATTCCAGAAGTCTGGCTGTGTGGATAAGGTGCTGTGTATTCTGATGCCAAGTTTGCAGGTTTGAATCCTGCTGTGTGAACTGAGAGAGAATATTTTTTAAATAATTTCGCCTGTCTGCGAATTGTTAAGCATATAGTATAAAAAATAATGTTCAGAAAAATAAATTCTACCAATTTTAATATGCATACAGATTTTTAAAGCTAACTTTTTAAACCAAAGTTCATATGTGAATGTTGCCCTTGCTAAAGGCATAACTCTGCGAGTTCCTTTGCGAGATCTATAACCTCCTGCAATGTTTATTTATAAAATAGCCTCTAAATTATGTTCTAAATCTTATATGCGGTTCTATTTGCAATTTTTGGTATATAGGGGTACTCACCTTGATGCAGCAAAGAAGCTGGTGACCTGATAGCCAAAGCTGGCATAATATGCATGCTCCATGATTGCCATTACTTGGATGGCATTATAACCTAAAAGAGAAATTATCATTTAATGTTTGCATAAACATTTATGTTAATGACCTAATAATTATGATTTTATTTATAACATTTTATTCTACATACAATATGTTGTATTCCAACAGGGGTTATCAAAGATAATTTTTTTTTTTAGCTGACTGTCTCCCACTGAGGTAGGGTGACCCAAAAAAGAAACACTTTCACCATCTTTCATTCCATCACAGTCTTGCTAGAGGCATGCTGACACTATTGTTCAGATTTTCCTCCTTCCCTCCTTCAGAGTGCAGGCACTATACTTCCCACATCCAGGACTAAGTCCAGCTAACCAGTTTCACTGCATCCCTTTGCAAAATGTTACCTTGCTCACACTCCAACAGCTCATAAATCCCAAAAACCATTTGCCTCCACTCACCCCTATCTAACATGCTCATATGCCTGCTGGATGTCCAAGTTCTTTAATTTCACTTACACTAAACTAACATTTTATTACAGTAATATTATTTACTAAAATAATTTATGAAAAATTATGCTTCTTGTTACTAAGAGTTTAATTAATTACTAACTTCGGATTTCCAAAACAAAAATAGTTGAACAAATAAAAATAGTGGCATGATCACTGCAAGGAAATGGAAAAAAAAAATGGATACAGATCACATGAAAAATAAAGATTTTTCTTTCAACAAACCAGTTGTATCCCACTGAAGCAGTGTGGCCCAAAAATAAAAAACGAAAGTTTCTCTTTTTAACTTTAGTAATACATGTATATATGTACATGAGAAGGATGTTACTAGCCTCTTGATCCCAGCATTTTAGTTGCCTCTTATGACACACATGGCTTATGGAGGAAGAATTCTGTTCCACTTCCCCATGGAGAAAAAATAAAAATTGTGTAATAAAAGACCAAGTGTCTTAGAGAAAGATCTACGAGCAATTTTATACAAAAGTCGGCAGAAGATCACAAACAAAATTGTGAAACTTTCATTTAACATTAGAAAACAATAAAACAGCTTTCAAATATGTAGATGGAAAAATGCTAAATAAGCTGTTTATAACATGTTAAGACTAAAACTGAAATAAGTGGATGTATGGTGCCCAAAATTATAAAAAGGGGATAAGACAGAAGAGATATAAAAAAGAAGCTACAAAATATGCACTATAGCTTAAAAATATGAGTCACTGTGAAAAGGTGAAAGCACTAGATGCCCTCAGTAGCAGAAAGCAAGAAAAGAAGAGAATAATAACCACCACAAAGCTCATAAAAGGATATGAAAGCAAAGATAATGAAGTTCATTAGTGCCTTTACCTCCAACAGGAGGAATAAAAAAACAAAAACAAGTGGGGCAAAAAAAAATAAAAATATATAAAAAGTCTTCTTACAGTGTAGTAGAACCGGATTAAAATAGTAGTAGGTCCTGCAACTATTGGAAATAAAAAAAAATTACACAAAATAATTATTGAAGATGGTACACCACAAGCATAGCTCTGCTCCTCCTATAGCTACAAATAGGTGAATACTAGTAACTTACCCAGTTTCACTATCCTTGGCAGAACATTCCTAGAGAATTCCTTGTAGGTTCCAACTTTAAGCTGGTCAGTGCCAATACCAATGTGGCACTCGTACACCTTCAAGCTGATAGGTTTGTCAGGACGAGGATGTTTGAACGAGTACCTCTGTAATGAACTCGATGTAAAAATGCTTCATACTCTGTTTCACACACAAGGAATTTTAAGAATTACAATTATGTTTAGTATAATCAGCCCTCTAAATTCACAGAATTTGAGGATCTGTTTTTATTAATGAGCAGCCTGCAAAAACAAACTAGATTTACATACAGTGGTCCCTCGATAATCGTAAGGCTCAATAGTCGTAATTTTCGAAAATCGTAACGATATTTTCGTCAAAACATTGGCTCGCCAATCGTAGTTTGACTAGCGAAGTCATTCGTCTGGAACGCGTACTCACACTCTGAGTCGCCCCGGCCTCCCTTCCCAGCCAGTGTGCCACTGTTTACCAGTGAACGACGGTCTCCTCATTTGCTCATACGAAATATTTCCTAATATTCCATTCATTTTAGTGCTTGCAACTACTAAATAAGCTACCATGGCTCCAAAGAAAGCTCCTAGTGCCAAGCCTTTGGTAAAGAAGGCGAGAAATACGACTGAATTTAAGAAAAACATCATTGAACAATATGAAAGTGGCATACGTGTGGCTGAACTGGCCAGGATGTATAACAAACCCCATACAACCATAGCTTCCATCGTGGCCAAGAAAAAGGAAATCAAGGAAGCTGTTGTTGCAAAGGGGGTAAATATGCTGACAAAAATGAGATCACCAGTACTCGAAGATGTTGAGAAGTTATTATTGGTGTGGATAAACGAGAAACAATTAGCAGGAGATAGTCTTATGACGTCGATTATTTGTGAAAAGGCTAGGCAGTTGCACGACGATCTAGTAAAGAAATTGCCTGCAACGAGTACTGATATTTGTGAATTTAAGGCCAGCAAAGGTTGGTTTGAGAGATTTAAGAACCGTAGTGGCATACACAGTGTGGTAAGGCACGGTGAGGCTGCCAGTTCGGACCAAAAAGCGGCTGAAAAATATGTGCATGAATTCAAGGAGTACATAGAAGCTGAAGGACTGAAACCTGAACAAGTGTTCAATTGTGACGAAACAGGCCTCTTTTGGAAGAAAATGCCAAAGAGGACCTACATTACTCAGGAGGAAAAGGGACTGCCAGGACACAAGCATATGAAAGACAGGCTGAAGCTCATGTTCTGTGCTAATGCTAGTGGGGATTTCAGAGTGAAGCTGTTACTAGTGTACCATTCTGAAAATCCCAGTGTGTTCAGGAAAAACAATGTTATGAAGAGTAAATTGTGTGTGTTTTGGAAATCTAATAGTAAGGCATGGGTCACGAGGGAAATTTTCGTCGAGTAATTCAATGAAGTGTTTGGCCCTAGTGTGAAGAATTACCTCCTGGAAAAGAAATTGGATGTCAAGTGCCTTCTAGTAATGGACAATGCACCTGCTCATCCTCCAGACTTGGATGACCTAATTTTGGAGGAGTTTGGGTTTATCACAGTAAAGTTCTTGCCCCCGAATACCACTCCTCTCCTCCAGCCCATTGACCAGCAGGTCAATGCAAACTTTAAAAAACTCTACACCAAAGCAATGTTTCAAAGGTGCTTTAATGTGACCTCAGACACTCACTTGACCCTAAGAGATTTTTGGAAAGAACACTTCACCATCCTCCATTGCAAAAGCCTTATAGGTAAGGCTTGGGAGGGAGTGACTACCAGGACTTTGAACTCTGCTTGGAGAAAATTGTGGCCAGATTGTGCCCACAAGAGAGATTTTGAAGGGTTTAGGGCTGACCCTGATGAGCCTATGTCAGTTGTTAAATCTATTGTGGCACTGGGGAGTTCCATGGGGTTGGATGTGAGTTTGGAGGATGTGGAAGAGTTGGTGGAAGACCACAATGAAGAGCTCACCACTGAGGAGCTGCAAGAGCTTCAGCAGGAAGAGCAACAGATCGCATCTCAGAATCTTGCTGCAGAGGAGGAAGAGAGATGGAAGAAGTTGCCTTCTTCAGAAACTAAGATTTTTGAAATGTGGGGTAAGATGGAAAGATTTATGGAGAAACATCACCCTGACAAGGCTGTTGCAAGCCATGTTGGCAACATGTACAGTGATAAAATCTTGGCCTATTTTAGGAAGGTGTTAAAGAGATGCCAGAAACAGAGCTCTCTGGACAGTTATTTTGCTAGACAGGACTCCAGTGACTCTCAAGCTGGTCCTAGTGGCATTAAGAAACAGAGAAGTAACCCCAGAAAAGCACTTGGTACCTGAGGTGTTGATGGAAGGGGATTCCCCTTCCAAAGAGTAACTAATGCAATCTGTCTCCTCCTCCAGTCTTCCATACACTAAGAAGAATCGCCAATAAAGGTAAGTGTTATGCTGTTAATGTTTCATTCATCATGTCCCATTGTATTGTTTATGTACTACATCTATATTTCATGTAAAAATTTTTGTTTTAGTACTTCTGGGTGTCAGGAACGAATTAATTGTATTTACATTATTTTTTATGGGGAAAATTTATTCAAAAATCGTAGATTTCGATAATAGTCACACTTCCAGGAACGGATTAATTACGAAAAACGAGGGATCACTGTACATATTTTTTTTCAATGCCCATTTTTTGGGGGGCTCCGAACATGACTATTGAATTATAAACTAATCACAGGACATGCTTTGAAGTGCCCAATAAAGCCTACTGCATGGGAGAATCATCATCACTGAGGGTTCCATGCAACTACATTTGTGTCTATAGTCTCTCCTCACTTAACGACAGAGTTCCATTCCTAAGACCACATCAGTAAACGAATTCATCACTAAGCAAGGAGCATACTATAATCATAGTGGGTTTGTGTCAACCATCTTTGACATTTTTTTAATGTCACTTTTGCACCATTTATAACATTTTTAGTATATTTTTAAATGTTTATACAGTGTACTGCATATTGTAATAAACAGATTAGAGGAAATCAGCTCTAATATACATTATTTATGCATGCATACTGGTCAGAGAGCCAGTCATAAGTCCAAGTTGTCGGTAAACTAAGTGTGAAGAGGCTGTATTTACCACCATGTTAGTATCTCATACCATTATCTACTCAAATTTATTTATCTACAAGCAGTATTTACTACTGTTCTTGAAAATACTACAGTAAAAACTTCAGCAGATATTCATGAACATACTTCCCTAACTACTGTAATGTTAAAAAATTACAAACAATAAAAATCACTCAAATATAAACACCAAATGCCATATTGGGAATATATGTCAACACTATCATTTGATACTAAAATACAGTACCAGGCTGCCACCACTACTACTGACTGCTCATCATATGAGATTCAGAAAACCTTTACATACCTCTTCAGGTGGGGGGTTCCAGAAGTGATGATGATATGCTAGTCCCTCTGTCTTGGGTGGCTGCACCACATATGATGCCCATGGGCATAATCTGTCCACCATCATGTCCTTTGGGGTTAGTAGACTTATCTGGGAAAATATATTACCAGTTAATTATGATATTCATAGGGAAGCATTAACCCTTTCAGGGTCCAGAGGCCAAATTTCAAAGTGTGCACTAGGGTCCAAGAATTTTCAAGAAAAAAATTATTTTTTCTTATGAAATGGTAGAGAATCTTTTTCTGAAGGTAATAAAACAAAAAGTACAAAATTTGATGGAAAACTGGCGAAATTATGCTCTCGCGAATTTTGATGTGTCAGCGATATTTATGCATCAGCAATTTTGCCGACTTTGACTCCCATTTTAGGCCAATTACATTATTCCAGTTGACCAAATTCTTAGCTTTTTCACCAGTATTACTTCTATTCTACCGATTGAGCACAAGAAATCGCCAAGTCAACTGTTTCAACTACAAGATAATGTGATTGGAAATTGGTAATTTGGGCAATTTAATGCAAAGTTCAAAATATTCCAATTTCAAAATAGGGTCCAGAATAAACAATGCAGGCATTCCTGGTACTAAACTAACATTTCCTCTGTTCAGAAGTTATTTTTTCAGGCTTTACAAATGAATTCCATTTTGATCTTTTATTCACATAATGAATCTTCATTCAAACCAAAAAAATAGAAGATTTACTGTTATGCAATATTGCAATAATTGTATAAATAATATCACAATTGTGAATGTATATCAGACCCATCAGCTGGCATGTATTAGATGTGTGAGGTCATTTGTTTACTCTTGAACATTGGCAGAAATTTAACATTTCCGCTATTTTGAGCTCAGTTTCAAGCCATTTCCAGTGCTAAAACCAATCAAAATCATCTCTATTTCTGTAATATATCTTCCACTCTATCAAATGAGACCAAGAAATCGCAAATACAACTATAAAAAACATACAAAAAACTGCAAAGTCGCTGTTTTAATCTAAAATTAGTCTCATTTTTTCTCTCGGTATGCACTGTGTGCTGCAGGATTTGTTTTATGTGGAGCACACATACCACATAGATGTATTCTCTCATATCTAGGCCCAAATTTACCACTCACAGCTTATCAGAGTGAGCTGAGCTCATGGCATAGATCTACAGTTTGGACCCTCAAATCAAAGCCAATGAACTATGGCACGGACCCTGAATGGGATAAACCCATAGGGGTCAAAAAACACCAAGGGAAGGAAATGAGGTAATTAGGTTTGATCGAAATAAGGAGACGTTAACTCCAATTACTCGGATGAAGAGCCCTTCACCAGTACCAAGGCACTCGTCCAGTAAAACAAATTAATGAAAGAAAACAGAAAAAACACCTCTGTCAAATTTGAAGCATAAATTACCACACCTGCAGAAAAAATAAAGATGGAATTTCACCATCTTATCTTCCAAATGTAATTACTTTGCAAGATACTTGGTTTCATATTTCCTAGTACCGTAAATGCAGAGCCTTAGCAGTTTTAATCGATCTGAATGGTGTATTGAAATCATATTCCTTGCATGGGTGTGTAATGTAAAAGAATTATAGAAAATTAAAATACTGTACTTTCAACGTTAAAAATAAGGCTAATACAGATTTTGAATACTAATATTAAATTTAAATTGTAAATGGCAATTATATGATTATTTAGGTATACATATACGTATTTAAAATTACTATTTTATGAGTTAAATACAGTATATAACAATACTGTACTGTGAACTCACAAAATTGGCAGGACTCAAACCCATGACAAATCATGGCATTTATGGTCACAATGGAGTCCACTGTTAACTTGCTTAGTGAATGGAAATGTACCTTGTTAAAAGAATTTTATTTGGCCAGCATGCTAAAGTTGCTAGAGCAATGCCCTCCTAGTATTAAGACTGGCTTGCCAAGGGTTCAATTTCTGCCCATTCCATTAATTATTGTGCTTATTAAGAAAAGCCAAAGCATTAAAAGAGTGATAAGCAAAATTTTTCCCAAGGCTGTAGAAAAAAATTACAAACCCTGAACAATTTATGTAAATTCCACGTTTCCAACGTTTGCTCATTATTTTAATATAAAAAGCTGACTAGTTCATCATGTCTTAAATCAAGCTATGAGAGAAAACAGCAGAGAGGATGACAACTGGATTCTGGAGCAATGTGAGAGTCTCGGACGACATCTCTCAAGCAACCAACACCTCACAAGTGGAGGGGGTCATTTGTTATTAGGCAAAAAAGTGAGTAAACATCTGGCTGGGGTCTAATGGATTACCAGTATAAATGTTTGACATATTCCCAGGTACCACAGCAGAAAATTCAAACAGCAAAAATGAGACAAAGTGCCTAAGTATTTTCAGTGAAAAAAGTATCCAAGGTAATAAAAATGAATTCTTGAGTATAATATTAGTCTATGTACTGTACTGTATATATACAAGCAGTATGGAAAAAAATAACAGATTCTGTGAAAAATTTATGTCAAAACACTATCCCAGAAACTGGGAAAATGGTAGACAAAAAGATTTTCAAGGTCATTAAGGAAGAATCATCAGTACCTGGAACATAACAGGAATAATATAAAGTATTGCCTAACTTGAACAAAAGTACAGAGCATAGCGAGAATGTTGAGAAAATATCATTTGTAACACTGGGGCTACCAGCCAAGGATGTTTACCCTCAAAGACTGATTAACACAAAGTTATTGTATAGTCAACGCCAATCATGTATGCTCTACTCTACAAAGATCGTTTACGGCTCACATTGAGCCAGCAAAGCACCTAAACTACTGGGAATGCCTGCAAGTCTTGAACATGTACTCATTGGAGCAGAGTAGAGAGAGGTACATGATAATATATACCTGGAAGGTACTCGAGGGCTTGGTCCCAAATCTGCACACTGCCATAACAACATACTGGAGCGAGAGATATAGGAGGAAGTGTAAAATAAACCCAGTGAGGAGCAGGGGTGCGGTGGGGACAATAAGGGAACACTGTATCAACATCCGGGGTCCCAGACTTTTCAACATCTTACCAGAAGATATCAGAAACACTGCTGGAACAAGTGTTGAAGCCTTCAAGAGGAAACTAGACAAGTATCTTCACCAGGTGCCAGATCAACCAGGCTGTGATGGATATGTGGGGCAGCAGGCCTCCAGCAGCAACAGCCCAGTTGACCAGGCGAGCACCAGACAAGCCTGGCCCATGGCCGGGCTCAGAGAGTAGATATACTCTCGAAATTCTTCAAAGGTATATCAAGGGTATACTCACATTTTTAAGTACAGTAGCCAATATCCAAATAATGAAACAGCTCACAAAAATAGTGTCCTGTCCTCCTCAACATCCTACCAGACCCAGGGATCCCCAGAGAGAAGTATCTTTCTGATTAAGCCTAATCTCCAACTTTCTCCATTTTATTTTTTTGTTTTAATGTATTATTCCTCCTATTTCATAGGACATGATCAACCAGAACGAGTCTTGGGGAAGGATGGGATAAAGTTGGCGGACAAATCCCATGTAGATTCATAAGGATAGGGTCAGGCTGTTTTGTAAAACCATGACCCAGTTGGTATGATGGTGATCTTGTATATACTACATGAACACTTCACTGGTCTCCAGTACTCGTTACACAATTTTTACATTAATTTCACTTAATTTTGAATTTCTCCTTTAAACCATAAAAATATCTCAATCAAACAAGAAAATCTAAAAATATGATCAAGTAACACCAAAACATTTATTAGACATACTAATGTGAATTTTTATTTTTATCTTTATAAGGTATGTGAATTAAAAAAAAATTGACTAGCAACAATAACAAGATAAAATTGATGTAGTAGTAACAATGCTAACACCCACTTCATAAAAATAAATACCCAAACTTTTTTTATTCTTAAATGAATATTTCGACTGGTCACTGTACAAGTCATGTTTATAATGTTTATGAGAAATTATAAACAATCACACTATTACACATTAGACATCAACAGGAAGAATAGCAGAAGCAACACCACTGAGTTTTTTTTTTTTTAAGACGGTGATCATCTCCCACTGAAGTAGGGTGACAAAAAAGAAAATTCACTTTTACCATCATTCACACATAATCACTTAAATTTACCTATCATAATTTATCACTATTTTTTTTTTTTTTTTCAACAAGTCGGCCATCTCCCACCGAGGCAGGGTGACCCAAAAAAGAAAGAAAATCCCCAAAAAGAAAATACTTTCATCATCATTCAACACTTTCACACACTCACACATTATCACTGCTTTTGCAGAGGTGCTCAGAATACAACAGTTTAGAAGCATATACGTATAAAGATACACAACATATCCCTCCAAACTGCCAATATCCCAAACCCCTCCTTTAAAGTGCAGGCACTGTACTTCCCATTTCCAGGACTCAAGTCCGACTATATGAAAATAACCGGTTTCCCTGAATCCCTTCACTAAATATTACCCTGCTCACACTCCAACAGATCGTCAGGTCCCAAGTATCATTCGTCTCCATTCACTCCTATCTAACACGCTCATGCACGCTTGCTGGAAGTCCAAGCCCCTCGCCCACAAAACCTCCTTTACCCCCTCTTTCCAACCCTTTCGAGGACGACCCCTACCCCTCTTTCCTTCCCCTATAGATTTATATGCTTTCCATATCATTCTACTTTGATCCATTCTCTCTAAATGACCAAACCACCTCAACAACCCCTCTTCTGCCCTCTGACTAATGCTTTTATTAACTCCACACCTTCTCCTAATTTCCACACTCCAAATTTTCTGCATAATATTTACACCACACATTGCCCTTAGACAGGACATCTCCACTGCCTCCAACCGTCTCCTCGCTGCTGCATTTACCACCCAAGCTTCACATCCATATAAGTGTGTTGGTACTACTACACTTTCATACATTCCCTTCTTTGCCTCCATAGATAACGTTTTTTGACTCCACATATACCTCAACGCACCACTCACCTTTTTTCCCTCATCAATTCTATGGTTAACCTCATCCTTCATAAATCCATCCGCCGACACGTCAACTCCCAAGTATCTGAAAACATTCACTTCTTCCATACTCCTCCTCCCCAATTTGATATCCAATTTTTATCTAAATCATTTGATACCCTCATCACCTTACTCTTTTCTATGTTCACTTTCAACTATCTACCTTTACACACATTCTCAAACTCATCCACTAACCTTTGCAATTTTTCTTTAGAATCTCCCATAAGCACAGTATCATCAGCAAAAAGTAACTGTGTCAATTCCCATTTTGAATTTGATTCCCCATAATTTAATCCCACCCCTCTCCCGAACACCCTAGCATTTACTTCTTTTACAACCCCATCTATAAATATATTAAACAACCATGGTGACATTACACATCCCTGTCTAAAACCTACTTTTACTGGGAAGTATTCTCCCTCTCTTCTACACACCCTAACCTGAGCCTCACTATCCTCATAAAAGCTCTTTACAGCATTTAGTAACTTACCACCTATTCCATATACTTGCAACATCTGCCACATTGCTCCTCTATCCACTCTATCATATGCCTTTTCTAAATCCATAAATGCAATAAAAACTTCCCTACCTTTATCTAAATACTGTTCACATATATGCTTCAATGTAAACACTTGATCTACACATCCCCTACCCACTCTGAAGCCTCCTTGCTCGTCCGCAATTCTACATTCTGTCTTACCTCTAATTCTTTCAATTATAACCCTACCGTATACTTTTCCTGGTATACTCAGTAAACTTATTCCTCTATAATTTCTACAATCTCTTTTGTCCCCTTTCCCTTTATATAAAGGGACTATACATGCTCTCCGCCAATCCCTAGGTACCTTCCCCTCTTTCATACATTTATTAAACAAAAGTACCAACCACTCCAACACTATATCCCCACCTGCTTTTAACATTTCTGTCATGATCCCATCAGTTCCAGCTGCTTTACCCCCTTTCATTCTACGTAATGCCTCACGTTCCTCCACCACACTTACATTCTGCTCTTCTTCACTCCTAAAAGATGGTATACCTCCCTGGCCAGAGCATGAAATTACCACCTCCCTTTCTTCCTCAACATTTAAAAGTTCCTCAAAATATTCTCGCCATCTACCTAATACCTCCCTCTCCCCATCTACTAACTCCCCTACTCTGTTTTTAACTGACAACTCCATACTTTCCCTAGGCTTTCTTAACTTGTTTAACTCACTCCAAAATTTTTTCTTATTTTCATTAAAATTTCTTGACAGTGCCTCTCCCACTCTTCCATCTGCTCTCCTTTTGCACTCTCTCACCACTCTCTTCACCTTTCTTTTACTCTCCATATACTCTGCTCTTCTTATAACACTTCTGCTTTGTAAAAACCTCTCGTAAGCTACCTTTTTCTCTTTTATCACACCCTTTACTTCATCATTCCACCAATCACTCCTCTTTCCTCCTGCCCCCACCCTCCTATAACCACAAACTTCTGCCCCACATTCTAATACTGCATTTTTAAAACTATTCCAACCCTCTTCAACCCCCCCACTACTCATCTTTGCACTAGCCCACCTTTCTGCCAATAGTCGCTTATATCTCGCCCGAACTTCCTCCTCCCTTAGTTTATACACTTTCACCTCCCTCTTACTTGTTGTTGCCACCTTCCTCTTTTCCCATCTACCTCTTACTCTAACTGTAGCTACAACTAAATAATGATCCGATATATCAGTTGCCCCTCTATAAACGTACATCCTGGAGCCTACCCATCAACCTTTTATCCACCAATACATAATCTAACAAACTACTTTCATTACGTTCTACATCATACCTTGTATATTTATTTATCCTCTTTTTCATAAAATATGTATTACTTATTACCAAATCTCTTTCTACACATAGCTCAATTAAAGGCTCCCCATTTACATTTACCCCTGGCACCCCAAATTTACCTACTACTCCCTCCATAACATTTTTACCCACTTTAGCATTGAAATCCCCAACCACCATTACTCTCACACTTGATTCAAAACTCCCCACGCATTCACTCAACATTTCCCAGAATCTCTCTCTCTCCTCTACACTTCTCTCTTCTCCAGGTGCATACACACTTACTATAACCCACTTTTCACATCCAATCTTTATTTTACTCCACATAATCCTTGAATTTATACATTTGTAGTCCCTCTTTTCCTGCCATAGCTTATCCTTCAACATTATTGCTACTCCTTCTTTAGCTCTAACTCTATTTGAAACCCCTGACCTAATCCCATTTATTCCTCTCCATTGAAACTCTCCCACCCCCTTCAGCTTTGTTTCACTTAAAGCCAGGACATCCAGTTTCTTCTCATTCATAACATCCACAATCATCTCTTTCTTATCATTTGCACAACATCCACGCACATTCAGACTTCCCACTTTGACAATTTTCTTCTTATTCTTTTTAGTAATCTTTACAGGAAAAGGGGTTACTAGCCCATTGTTCCCGGCATTTTAGTTGACTTTTACAACACGCATGGCTTACGGAGGAAAGATTCTTATTCCACTTCCCCATGGATATAAAAGGAAAAGTAATAAGACCAAGAACTATTAAGATAAAATCAAAGAAAACTCAGATGAGTGTGTATAAATAAACGTGTACATGTATGTGTAGTGTGACCTAAGTGTAAGTAGAAGTAGCAAGACGTACCTGTAATCTTGCATATTTATGAGACAGACAAAAGACACCAGCAATCCTACCATCATGTAAAACAATTACAGGCTTTCGTTTTACACTCACTTAGCAGGACGGTAGTACCTCCCTGGGTGGTTGCTGTCTACCAACCTACTACCTACACTAATGTCTGTCTATATTATCCACATGCATAGTTCTGAATGCACAGATTTCCTAAATAATGTTTACTTATCTTAATGCAAAGATCTCCCTTATAAACTAAGAGATGAAAACTCCCTTTTCCTAGCAGAGATCAAAATGGTCTTGATTTTTTATGTAAAAAATAAAATACAAAGGCTTCTTTCCATCATAAAAAATAATTTGTACAGCCAGTCAAAACTACTGCATCCAAGCTCAACTTAGTACAAATAAGCAATTTCATTTACTCATCTTGTTGACTTAGGAACAAGGCAAAGGTGCAAGTATAGTTTGCCTCCTCTTAAGTTTAAGAAATACAACTGTACAGCATTACAAAAAGAGACTCAACAGAGGTAAAGAGAAATCAAGACAGATAAGGAAACAGTGAAGGGCTAAAACCTGTGAATAAGGTTGAAATGGCATCAGGGAAACAGTAAAACTGTTAAAATACTTTAACCCTTAAACTGTCCAAACGTAGATCTACATTTTTTCAACATCTGAAAGTATGTAAAAAAATTTAAGACTTTTTTTTTTTTTTTTTTTTTTTTTTTTTTTTACATTTGAAAACGTGTAAAAAAAACTTTGATCTACACTTTTTTTGTTATATTTGAAAATATGTAAAAAACATAGATCTACTTTTGGAGCACTACGCATGTGAATGTAGATCTGTTTGGACAGTTTAAGGGTTAAGCATGTCCATAATTTTGTTTTTGTTTCCCTCAGCATTTCTGAATAAAATCAAAACCATCAAATTACAAAAAACACATCAAAACACTGCAGCAGATTCAGAAATATTCAAAGCTTAGTAACAAAAAACATTTGAATGAAATACAACAAAGATGTAATAATGCTAAACGAGGAGACAAATGGCAGTATAGAATTAACACAAAGAATGCAGCATTATAAAAACAGTGCTAGGCAAGAGATGCAGGTTAATAAAATGTAAATTAAAAATGGTTCAAGACAACCTTTTGTGGCTCCAATGAGATATTACCATGCAGAAAATCTAGCAATAGTACCCATGGACAAGGCAAAATGTATAAGGAAAGATTAAGACTGCCACCTATGCACCAAATGAAATACAGTATATATATTTCTCACCTGATGAGCTGAACTTCATAATAGTCGTGTTTAAAAAATTGATGAAGTTCAAAGTGTGCCTGATCAAGATGCTTTATACAACAAAACTAATAAAGTACCTATTTTGGATGTACTTTATGAAAAACTGAGTAGTCATTGCTGTATTATAGCCCATAACCTAATAAATCATAAATACAAAATTCACTAGACTATTATCATTATTATTATTAGTAGTAGCAAATAACTGTAAAGGGCTTGATAATATTAATTAATGTACTGTATATACATATATTTTAAAGTTATATGCTTGGTAAAACCCCATACAGTAGAGCCCCAACTTACGATGTTCTGACCAACAAAGATTCACACTTACAAACTGGGCACTCTGGAACCAATCAATTTCTTACGAATGCTAGGTGAATTACATGCTATATATTTTTCTTCTTTTTTACAGAATTTGTATACCAGTGAATAAAAGTTAGATTTTTTATTTAAATTTGTAAAATGGTTTGCCTAGAATAGGATCTACTTTGGATGCAGAAGCAAACATGCCTGTTAGCATTCAGACAATTTTCAAAAAATTAGTTATTCACTTCTTTTTATTCTAAGTGCTTTCATATTGTGTGTATCATCATTTTATGCATGTGTGGAGGGCTCATGTTTGTTTGCTACAGATCAATCAAGAACTGTAAAACTAATTAATATCAAGAACTATACAACTAATGATAGCAATTTTGTTAAGACCTGAATTCGATGTACTGTATAATATTTTTCTTGGTTATTTTTCAACAAAATGCATTCACATTTTACGTATTATCATTTTATGCATGGTCAAGAACTGTAGAAATAATATTTACTGTAGCCTGCTGGCAGCTACTCAGCTGCACTGTCCAATACATGTCAATGACTGAGGTGCAGCAACATGGCTCACCTGCACCTCACCCTGCCTCCCACACTGCAGTCCAGCCCACAACAATCCTCCCTCACCACAAATGAGGAAAGGAATTGGCGATAAGGAGAGAGGAAAGTCATCCTGTTTCTGCCACCTGTATCATGTTCATCAAATACTATGGGGGAGAGGGTGGGGGAGTGTGGGAGGGAGGGAATGCAAGAGAGGGAGAAAGGTTAGGAGTGGAAAAGAGGGAGGAAAGGGAAGAGACAGGATGACTCTTCTGATTGCTGTACATTACGGCCTCTCCTCACTTAACGATGGAGTTCTGTTCCCGAGACCACGTTGTTTAACAAAATTCGTCACGAAGTGACGAACATACTACGCATAGTGGTAGTGAGTTTGTGTAAACTATCTTTGATATTGTTTTAATGTCACCTTTGCACCACTTATAACATTCCTGGCATATTTTTAAACGTTTATACAGTAGTGTGCTGTAAACTGAAATAAACAGAATAAAGGAAATCACTAATATACAGTACATTATTTAGGTATGAATACTGGTCAGAGAGCTCGTCATAAGTCCAAGGTGTTGGTAAACGAGTACGTCGCTAAGTAAGGAAAGGCTGTATTTCATTATTAAAAATAAACAAAATTACATACAGAATATTGTGGCTCAGGAATTTCCAATACAGTACATATTATTATTATATTTAGGAGGAAGCGTTAAAATCATAGGGGTCTTACAATGTCTGGAGAATTGGAGGCAATTAATTTTGATCCAAGGAAGAGGACAAGCCCAATTCCTCATATTAAGAGCCCCCCTCACTGGCATCAAGGAACTTCCCTCGAGAGGATCTCCAATTATAACATGGGTGACTATAGGAAAACACACTAAGCCCCGAACACCCAAGTAACAAACAGTTTTTTTGAGAATGCATTAATGTCGTAAGGTGGGGCCCTACTGTACTGCAGACAAAAATTAAGAACATATTTTCCTAAAAGAAATCTTATAAATATTTTTAAGAATGCTCTAGTTTGGTTTGTACGGTATCATACTCATGTAAGAATGCACTCTTGTTACCTGATCCAATGACATCATCACGCCAATCTAGAAAATAAAATTTTTTGCATCATTAGAGTTATCCATTTTAATAATGACACTGCTATGTTTAGTTAGCAATTCAATAAGCAATTGTAATTAGGAAAAGATCAAAAGCTAATTACAGTATTTACAGTGTTTACAATGAGGTGATTTAAAAAAAAAAAGGCTATTCATAAACAATTAAGCATTAAAATGCAATGGCAAGCATACCATGTACAAGCAGAGGTACAGGAATTTTCTATATAATAACACTTCATTTAACAAATCTGTTTAATGACAAAGGATACATCAGGTAACAAACCCACATAACCTGCCCCTTGCCCATTAATAATGTCTTAGCAATATTCATCGGTCTGGTAAGAGTCTAGCAGGTCTGTGAACTGTCTCACCATTTCTCCTATTTCTCTCTTCTCTTTCTCCCTCCTACTGTGGTGCCATTCAGGGCCTAAGATGAAAACAACCCATGTACTCAAGATGAGATAGCCGATAATCTAAATCCTTCCTCTGCTTCTCACCAACACACTACACACCATACCTCGTGTCATCAAACTAACAAACTGACCATCCTTTGTGAATGTTCCTAGTGTATTCTTTGTGGGGGTTGGAGGAGGGGAAGAACATGGATTTTGTCAAGCTATGCTGTTCATTCCTTGTCTAGGTGCTCTTAGTATTTATGTGAAGTCCATAAATCACTATGGAAATCACTTGGAAAATAGAATTCATTCAATAAATTCATGGAGGCAGGTTTTGTGGAATTATAAGAAAAAATACCACAATCTAAATTACAGTACTGTACCAAATAACTAAAGTGAAACTTAATTCAGTGATTAATTAGCATCTTCAAAAATAATTAATTCCACAGTCTTACAAAAAAATGAAAAATACTAGCATTTAAAAAATAGCATTACACATTCACCTTTGATACTATGTTTTACAGAAAGCTTCGAATTTTTCAAGGTTTATAAAAACAAATAATTTAAACAGTAGTAATAATAAGATTCTAACAAAACAAATACAGAATGACTTATCCCACTGAGTGACTAAGGTTCACAGGCTCACAGTATTGTGCCTACAATGTATATGGTACCTCAAATCTTTTAAAGTTGAGGGTATAGTACCAATATCCTTCTTTAAATTTTTCATCATCAAACACATGCAATAAAAAATTCATACATACAGTAATGCTGAGGAGCCTTTATTTTCTCTTCATAAAAAAATAACAAGTGGTCAGTAATGCACATAATGCAAGCTGCAACTGGATAAACCAAATTTATTTATACACTATTTCCAATCTGCAAAAAAAGAACAACTTGACAAACCATGCAATTTGGGAATATTTTACGCTTAGTTACTTCAAATTACCTTAACTCGTGATGTATGTTTAATGGGACATGAACCATCAGGGTTTGCTGGTAATGATATTTCCCATTTCCCATATTCCAGTTTTTTAAAAGGATGACTCAGTTTATTCCAGCCATCTGTAAATCACAAAACATTAAAACAAACTGTGCAAATTTGCCAAGGCAATGACAGCAAAATAAAGTATACACACCTTAAAGAACTTTAACCAGTCACTCAAATATTTGTCCAAACAATTCTTAAAGCTACCCAAGGTTTCATCTTCAACAATGATAACCCCTGTGCTTTTCTAACCTATTTCTAAAGGCACCTAAAGTTTTAACTGCTATGATCTTTATTGGCAGACTGTTCCATCCATCATAAAAGAGGTGGGCTGCAGCAGGCCTACTGGGATTAAGAGCAAGCGAGGTTTTAAAGTAACACATACTGTATATGCAATATATTTATACTTGAAATCTATTTATACTCTGATAATTAATTACTCGATGTACATGCAGGCCTCACTTTACAGGGCTTTGCTTTACAGCATTTCACTAATGAAGCAGTTTTCAATTATACCCATTCCTAATTTATTCAGACTTAATAGAGCCTCTCCTCACTTAAAGATGGAGTTTTGTTCCCAAGACCATGTCAGTAGACAAAATCGTCGCTAAGCAAGGAGTATACTATAAAGGTAGTGGGTTTATGCGAGTCTGGCAATTGTGGTGTAGTGGTCACCACTCGCCTTTCCACCCTTGTCATTTCCATTCTAGAGCTGGTTGAGCATGGTTGTCCATTCTGTCTCCAGGGTGTCTTAGTCTTTGACTAACCTGTTGTACACATACATTTCCAACTGTATATAGTATACACAGTAATTGTAAATAATTACCATTGCTCTTGGTGAAGGAAAATATATTTCAAAGTCATTCAGCTGTGTTTTTTCTGCTCATTGCTCCCCTTTACACCCAGGATAACGGACCTTATTGTGCCTGGGTTGTAATAAGGGGGCCTGTCCGGGGTTGGAGCAGTACTGTTGCAAACGGGATGAGGGGTTGCAGCCTGTGGCCTTATTCTCAGCCAAGTTTCAGCCGCACCAGAGGACTTACTCTACCGTTGAAAAAGAAACCCTCATGCTGGTACTAGCCTTGGAGCACTTCGATGTTTACATGGGCCAGACTTAACAGGTGGTCACTGTTTAGTGACCACAACCTTCTGGTGTATCTCCAAGCCATGAAGAACCACAATACGAGGCTCATGAGGTGGAGTCTACAGCTGCAGCCCTATTCTCTCAGAATAATACACATAGCCAGCAAAGAAAATAAGCTGGCTGACTCATTGTCACAAGTAGATTTTACATGTAGTATTAGGTTACGATGTGTTAGGGACCTGTGGTAACCGGTTTCAAGCTCTTTTTTTCCTCTTATATATTATGAGTATTTATTGTTGTGGGTTTTTTTTTAGTGAGGGGATGCCCTGCTTCCGTCCGCAGGTATCTTGGACCTACTTTAGCCATACTGTCTGCTGTCTCACTCTGAGTTTGGAGTTTGGCTTTATGTCATGAGTACAGCTGAGCTCTACCTAAGAGTTGGATGGTTGAGAGGAAAGGCAGTCCCATGATATAGTGTCATGGTGGCACAGTTACCAATGGGAGATGGGAGCCCATTCCTGAGCCCTCTCGGGGTGGGGGTGTGGCATGCAAAGAGTACGTAACCTTTATTCAGCGCATGTACACACCCTCACTGAAAGGCTATCTCCCCAACCAGCAAACCAGTACTAAGGGTCAAATGATGGGGCACCATCGTTCGATCAGTACCAAGGTTCAGCCAATGAGAAGGTGGGTCTGGCAATTGTGGAAGTGTAGAGGTCACCACTCACCTTTCCACCCTTGTCATTTCCATTCTAGAGCTGGTTGAGCACGGTTGTCCATTCTGTCTCCAGGCTGTCTTTGCCTTTGACTAAACGTGTTGTACACATACATTTCCAACTGTATATAGTATACATAACTGTAAATAATTACCACTACTCTTGGTGAAGGAAAATATATTTCAAAGTCATTCAGCTGTGTTTGTTCTGCTCCTTGCTCCCCTTTACACCCAGGATAACAGGCCTTATTGTGCCTGGGTTGCAATAATCTTTGATATTGTTTTAATGTCACCTTTGCATCATTCATAAAATTTTTAGTATATTTTTAAATATTTATACAGTAGTGTACTGTATACTGTAATAAACAGAATAGAGGAAATCGGCTCTAATATGTACGTACATTATTTGGGTATGCATACTGGTCAGAGAGCCCATCATAAGTCCAAGTCATTGATAAACAAGTACGTCGCTAAATGAGGAGGCTGTACAATAAATATATTCACCACTCACTATAAGCTAAGGACAAAAAACATTTTAAGGTAAGTAATATGTGTACTGTATATGCATTTTTCAGGCCTAAGGACAAAAAACATTTTAAGGTAAGTAATATGTGTACTGTACATGCATTTTTCAGGCCTAACTCTATTGCACACTTAATACACGATAGTGTAAACATATTATCAGTCTTTTATATGCATATTAAAGTGAAAAAAGGCTATGTTTCAGTTTACAGCAATTTTTGCTTTACAGCAGTAGCCTGGAATCTGCCTTGCTGCATAAGCAGGGCCTTTCTGTATAATAAAATAACACATGAATCTGACAATATAAATTACATTTCCATTAAAACAATTTTTTTATACAATACAAAATGGAGCCATAGGGCCCTTCACACCCATGGGACAACTAACCACCTTTTTGTCTATGTTACTGAATCACTGTTCAGGGATGGGGAGCAGTGCTTATTGGTAAATACCATATTTTTCATCCTGAAAGTGGCAACTAAACCATTCAATTATTGCTATTAATAATTATGAAGGATTAATTTTGCACTTTTATTTTACTCATCAAATGTATATTACTATTATTATTATTATTATTATTATAATGAAAAAGAAGCTCTAAGCCACAAGGGCTATGCAGCATCAAATGTATAAGTATCAACCTACAGCATAATAAGGCACTCCCTGTATTGCCTAGGTAACATCACAGAGAACTTCCATTATTATTATAATCAAGGGGGAAGCACTAAACCCATAGGATTATACAGTGCTTGGAGGAGGGATGGAAGGTATTCAGGTTTAACTCAGGGAACTGGAGCACAGATCCAGTTCCCTAGATCAAGAGCCCCTCACCAGCATCAAGGAACCTTCCTTGAGGGGACAGAAAACTTCCAACAAGTCTTAACTATTAATGAAAAACTCCTACAACCTGTCAATTACAAAAAATTAAGCTTTACAGGTGCAACTATGCAGCTATATATCAAGAATTTAGTCATATGTAATAACCAACACAAGCCTTACTAAAATCTCCTTTGAGGAAGAGTCCTTGTGCCATGGGTGCCCACTCAACACAAGTCACACTGTTGTCTGGGTTTACATGAAGGCCAAATGTCTCGTAACCTCTGGAAAATTTCTCCATTCCTCCTTCTGCTTGGTCAATTTGATCCACCAGTTTTTTGAAGCATCCATACCTTATATTGACAAACAAGCAAGTGTACATAAATATTATACTGGCCTGTGTACATAAATATTATACTGTACTGTATACATAAATATGATACTGTACTGTATACATAAATATGATACTGTACTGTATACATAATTATACTGTACTGTATACATATACTGTGTGCTATCATATAGCTGAACTGTGAACATCGCTTTTAGGTTTTATATGAACTAGCAAGTGAAAAAAAAGGCTGCAATTCGCTTTAAGGTTATATGTACTGGCTTTATGGCAGCGGTTTGGAACCTGATCTGCTGTACTAGCGAGGTATGCCTGTATATACAAACAAGCCTCATTCAATGTGAAGACCAGTTACCATAGATTTGTTTTATTGTATATAATATAAAAAGGCATCACATTATTATTATTATAATAAAAAAGAAGCGCTAAGCCACAAGGACTATACAGCAAAAAAAAAAAAAAAAGGCATCATAGAATATAGATATTTAATACATTATCATTATTAATTCTGTTAAATTCATGTGAAGTGCTAAACCCACACAAGTCATTCATAAAGCTCAAGGAGTGATGGTGGCATGATCCTCCATTCAGTAAGTGCCAGATAGACAGAATACTCTAGCAGCCAGGCTGACCATAAAAAAAATTAAGGTACAGTACTATTTTTAATACAACTGTTTATTACTTGATATCTGCATACTGCACTTTCATGTGAATGGATTACATACTGAATTTAAAAAGGATACACTAATTATAAGTGGGTACATATATAGTGATAATATACTGTAATAAATATTATATATACTTTAATATTATATAGTTAAGGGTTGAAGATTATTTGTTTGAATAGATTAATAGTTTAATAGAGCATTTATATGCTAGAACATACAGTATTAGAACAGCGAGTGAGGCATAAAATAAAAAAACTCTTATTCCAAGATTCCTTAGTAACCTGCCACCATGGCAACATCCTAGCAAGCTGTACCATGGCAACACACCCTAGAAAGCTGTCACCATGGCAACACACCCTGGGAAGCTGTCACCATGGCAACACCCTGAGAAGGTGTCACCATGGCAACACACCCTGGGAAGCTGTCACCATGGCAACATCCTAGCAAGCTGTCACCATGGCAACACCCTAGAAAGCTGTCACCATGGCAACACCCTAGAAAGCACTCACCATGGCAACACACCCTGGGAAGCTGTCACCATGGCAACACACCCTGGGAAGCTGTCACCATGGCAACACACCCTGGGAAGCTGTCACCATGGCAACACACCCTGGGAAGCTGTCACCATGGCAACACACCCTGGGAAGCTGTCACCATGGCAACACACCCTGGGAAGCTGTCACCATGGCAACACACCCTGGGAAGCTGTCACCATGGCAACACACCCTGGGAAGCTGTCACCATGGCAACACACCCTGGAAAGCTGTCACCATGGCAACACCCTGGGAAGCTGTCACCATAGCAACACACCCTGGGAAGCTGTCACCATGGCAACACACCCTGGGAAGCTGTCACCATGGCAACACACCCTGGGAAGCTGTCACCATGGCAACACACCCTGGGAAGCTGTCACCATGGCAACACCCTAGGAAGCTGTCACCATGGCAACACCCTAGGAAGCTGTCACCATGGCAGCACACCCTAGGAAGCTGTCACCATGGCAACACACCCTAGGAAGCTGTCACCATGGCAACACACCCTAGGAAGCTGTCACCATGGCAACACACCCTAGGAAGCTGTCACCATGGCAACACACCCTAGGAAGCTGTCACCATGGCAACACACCCTGGGAAGCTGTCACCATGGCAACACACCCTAGGAAGCTGTCACCATGGCAACACACCCTAGGAAGCTGTCACCATGGCAACACACCCTAGGAAGCTGTCACCATGGCAACACCCTAGGAAGCTGTCACCATGGCAGCACACCCTAGGAAGCTGTCACCATGGCAACACACCCTAGGAAGCTGTCACCATGGCAACACACCCTAGGAAGCTGTCACCATGGCAACACACCCTAGGAAGCTGTCACCATGGCAACACACCCTAGGAAGCTGTCACCATGGCAACACACCCTGGGAAGCTGTCACCATGGCAACACCCTGGGAAGCTGTCACCATGGCAACATCTACCACTGCCTTAATCTTGCAAAAGTCGTGAGGGTTTGGCTCACCTTCGTCTGATCTCCTTCTCGTACTTGGTGAGGTAAGGGTCCCTGGTGAGCAGGTCACTCAGCCTGGGCACCTCCACCTTCATGGGCTCCGCGACCTCCATCATCGCCTCCCTCAAGACTTCTTTGAGGCTGATGAACTACTTGAGTTAATTAACCGTGATCAAATGAATCTCAAGAAACCGGGGGTACAAGGCTGACAAACCGCCCCGGTTAACCGTGAAAACTGGATCACAGGAAACTGGGGGGAGGTTATAATGTTGATAAACCACCTCGGTTAACCGTCATCAGCTGGATGTTAGAGGCTGGGGTTGTGGCTAGACCAAACCACTGGTTCCTGTTGTTGTTTCTGCCTGTCACCTGCTGTTTCCCTCTCTGGGGTCTGCCCACACACGAGTGTTACACACCGGTAGCAGTCCTAGAGCTGTAACGTAGTCCCATGAGGTGTAAAATCTGGAAGAATTAATGAGCAACAATCTGCGTCTACCACAGCCTGAGTTTGCTGCCGGCGGCACTCGATGCAAATAAGTCACAGTGTTTGACTTTACTGGATGAGTCTTGGTTAATTTACATATAATTTATTCCGTAAGACAACTGTAAAAATTCTACATTTGTGTAATGACCCTAAATAAAAGTTATCTATTTATTTACTAATGTATTTATTTACTCTACTCCTGCCAGACACACGATACCACCTTTCCAGACGCATGATCATGTCCTCCTCCCCTGCAGGTTGTAATTTATATTCCAGCCTCTGGTGTCTCATACTGTGACTTGAATTATAATAGAAAGACAGGTACAGTTATTCTATAATATGCTGATGGTATGCTATGTGTTACTAGTGAAGGTAGAGTACGAAGTCACGTGGTGGCTGCCAGCACCAGCACATCACATGCACAAGGGCGGGCAACTTGCTGCATTTCTGTAGTAACTAAATATCTAAAATTAGACTGCTCTTGCGCCTTCTATTGCAAACAAAGTTATTTTTAAAAGCTTCATTGTGACCGAAAGATACCACGTGAAGCGAAGGGACAGAGGAAGAGAAGAGAGCTTAGAGACATTACAAGTCAATTTTACCAGTAATAAGTACATAATTTAGAATATAAAATTCTGTGGTTAATGGCGACATCACAGCTGTTTAGCGAAGACATTCAGTTAATGACGGCGAACTTCCCAGCTGATATTATTAATAGAGACCTTCGCTTGATGTCTTAAGTCCGTCACGTTGATATGACCTTCATGGTTCAAGGTCGGGGAAGGTCGCTAGCCAGCCAGCCTGACTAGTGACCTTCGAGAACCGTTACGTGATGCTGGTGAAGGGCTCTTAATCCGAGGAATTTAAGGCAGCTTCTTGAATTGTACGACCCCTACGGGTTTACCGTTTCCCCGTAAATATAGCAGTACTAAATATTGGCCAACGCTCCAAAATATTTAAAGCCGCTTAACAATCTTTTCACTATTATTTATTCATCACGACTTGAACCACAAAACCAGAGAGAGAGAGACTACATAAAAAAGAATATACGTATATATATATATATATATATATATATATATATATATATATATATATATATATATATATATATATATATATATATATATATATATATATATATATATTGGTTTAATCCTAATTTTTCAGGATTAAAGTAGTCTTGTCAGGTGGTGAAAAAGACTACCTACAGTCGATAGGTATTAAACCTTATTAACAAGCTAGTCAAAAAAAAAAACACGAGATATTTATTTTCAGAAACTACAGTAAACAATTAACAGGGAAATTAGTAACATTTTTTTTTTTATTAACACACTGGCCGATTCCCACCAAGGCAGGGTGGCCCGAAAAAGAAAAACTTTCACCATCATTCACTCCATCACTGTCTTGCCAGAAGGGTGCTTTACTCTACAGTTTTTAAACTGCAACATTAACACCCCTCCTTCAGAGTGCAGGCACTGTACTTCCCATCTCCAGGACTCAACTCCAGCCTGCCGGTTTCCCTGAATCCCTTCATAAATGTTACTTTGCTCACACTCCAACAGCACGTCAAGTATTAAAAACCATTTGTCTCCATTCACTCCTATCAAAGACGCTCACGCATGCCCGCTGGAAGTCCAAGCCCCTCGCACATAAAACCTCCTTTACCCCCTCCCTCCAACCTTTCCTAGGCCGACCCCTACCCCGCCTTCCTTCCACTACAGACTAATACACTCTTGAAGTCATTCTGTTTCGCTCCATTCTCTCTACATGTCCGAACCACCTCAACAACCCTTCCTCAACCCTCTGGACAACAGTTTTGGTAATCCCGCACCTCCTCCTAACTTCCAAACTACGAATTCTCTGCATTATATTCACACCACACATTGCCCTCAGACATGACATCTCCACTGCCTCCAGCCTTCTCCTCGCTGCAACATTCATCACCCATGCTTCACACCCATATAAGAGCGTTAGTAAAACTATACTCTCATACATTTCCCTCTTTGCCTCCAAGAACAAAGTTCTTTGTCTCCACAGACTCCTAAGTGCACCACTCACCCTTTTCCCCTCATCAATTCTATGATTCACCTCATCTTTCATAGACCCATCCGCTGACACGTCCACTCCCAAATATCTGAATACATTCACCTCCTCCATACTCTCTCCCTCCAATCTGATATCCAATTTTTCATCACCTAATATTTTTGTTATCCTCATAACCTTACTCTTTCCTGTATTCACTTTTAATTTTCTTCTTTTGCATACCCTACCAAATTCATCCACCAATCTCTGCAACTTCTCTTCAGAATCTCTCAAGAGCACAGTGTCATCAGCAAAGAGCAACTGTGACAACTCCCACTTTATGTGTGATTCTTTATCTTTTAACTCCACGCCTCTTGCCAAGACCCTCGCATTTACTTCTCTTACAACCTCATCTATAAATATATTAAACAACCACAGTGACATCACACATCCTTGTCTAAGGCCTACTTTTACTGGGAAATAATCTCCCTCTTTCCTACATACTCTAACTTGAGCCTCACTATCCTCGTAAAAACTCTTCACTGGTTTCAGTAACCTACCTCCTACACCATACACCTGCAACATTTGCCACATTGCCCCCCTATCCACCCTGTCATACGCCTTTTCCAAATCCATAAATGCCACAAAAACCTCTTTAGCCTTATCTAAATACTGTTCACTTATATGTTTCACTGTGAACACCTGGTCCACACACCCCCTACCTTTCCTAAAGCCTCCTTGTTCATCTGCTATCCTATTCTCCGTCTTACTCTTAATTCTTTCAGTAATAACTCAACCATACACTTTACCAGGTATACTCAACAGACTTATCCCCCTATAATTTTTGCACTCTCTTTTGTCCCCTTTGCCTTTATACAAAGGAACTATGCATGCTCTCTGCCAATCCCTAGGTACCTTACCCTCTTCCATACATTTATTAAATAATTGTATCTACCACTCCAAAACTATATCCCCACCTGCTTTTAACATTTCTATCTTTATCCCATCAATCCCGGCTGCCTTACCCCCTTCCATTTTACCTACTGCCTCACGAACTTCCCCCACACTCACAACTGGCTCTTCCTCACTCCTACATGTCTGTACACTGAATACTAAGTTCCTGGTTATGCGAAGCATTTATTTCTTGATATTTACAGAATGCTTCTGAGAATATTCTCCTCCAGGGAGGGTCCTTGATGCTTGTGAGGGGCTCTTGATCTAGGGAATTGGATCTGGGCTCTAAAATCCTGAATTGAGCCTGAATGCCTCCCACCCACAGGGGCTGTACAATCCCTACGGGTTTATTAAACTCAAAATATTGTATGCATAAATTGCTAAGTACACTTGAAAAAAAAGCCTTTCTCGATAATAACTAAACAACTCCATAATCACGCCAAATTTCTGTACCCAAAATTTGTCAATGAATCAAATTTTACAAATTTTGTGATTTAATTAGCGTTTAAGGCAAGTTAATATATTGAAAGGTCTTTCACGAATCACTGATATGATTAAATGATGCATAATAGACAGTAAATTTTTGATGACTGACAAACTTTATATATTCACCCAGATGACTAATTTTCATTTCATTTACATAAATGCCAATATTCCCTCCATTTTTTTTTAATATGAAACGTTCACAAAAAAAAACGATCACCAGAATAAGAGTATTTTACAATAACATGCGCTTTTATATACCATTTAGGTTTTGCTACGGAAATGTCATACTGACTATTGTAATCACAGGATATCATTTTTTTTCAAGAGTGTTTATTAATAGCATCGTACGTACAATTTTAATTGTGTTTTGTGACATTAGGTTAGGTAATAATCAAGAATTTTATCATATAAAGTATTTATTTCTTGCACATGAATTACAACAACAATTTAAAATTTCACATCACGGGAGTATTATGCACTTGTTCTCCATACATGAAGTCTGCCAGGCAACCCTCCAGCTAGCCAGGCAACCATCCAGCTAGCCAGGCAACCATCCAGCTAGCCAGGCGACCCTCCAGCTAGCCAGGCAACCATCCAGCTAGCCAGGCAACCCTCCAGCTAGCCAGGCAACCCTCCAGCTAGCCAGACAACCCTCCAGCTAGCCAGGCGACCCTCCAGCTAGCCAGGCAACCATCCAGCTAGCCAGGCGACCCTCCAGCTAGCCAGGCAACCATCCAGCTAGCCAGGCGACCCTCCAGCTAGCCAGGCAACCCTCCAGCTAGACAGGCAACCCTCCAGCTAGCCAGGCAACCATCCAGCTAGCCAGGCGACCCTCCAGCTAGCCAGGCAACCATCCAGCTAGCCAGGCAACCATCCAGCTAGCCAGGCAACCATCCAGCTAGCCAGACGACCCTCCAGCTAGCCAGACGACCCTCCAGCTAGCCAGGCAACCATCCAGCTAGCCAGACGACCCTCCAGCAAGCCAGGCGACCCTCCAGCTAGCCAGGCGACCCTCCAGCTAGCCAGGCGACGCTCCAGCTAGCCAGGCGACCCTCCAGCTAGCCAGACGACCCTCCAGCTAGCCAGGCAACCCTCCAGCTAGCCAGGCAACCCTCCAGCTAGCCAGGCAACCCTCCAGCTAGCCAGGCAACCCTCCAGCTAGCCAGGCAACCCTCCAGCTAGCCAGGCAACCCTCCAGCTAGCCAGGCAACCCTCCAGCTAGCCAGGCAACCCTCCAGCTAGCCAGGCGACCCTCCAGCTAGCCAGGCAACCATCCAGCTAGCCAGGCGACCCTCCAGCTAGCCAGGCAACCATCCAGCTAGCCAGGCGACCCTCCAGCTAGCCAGGCAACCATCCAGCTAGCCAGGCGACCCTCCAGCTAGCCAGGCAACCATCCAGCTAGCCAGGCGTCCCTCCAGCTAGCCAGGCAACCATCCAGCTAGCCAGGCGACCCTCCAGCTAGCCAGGCAACCATCCAGCTAGCCAGGCAACCCTCCAGCTAGCCAGGCAACCATCCAGCTAGCCAGGCAACCATCCAGCTAGCCAGGCAACCATCCAGCTAGCCAGGCAACCATCCAGCTAGCCAGGCAACCATCCAGCTAGCCAGGCAACCATCCAGCTAGCCAGGCAACCCTCCAGCTAGTCAGGCAACCCTCCAGCTAGCCAGGCAACCATCCAGCTAGCCAGGCAACCCTCCAGCTAGCCAGGCAACCCTCCAGCTAGCCAGACAACCCTCCAGCTAGCCAGGCGACCCTCCAGCTAGCCAGGCAACCATCCAGCTAGCCAGGCGACCCTCCAGCTAGCCAGGCAACCATCCAGCTAGCCAGGCGACCCTCCAGCTAGCCAGGCAACCCTCCAGCTAGACAGGCAACCCTCCAGCTAGCCAGGCAACCATCCAGCTAGCCAGGCGACCCTCCAGCTAGCCAGGCAACCATCCAGCTAGCCAGGCAACCATCCAGCTAGCCAGGCAACCATCCAGCTAGCCAGACGACCCTCCAGCTAGCCAGACGACCCTCCAGCTAGCCAGGCAACCCTCCAGCTAGCCAGGCGACCCTCCAGCTAGCCAGGCGACCCTCCAGCTAGCCAGGCGACGCTCCAGCTAGCCAGGCGACCCTCCAGCTAGCCAGACGACCCTCCAGCTAGCCAGGCAACCCTCCAGCTAGCCAGGCAACCCTCCAGCTAGCCAGGCAACCCTCCAGCTAGCCAGGCAACCCTCCAGCTAGCCAGGCAACCCTCCAGCTAGCCAGGCAACCCTCCAGCTAGCCAGGCAACCCTCCAGCTAGCCAGGCAACCCTCCAGCTAGCCAGGCAACCCTCCAGCTAGCCAGGCGACCCTCCAGCTAGCCAGGCAACCATCCAGCTAGCCAGGCGACCCTCCAGCTAGCCAGGCAACCATCCAGCTAGCCAGGCGACCCTCCAGCTAGCCAGGCAACCATCCAGCTAGCCAGGCGACCCTCCAGCTAGCCAGGCAACCATCCAGCTAGCCAGGCGTCCCTCCAGCTAGCCAGGCAACCATCCAGCTAGCCAGGCGACCCTCCAGCTAGCCAGGCAACCATCCAGCTAGCCAGGCAACCCTCCAGCTAGCCAGGCAACCATCCAGCTAGCCAGGCAACCATCCAGCTAGCCAGGCAACCATCCAGCTAGCCAGGCAACCATCCAGCTAGCCAGGCAACCATCCAGCTAGCCAGGCAACCATCCAGCTAGCCAGGCAACCCTCCAGCTAGTCAGGCAACCCTCCAGCTAGCCAGGCAACCATCCAGCTAGCCAGGCAACCCTCCAGCTAGCCAGGCAACCCTCCAGCTAACCAGGCAACCCTCCAGCTAGCCAGGCAACCCTCCAGCTAGCCAGGCAACCATCCAGCTAGCCAGGCAACCATCCAGCTAGCCAGGCAACCCTCCAGCTAGCCAGGCAACCATCCAGCTAGCCAGGCAATCCTCCAGCTAGCCAGGCAACCATCCAGCTAGCCAGGCAACCATCCAGCTAGCCAGGCAACCATCCAGCTAGCCAAGCAACCATCCAGCTAGCCAGGTAACCATCCAGCTAGCCAGGCAACCCTCCAGCTAGCCAGGCAACCATCTAGCTAGCCAGGCAACCATCCAGCTAGCCAGGCAACCATCCAGCTAGCCAGGTAGCCATCCAGCTAGGCAGGCAACCATCCAGCTAGCCAGGCAACTATCTAGCTAGCCAGGCAACCATCCAGCTAGCCAGGCAACCCTCCAGCTAGCCAGGCAATCATCCAGCTAGCCAGGCAACCATCCAGGTAGCCAAACAACCATCCAGCTAGCCAAACAACCATCCAGCTAGCCAAAAAACATCCAGCTAACCAAACAACCATCCAAGTAGCCAGGCAACCATCCAGCTAACCAAACAACCATCCAGCTAGCCAAAAAACATCCAGCTAACCAAACAACCATCCAAGTAGCCAAGCAACCATCCAGCTAACCAAACAACCATCCAAGTAGCCAGGCAACCATCCAGCTAACCAAACAACCATCCAAGTAGCCAGGCAACCATCCAGCTAACCAAACAACCATCCAAGTAGCCAAACAACCATCCAGCTAGCCAAACAACCATCCAAGTAGCCAAACAACCATCCAGCTAGTCAAACAACTATCCAGCTAGCCAAACAACCATCCAGCTAACCAAACAACCATCCAAGTAGCCAAACAACCATCCAGCTAGCCAAACAACTATCCAGCTAGCCAAACAACCATCCAGCTAACCAAACAACCATCCAGCTAGCCAAACAACCATCCACCTAGCTAAACAACCATCCAGCTAGCCAAACAACTATCCAGCTAGCCAAACAACCATCCAGCTAACCAAACAACCATCCAGCTAGCTAAACAACCATCCAGCTAGCCAAACAACCATCCAGCTAACCAAACAACCATCCAGCTAGCCAAACAACCATCCAGCTAGCCAAACAACCATCCAGCTAGCCAAACAACCATCCAGCTAGCTAAACAACCATCCAGCTAGCCAAACAACCATCCAGCTAGCTAAACAACCATCCAGCTAGCCAAACAACCATCCAGCTAGCCAAACAACCATCCAGCTAGCCAAACAACCATCCAGCTAGCCAAGCAACCATCCAGCTAACCAAACAGCCATCCAGCTAGCCAAACAACCATCCAGCTAGCCAAACAACCATCCAGCTAGCCAAACAACCATCCAGCTAGCCAAACAACCATCCAGCTAGCTAAACAACCATCCAGCTAGCCAAACAACCATCCAGCTAGCCAAACAACCATCCAGCTAGCCAAACAACCATCCAGCTAGCCAAACAACTATCCAGCTAGCCAAACAACCATCCACCTAGCTAAACAGTCATCCACCTAGCCAAAGAACCATCCAGCTAACCAAACAACCATCCAGCTAGCCAAACAACCTTCCAGCTACCCAGACAACCATCCAGCTAGTCAAACAACCATCCAGCTAGCCAAACAACCACTCAGCTAGCCAAACAACCATTCATCTAGCCAAACAACCATCCAGACGCCAATCATCCAGCTAGGCAAACAACCATCCAGCTAGCCAACCAACCATCCAGCTAGCTAAACAACCATCCACCTAGCCAAACAACCATCCAGCTAGCCAAACAACCATCCAGCTAGCCAAACAACCACCCAGCTAGCCGAACAATCATCCAGCTAGCCAAGCATTCATCTAGCCAAGCAACCATCCTGGTAGCCAAACAATCATCCAGCTAGCCAAACAACCATCCAGGTAGCCAAACAACCATCCAGCCAGCCATTCAGCCATATAGTCATACTGTCTGTCAACCAGTCTTACAGTCAACCGTTTAGTCATACAGTCATCCACCTTTCCAAGAATCCCACCGATCATCTACAAAGTCATCCAGCTAATACTTGTAATTTTAATGGTTCTCCGGGGCTGAAGCTAGCCTATTAATTTAACACTGTGATCGCTATGCAGTGTTATCACTAAACAAACTAATAAAACAAAACATAAAATAAATATTTACATAATATTTTTTTTATATTACCGCCGAGTCATAATTTGACAATAGCTACGGAAGCGTTATCATCTGTTACTTAATTTGCACTCATTATTCAAGCCATTTTTATTCAGTAAAAATTGTTTTGAGTGTTCACTACGAGATGTGTGCCTGTTCACTCAAGAGGTGTATCTGTTCACTGCAAATTGTGTCTGTTCACTGCAAGTTGTGTGTCTGTTCACTGTGGATTTTGCTGAGGCAACGTCACTAAGTACTCACAAATCAGTTTCTATAAGAATTTTATTTCGTGGGGAGACTTTGTAAAGTTCAGTGTCGCCTCCTGTCTCCAGCGTTTTCATCTTTCCCGTCTCAGTTCCCAGTCTTCTTAGCTGCTTCTCTTTTAATTTTTCTACTTGCATCTTGAGTATATCCATAATTTCTCTCATCCACTTCTTCTTTATGTTTTTGGTGCGTGTTCGGAAATGGTATGTAAGAGTTTTAGTGGCCACTGTTCGAACCTCGAGTTGGAAGGAGTAATCGTCTGCGGCTGGTCCCAGACCCACTGTGTCCATTCGAATGGCTTCAACGTAGTGATAGGTGGGAGGATGTGGCTCCAGTAGGAGAATCATGGTACTCAGGAGGACAACGTGAAACTCCTGTTTGTTCATGTGACCGGTCCATCGAACCTTTGCGTTCCCCTCTAACAGAACAGGACCACACTCGTCAAGATCGAAGGGCGCCCCCTCTATGGTCTCCGTTAGAAGAATGGTGTTGGCTATGCCTACACATTCTCTTAACACGGCTAACGCTGCGGTTACGGCAGGATGTTCCGGTTCTCCTGAAATGTTGAGTCTCGAGAGATACATCATATACAGCTCGAACTGGCGCACCGGGTGCACGTAGCGACAGTTCATATCTTCCATCGCTACTTCTAAGCGAGAGCGATCTGCAAGGTAATTCGAGTATAGCTCTTTCAGCTTTTCAGAACAATCAATAAAGCACTGAGCGACTTCTTCCGTTGTCCCGGAGCTTACAGCCTTTTCTAGTAGAGGACGAAAGATATTAGAGTGAAAATCGTAAATGTGACGCAAGTGAGTCATCAAGAACTGTGGGGGTCTCAAGTACTCATCTTGCAAGAAATAACCAAGTTGCTCATTTACACCTGATATATATTTTTCTTCTTCTTCTAATAAAGTGATTAGTACAACGTGGTGGTTTTCTTTCGTACCGTTCGGAAGAGACTTCCCTTTATAAAGGTCTTCTAATTGCTGAAATGCCGTCCAGACAGTCAAGGGAGGCAAATGGCTACTCCACCTGGCTGATGTGCTCTCACCGTCTGACGAGTAACCACTCGGCTGCCGTACCACTGGTCGAGCCTTGCCAGACGAACTAGAGTTCTTCTTAATAGCTGCACGACGACCAGTCCATGACACGTTGGTCTCGCTTTTTCCTGTGCGTGAGCTGTCGTCGTCGAGAACATCTGAGTCGCTATGACTTGCCTGCGAGACTCCCCAGTTCGACTTTTCCATAGACGGCCCGCGACGTACCTTACTACGCATACCACTCTGTCTCGAATCTGACTCACATTCGCTATAACTATTCCTCTGGGAAGAAGACTGAGGTTTGTTTTTAAGGATTCCTTTCAAGTCGTTAATCCATTGTTGCTGCATGTTAATGTTTTTGGCTTTGAATGTGTAATGGACAACTTGTCCTCTTGGGCCGTTTCTGACATCGAGGTTGAATAAGATTCCTCGTTCTTGCTTCCCCAAACCAACTTGGTCCATTCGGAAACTCGTAATATATCGGTAGTACCTGCCTTCGGATATGGTGAGCAAGATAAGTGTCTTCAGCATAAGAACGTGGTAGACCCGACGAGGCAGGTCTCCCCCTCGTCGCAGTCCAAGGTCACTATGACGAATCAAGTTTCCGAAGTTGGTCAAGTCGAAAGGTGATCCGGTAACGGCGCCGAGAAAGAGCTTCGAGTCAGCCTTCTTCAAGGGAACTTTGAGGACGTCGATAGCTTTCTGAAGTGCCGTCTTTTCTTCGTTGATACAACACTTTTTGTGAAGGGTCTCAAGGGTGAGGACGTAGTAGTGGAGACGCATTCTGGGCTTCCTCAGTTTCTCTGGCAACTCTGGCATATGGGTTAGAAAGTAATCCTTGTGATTATTTAGAATACGATCTACAGTAGGGATATTTTCCATAAAATAGACATAATTCTCATATTCTCTCTGATGATGCACAATCGCTTCACTTAGCATCTGCAGGTTACTGTTACTCTTCTCAAACTCTGCATGTAGCTCCGTGTGTAGCTGAATTAACGCCTTCACTTGCACGAACAGAAGAATTAAGTTCTCACGAATAAACTGAGGAGTCTCAGCGTCTGCTAAACGCTCCCTGTCGTCTTCTAGACTCTGAATGGATTTTACGAAGTCCTCGTCAGTTTCTATAAAGAACCTTAGTTCAGCCTCTATAATGGAGGCGTTAGATTCCAAAGAAGAGTCGCTGGATCTTGATACCGTATCGGCCGGTGGGTCATCATAGAGGCGCTCCTGCACGTTGGCATCGAAGCCCATGTCTTCATAGTACGTCTGCGCGGACTTGCTATCGGTATCGTCGCTAGAGTCCTCCTCGTCGTCTGAGTCAAGCATGGACTCAACACTGGGCTGTAGAGTCTCAGAAAGGTTTGCGCCGGAGACGGACATGTCTTCTGAGCAAGGATTGGTGTTCGCAGTGGCGGCGGCGGCGGCGGTGATGCTAGTTGCTGCGGCTGTGGTGGCGATGGCTACGTTGAGGTTAGTGGTGCCGGCTAGCGAGGCCAGCATGGCTGTAAATTTTTTGCCCATGCCACGGCCCCATGAGGCTTTGGGCTCCTTGCTAGGTGGTATCTGAAGCCCGTCACTGCAATACAACGTAACTAAGTCATATTTTCTGCATACTCTTACTGATATCATAATACAAGTGTAATAAGCACTAACCAGTGACACAAAAGAATGTACACGGAGACAACTAAACACGCGATAGGTATATTTCCAACTTACATTGAATTATTATTATTATTATTATTATTATTATTATTATTATTATTATTATTATTATTATTATTATTATTATTATTATTATTATTATTATAAGTATATTCCTGGGAAACATTAAACTCGTACGGGTCATATCCCTTGAATGGGGTGCCTCATTCAAAGAATTTGAGCTATCCTCAAACTCCTCATCCTTTACCAATCATCTCTTTACTGGACTGAGGAAACCACTTGTTGGCGAAACGTTTCCACAACAAAGATTCCCAAATGTTGCAAAAAGTGTCTAATTCTTCAAGTAGTCGGTTTTGTAAACCATTTACATCATATTACATTACCTGTTTTGCTGGGTGAGAGGCGACAGTTTGCTTGGCACTGCAGTAGAGAACAAGGCCAAGATCTGTTCCACCTCACTCCCTGTTTTCATCTGTAGCACGACAGCGGCGCGGCCGAAGCTGTCACTTCTGCTGATGTACACTACCCGTAAGGGGCTTCCCTCTACAGGCGTGGCGATGATCACATCGCTAGTACGGTGCTTCAAAACTACTTCAGAGCCCTGGAGAATCTGACATTGTTCACCAATGACCTTCACCACAACCTCCCGGAGAGCGTAGAAGTTGTCTACCTCTCCGATGAATTTTTGACGTCGTATAAGGAGCTCCTGCTTGTCTTCCTCGTTGGTATGGCCGCTGTGTAGGACAGCCCAGTGGGAGACATAGGCGATCTCGGTGCGGACCTCCTGAGGAAGGCGTCGTAAAGGCAGTTTCACCTCAGCCACCCCCAGCAACACACACGTCACGCTGCCCATACCTGAAATTGTCATGCCTTACTTGTAAGCCATATTTATTATATGTAACGTACTCATGCAGGCACGCATATGCGCGTATGCACGTGTTGCAAACATTGAAATTAAAAAATGCAATGAACAACGTATTGAAGACGAGACACCACGAGCATAACTCTGCTCCTGTAGCTACAAATATGTAATTATTAAAAGGTAATTACACACACAGTACTAAATATTGCCTGAGGCGTTTGGCAAATCTAAGATTAGCTTTCAAGAATCTCAAGAAAGATTTATTGACAGCCCTATATGAGACCAAGCTTGGAGTAAGCAACACCACTGTGGAACACGCACCTCATCAAGTATACCAGAAATTTTGAAAAAAAGTTATAAAGAGAAACACAAGAAGATAAATCTGATGACACTGAAGAACAGAACGACCAGGGGAGAGTCTATCTACCTGGAGTCTACTTGGAGGGTTTTACGGGGGTCAACGCCCCCGTCGCTCATTCGTTGACCAGGTCGTGCAAAATACTGTGGATAGGGACAGGCTGTTCATGTTTCGGAAAACAGGTACACAAGGGTGTAGATGGAAGTTAGGAAAACACAGGTGGGTCATAGGAATAAAAGAAAGTTTTCTTCAGCTTCAGACCATTCAGGAAATGGAAGGACCAGGACAGGGAAGTGATAAAGATAGGATATGTACAAAGCGCTTACACTAGGTATGATAGGGCTCACTAAGCCACGAAAGAGTAAACTCAGTAATGCAGAAGACCAGGAGCTCAGACTAGATCTCTGCAATCGCAAATAGGTGAGGTGAATACACATATTCTCTCTCCGTCTTTTTCATTATCAGGTTACGTGCAGTTTGCTTAGAGGTTCACTCCTACCGATAATCATTCTCTCTCTCTCTCTCTCTTTCTCTCTCATATCTGAATACGTGTACTTGTAAGAATATAATCTAATATTACTGGGAAATATGTAATCAGTACCGCAATAAAACATCCAAATACTACTGGATTCCTCGAAAACTAATGACGTGATGGGGTCCACTCCCACAGCCAGACACTGCCAGAGACGCTAAGAATCTCTCCAGTCTGCCACGCTGTACAACACTTTTGAATTATTTTGGGTATGTGAACATACCTTGTCGAGAAGAAACTCCTGACTTGTCTTGTCGGGGTCTCCATTCCAGTCACTGGCCGGACAAAATATATCAATCACAGGGCTTCTTATACATCTAGACTGTTTTAGACTGAAAGCCTAGCAGTGATCTTTAAGGCCTATCAATGAGACACTTGTGCAACATTTGGGAATCTTTATTGTCTAAACGTTTCCCCAGCCAGTGGCTTCTTCAGTCACGGTGCCCCGTGGCCTGGTGGATAAAGCTCTCGCTTCACACGTCGAGGGTCCGGGTTCGATTCCCGGCGAGGATAGAAACATTGGGCGTGTTTCTTTACACTGGCTATCGTTGTTTACCCATCAATAAAATAGGTACCTGGGAGATAGTCGACTGGTGTGGGACGAAACTGACCTAATTTGCCCGAAATGCTCTGCGTAACAAGGGACTTTCTATATAGTAGTATGTAAATGATGTCAGCTAGGACTGTATACATTGTACATGTACTTGCAGAAATAAAGATATTATTGTATTATTATTATTAATACAGAGAAGAACGTTGGAAGACAAGGAAGAGTTAGCGGTAATCAGCCCCTCACCCCTCAACCTGGAGCTGATGTACTCAGTCCATCAATTTTCAGAGAAGAACAGCATAAGCGCGAGTTTTGTATATCATATATCCCTTTGTGGTTCTTTATTCCTTTCATAACTAAACAGATGTAACTTATCACTATTGAAGGTCATGCTGTTCTCCCCTGCCCACTGGAAAACCCTGCTTATATCTCCCCCCTGTCTTCTGCCGATGTTACTTTTATATTTATTTTTGTATCGTTCGTAAATGATACAGAATTGTGGCGAGTGTTTTTCTCTATGCCAGCTATGAGGGTAAGAAACAGTAGAGGTGCCAGGACTGTGCCTTTAAGCACTAATTACCTCGTTAATGCTGGACTCTGCTCTGTTTACTACTGCCCTTTTTGTTCTATTTCTCAGAAAGTTGAAAACTCATGTGCCTACTTTCCCTGTTAAACTGACAACCCCAATTATGTGTATAATCACCCCCACGATCACCGCCAGAACCTGAGTTTAGTTAGTTTAATATGTTTATTATGCACCCCATACCCATCCTGTGGGCGGTAGTCAAAAGATTACAGAGGTACATAATTCGTCCAGGCCAGAACCTGAGACTCGGCCCCTGTAACCACAAGTAGATGAGTACATATAATAATAATAATAATAATAATAATAATAATAATAATAATAATAATAATAATAATAATAATAATAATAATAATAATAATAATATCTTTATTTCTACAAGTACATGTATACAGACGTAGCTGATATCAATGACATACTACTATATAGAAAACCGCTTGTTTTGTAGAGCATTTCGGGCAAATTAGGTCATTTTGTCCCAGATACCCATTTTACTGATGAGTGGACAAAGACAACCGGTGTAAGGGAATACGCCCAATGTTTCTACCCTTGCCGAGAATCGAACCCGAACTCTCAGCGTGTGAAGCGAGAGCTTTTGCCACCAGGCCACGGGCCACCATACATCTATGCATGCGCATTAAAGTTTACTTGAAAAGCAGACTAAAAAAGGATTGATGTAAAAATAAAGACGGTGACTGTGCCTCGCTGTATGTGGTCAACTTAGGCGTGACGCAACTGCTGACGCAACTGTAAGCGTCACGGATCGGCAAGTTACAGCACCCAAGCCAGGAATCTGCATGGTTAAGCCAAAACTCTGGTAAAAATAGCAGAGTTTGTCCTTAACCTTTGACGTCCCTTCAAGGACGATTATATTTTGCCACCAAAGTGGCTAGTTTATTGTGCACCCATATCCATCCTGTGGACGGTAGCGCAAGAGCATATGGATACACAAAAAGGCCTAGGAACTAGGCCCCAAAAGGGTTAACAGGTGTACATATGGGTTTTTATTTATCTACATATCTACAGTTCATTTATCTGTTACAAGCAAATTTAGGAAATTTGCTTAGTATATCTGGTATCTTATTTTCATTAATAATATATCTTGACATGTCACATAGGTTATTTTACTGTATCTCTATATTCCTCAATAAGTGGACAATTAAGCACAGTATTCAAGACAGTGACCATATACCTGATCATATAATTTACATTTAGTTTGATCATCATCTGTGTGTCTCCCAAACTACCAGAAGTACTTGTAACCAAGCCTAAGCCTGGCCACTACAACATCAGTCAGTCTGTTCACATTGCAAGTTGCTCCATAAACATACTTATTTACGTTCATGTTATCTTAGTGTGTTATAGATCTACTCAGGCTTCTAACTGCATTCCTGTAATTATAATTTTCTTTATTTACTTCTCTCCTTATATTATTCCTAATGCTAGACACAAATATACCAAAGTTATATTCTACATTCTCCTTCTGGGTACTCTTCTTGGCTAACATATCAACTTTATCATGAAGGAGTAATCCAGTGTGTGATGGGATCCATAACAATTGTACATTAATTCCTTTGTCCCGGATTTTTGAGTATCTATACCTGGCTTCTCCAATGAGCATGTTGTTGTAGTCATTATATGAGTCAAGAGCCTTCAATGATGACATAGAATCAGTAATGATGATAGAGTCAAGCTCAGTGTCATAAGTTAGCTTTAGCGCCATTAGGATTGCAAACAATTCAGTTTGCAGTGTAGACGCCCAGTTGTTAATTCTTATGCCTAGTTCAACAAATTTATTATCGTTCTTAACTAGGGAGGTGGCAACAAGAGCAGATGCAGCCCTGCCAGAAGACTCCTGTTTAGATCAATCAGTGTATATAACTTGTGATAACTTATTACTACCAGCTAGGTGAGAAATTTCTGCTTGAGCAGTTGCTTTAACAAGTGATTTACAAGGACAGAAGATGGCAAGAAATAAGAAAGAAAAGGACAAGGGGATCTTCATCCAAGGAACTGAAGCTCTCCTCAGCTTCCTTACTCATGTGATTAAAACTTACACTCTTTCTATTGGCGATTTTTTCTGTTGCTTCCCATGTGATGTAGCAAATAAATTATTATTATTATTATTATTAAATTTTATTATTTTAATTATTATTATTATTATTATTATTATTATTATTATTATTATTATTATTATTATTATTATTATTATTATTATTATTCAAACAAGTGCTTAAAAGTTGCAAGTAATGAATGGCTCTCCTTTTGTTAAAGTTGCAGTTAATATTACCACTACAGTACTAGCGGCGTTTGCTGCTTATGTTAACAAATTTGCTATTAATTATTGTGTTATCAGCAGTAATAGAGCTAGTAGTAATAGCAGTACTACTACTACTCTTACTATTAGTAGCAATAATAATGATCATAATAATAATAATAATAATAATAATAATAATAATAATAATAATAATAATAATAATAATAACAATAATAATAATATATCAGTTACTCTCGGTTAGTTATATACAAGTTAGTTATGGTTGTCTTGCCTTACGTCTTACACTTTCCTTCATCGACACCATGCCTAACCCTTCTAGGGTAGGGTAGGTGCCTGAGCCCGAGCCTTTAGCTCATAAGACTGTCATTCCCATTAGCCCCTTTGGGGCGGGGATGGCAGACCAGAGAGGCCTAGCTTGTGGCTAGGCCTGGGGACAGTTGGTCCCGAAGATGAGGAGGTACTTGTGCCTCCTCCCATGGGAGACTTAGGTCTCAGACACTCCCTAGAGAGGGAGCCAAGGCCGGGCCACCACTTGGAAAAGGCCCGGGCCGGGAGAATACCGGCTAATCTTTAATAATAATAATAATAATAATACACTTTCCTTCATTGTTCACCTAATATTCATCCTGTGGATGATAGTGCCTAGTTTATTGTTCAACCCGCCATATCCATCGCATAAACGTAGCACAAGAACATATGGACACACAAAAGGCCCAGGAGCTAGGTCCCAAAGAGTGGTACAACTGGATATACATCTATAATTTCTCTTCTAGGTTGCAAACAAATTTGGGATATTTGCTTAATATGTCTGGTGTCTTATTTTCATTTATATGATACCTGGACACGAGCTTTAGGGTCACAGCTACAGACGACTTGGGTTCAATTACCGGGTGAGACGAGACGAATGATACTGTCTCCTTAAATCTGGTGAGCTTGTTCACCCTGCAGTGAAGGTCTGTATATGGGAGTTAGTAGACTGTTGTTGGTGGCATCCTGGGGAGGACCTGACCACCATAGAGGAAATAAGCCACACTATTTTTTTTGGTTGTCCTGGGTTATTAACCCTCAGGGATTAATTATTCGGAAAAAGTTTTAGTTTTAAAGGCATTCTTCGTTTTTATTGATCTGATTAACTGATCTGTATTGCTCTCTCTCTCTATCAATATATATAGATATATATATATATATATATATATATATATATATATATATATATATATATATATATATATATATATATATATATATATATATATATATATATATATATATATATTTATATATGTATATCATGTGTGTATGCGTGTGTGTGTATGTGTGTGTGTGTGTGTGTGTGTGTGTGTGTGTGTGTGTGTGTGTGTGTGTGTGTGTGTGTGTGTGTGTGTGTGTGTGTGTGTGTGTATGTGTACTCACCTAGTTGTACTCACCTAGTTGAGGTTGCGGGGGTCGAGTCCGAGCTCCTGGCCCCGCCTCTTCACTGATCGCTACTAGGTCACTCTCCCTGAACCGTGAGCTTTATCATACCTCTGCTTAAAGCTATGTATGGATCCTGCCTCCACTACATCGCTTCCCAAACTATTCCACTTACTGACTACTCTGTGGCTGAAGAAATACTTCCTAACATCCCTGTAATTCATCTGTGTCTTCAACTTCCAACTGTGTCCCCTTGTTACTGTGTCCAATCTCTGGAACATCATGTCTTTGTCCACCTTGTCAATTCCTCTCAGTATTTTGTATGTCGTTATCATGTCCCCCCCGATCTCTCCTGTCCTCCAGTGTCGTCAGGTTGATTTCCCTTAACCTCTCCTCGTAGGACATACCTCTTAGCTCTGGGACTAGTCTTGTTGCAAACCTTTGCACTTTCTCTAGTTTCTTTACGTGCTTGGCTAGGTGTGGGTTCCAAACTGGTGCCGCATACTCCAATATGGGCCTAACGTACACAGTGTACAGGGTCCTGAACGATTCCTTATTAAGATGTCGGAATGCTGTTGTGAGGTTTGCTAGGCGCCCATATGCTGCAGCAGTTATTTGATTGATGTGCGCTTCAGATGTGCCTGGTGTTATACTCACCCCAAGATCTTTTTCCTTGAGTGAGGTTTGTAGTCTCTGGCCCCCTAGACTGTACTCCGTCTGCGGTCTTCTTTGCCCTTCCCCAATCTTCATGTGTGTGTGTGTGTGTGTGTGTGTGTGTGTGTGTGTGTGTGTGTGTGTGTGTGTGTGTGTGTGTGTGTGTGTGTGTGTGTGTGTGTGTGTGTGTGTGTGTGTGTGTGTGTGTGTGTGTGTGTGTGTGTGTGTGTGTGTGTGTGTGTGTGTGTGTGTGTGTGTGTGTGTGTGTGTGTCGTGCCGAATAGCTAAAAGTGGCGATTTTGCCTTAAATAGCAATGTTCTTCTTGCCGAATAAGGCAAGCGAAAATTTGTGTATGCTATAATTTTGCAAAAATCATTCTGAACCTAATGAACAAAAAATATATTTCATTGTATTTGTTTATTATTATAAGATAAGATTTCGTTCGGATTTTTAACCCCGGAGGGTTAGCCACCCATGATAACCCAAGAAAGTCAGTGCGTCATCGAGGACTGTCTAACTTATTTCCATTGGGGTCCTTAATCTTGTCCCCCAGGATGCGACCCACACCAGTCGACTAACACCCAGGTACCTATTTGCTGCTAGGTAAACAGGACAACAGGTGTAAGGAAACGTGTCGTAATTTCCACCCGCCGGGAATCGAACCGTGTGTGAAGCGGGAGTTTTAGCCACCAGACCACCGGGCCGTCACATTATTGTAAACTTATCTAAAATATATTTAGTTGAATTAAGCTAAATTAAATTGCGCTTCTTATAATAAGGTTAGTTTTCTAAGGTTCTTTTGGTACAAAACTATTAATTTTTACATTAACATAAATGAAAAAAAATATATATGTTGAACGTATAAGACAAAAGTTTAGAAAGGACTTAATTTTAAATGAGTTCTTGCTAAGTGACCAACTTTACCTATTCGGCACGACATATATATTTCAGCAGATCAATTAATTTTCTGAATTTATCTCCATATGGGTTATTAGGTAAGATTTGTCAGGAAACAGGACAAGCGTTTCCTGACGCGGGTCATATGATGACTCACAGCTGGAGCTTTTGACCATCTGACCGAGGCCTTCCACTGGCTTACCGGTCCACCTCCTTAAAAATTAAAGTTGTAATTATAAACATTGTGTTCCTAAATTATTACCGAGTATATATATATATATATATATATAGCTATTAAAACTTGAAGGCATGTAAGAGTGATATTTATTTTCTAAATAATTATAAATATTAAAAGGTAATAATATTAACAGTCATATAAAATATGGAAGATTACCTTTATCTGAATTACTTTTTTTATCTGATTTACGGTTCCCTCAATATCACATTGCTATTTACTTATTCGCTTCACAAAGATTTATATAATATATTTACAACATTTATCTGACTAAGATCTTATGGGATAAACAACTTTTGGAAACTGCGGAAGAGAAAAACTTTATAATTATATATACATAAAAAAGTACCAAATGGCGTCGAGTACTCTCAATAAGGCTCCTAGGAATTTTACCATCAAATATTTCGATGACAGGGTTTAATATATCCAATATCCACACTGTATGAAGTTGCCAGTCCTCCGGGGATTCGGTGGGTGAGTATTATCCTTCAGAACGTATGTAAATTAGAGAAATTATCCAAAAACAGAGGCAGGGTCGAGGAGCAACATGGCCGCCACTCGTCATACCAAAGCACTAGTTGACTTCATTCTTAATCATTCTGGCCATATAGCCTTCTCCGGGAAATTTCTCATTGCTTCGTGTCTTATCACAATGCAATGTCTAAATGGTTAGCATTTAGGTGGGTAGATATAATACCAAAGGCTATGCCGAAAGGAAATTTACCAGGCGAATTTTTAGTAGATTAACCCCTTTCTTGGTAGCATATTAAGCCTTGATTTTTTTATGGAAAGAGTCGCCCATATTCATGAAAGAAGAAAGGTTATAGACGAAGACAAACGGCCTCAGGGACTAATTTTGTGTATGAAGTAAGTTAACGATTAGATAAGGATATGAGATAAGGGGGAACTCTGCCTCATAAGTGCTGAGATAAGAGTCTAGTGCAATGCCAGGAGAGGACAGTATGTTGATCACGGCTCACCCATCAACATATAAAGAACTACCACCTAATATATATATATACATATATATATATATATATATATATATATATATATATATATATATATATATATATATATATATATAATCACGAGGGCCCATTGCCTCGAAATAAAATGCACAAAATTAGATGTTTTAATATTAGTCTTGAACTACTATCACATTTTTTAATTATAATTTGTTGATTATTACGGTCTTGTGGGGCTTTTAATTAAAGGGCCTCAGTGGCTGAACTGGAGCAGAAAATCCAGTAAGCATTCTACCACTGGATCACCACACTAAAACACTGCAAGTGGAAGGTGGTAGCTCTTGGGTCTCCAGTAGTTTAAATGTACTCAGAGCCTAGTTATTTTAAAAAAACGTGTGGTATTCTTTATTCAGGAACAAGGCCTCTGATCTTATTGGGCAAAGCAGTACTAGTGGGTTAGGCACCTACTGGCGCCGGGTCACCATCTGGAGAAGACCCGGGCCGGAAGTACCGGCAAATCTCTAATGAATGAAGCACCTACTGTCGCTGACCCAGTGCCGTTCCCTATGGTAAGAAGCACCACCCTAGTGACAAATGCAGAATAGAATAGTTGTTGGTTAGAGTAGATGTATAGTCCCACACCAGCTGTTTACCGGTCTTCCAGGGATATATCGCCATCCCATTGCAGTGGCTAGCACGCATAATCCAGTTGATGAAGAATTAAGATTGTGGTTCCCTTTCGGCTGGGAACTGGACTGTGACTGTATTGTGTCTACCTTGCCATTCTTTGGAACTTGATGAGTTCATGCCCTGCAGACCATACTGATCAGTTATCACTCTCAGTGTGGATTGAAGCAGCAAAGTGGAGAGTCATTGCTAGTCAAAACATGTGCAAGTCGCTCTCTTCTTTGAGGGGTGTGTTCTGTTATCGTTTCAGAAGTCTTCATGATTAAGCTGTCTCGACTGGATTGTTTGTGGGCTATAATTTTTTAACTGATCTAGTTGTCAGGACTGACAGGGTATCCCACTGACCAATGCTTCTAGTGTAGATGGAGGTCGTTCTTTACTGTTGAATGACCTAAATAGTCTGGCAAAATTTGCTTAAACAATTCATTAAATCCACTGATAAAAGATAAGAAGGCTGTCAAGATACTCTGCGTTTATTACCGCTAACATTATGGTAAAGAGTTAAACCTGTAGGGATTATGCAGTACCTTGGGAATGGAAGATAATCATATTCAATCCAAGGAAGGGAAGGATAGGTCCAATTTTGTGGATCAAGAGCACCTCACCAGAAACAGAGCACCTCTCACAGATGTGAGTGTCAGCCTCAAGAAGACAGTGGAGGGACCAAGTAATTCGTGAAGCAAAAAAAAATACAAATATATAACTTTTCCTAATTTAGCCCACTCCACACAAATAACCCGCACATAGGGGACAGCAGCTTATACCCGGAGTATACCTGGAGAGAGTTTCAGGGGTCAACGCCCCCGCGGCTCCGTCTGAGACCAGGACTAGTGGTGGATCAGGGTCTGATCAACCAGGCTGTTACTGCTGGCCGCACGCAAACTGACGTACGAACCACAGCCCGGCTGGTCAGGTACTGACTTTAGCTGCCTGTCCAGTGCCTTCTTGAAGACAGCCAGGGGTTTATTGGTAATCCCCCTTATGTATGCTGGGAGGCAGTTGAACAGTCTTGGGCCCCTGACACTTACTGTGTTGTCTCTCAGTGTACTCGTGGCTCCCCTGCTTTTCACTGGGGGAATGTTACATCTCCTGCGGAGTCTTTTGCTTTCATACGGAGTGATTTTCGTGTGCAAGTTTCGTACTAATCCCTCTAGGATTTTCCAAGTGTATATTATCATGTATCTCTCACAGCCACCTGTAAATGATCCAAGTCGGACCGAAACGTCGTCATAAGTTTCTCTTCTATGTGTAGGTTATTTGTGTATTGTTCCAGCCATGGTATTGTGCCTTTTTTGTTCTTTTTTGTTCTAGTGGCCTCAAAAACACATGGCGAGGACCGGACTTGCACCTCACTGATGTGGATGTTGTTCTTCATATTTTCAACACTGGTGAACTATAAGAAAGGAAAGGTTCGTGGAACTATTAGGGGCGGTAGTCAAAGATTACAGAGGCACATAATGGGTCCAGGGGTTGATCCCCAAAGTTTTGATAGCTACATTAGCGAGGTAGCTATCAAAACTCTGGGTGACTTAATTCATGTTTGCATAAATAAATCATTACGATTGTAACCAGACATAAACATGTAAACAGTTCGCGGTAAATTATATAAAATACTGACACGATGGAAACGTAAACACGAATGGAGTATAATACGATCAAATCCGTTTTATCGTCACAAATACGTTGGTGACGATAAAGCATACTATGTGGGCGAAACGTAGTCAAAAAAGGATCGCGTTATACTATATTTGTGTCTACTTGCTCGTGTAAAGAATTCATTGATAAATTAGACACATGTTCAATACTTGGGTATCTTTATTGAGGAAACGTTTCGCCACACAGTGGCTTCATCAGTCCATACAAAGGAGAATTGCTGAGAAGTAGCTTATATACCGTAGGTAAGAGAGGTGCAGCAGTCGTAGGTGGTATCACATTTGTCCATTGTGGAAGTAGGTCGTGCCCAAGGGTTAGGCAAGTGAAGAATTCCCTGTAGTATTAAGATCCCAGTAACATCTTGGGATCTTAATACAGGGAATTACAACTGCTGCACCTCTCCTGCCTACGGTATACAAGCTACTTCTCAGCATATATACTGTATACTTTTCAAAACTGATGGACTGACCACATCGTCTCAAGGCTGAGAGACTGATTACCTCAAACTCCTCCTGTTCTTCACTATTCTCTTTTGTATGGACTGATGAAGCCACTGTGTGGCGAAACATTTCCTCAATAAAGATACCCAAGTGTTGCACATGTGTCTAATTTATCAACTTGTCGGCTCTCTGAACCACTCATCTACAAAGAATTCATTACCACTGTAACTTGTTTAGTTATCAGAACTTTGCAGCCCAGTCCCTGGATATATTATGTGCCTCAGTAATTTTTTGACTACCACCCACAGGATGGGTATGGGGTGCATAATAAGGATATTAAACTAAGCAACCGTGGGCGGTAGTCAAAAGACTACAAAGGCACAAAATTGGTCCAGGGGCTGGGCCGTGATTTTTTATGTCCTTTTGATTTCTATAATGGTACGGTATTTTTCCGTGAAATAAATTGAGTATAATATGCCTCTAGTGATTGGCTTCAGTCTTTAATAGCTAATACATATTATGAAAAGGATGACACCTTTTGAGTTTATAATGAGTAAGTGCAAATTTGCCAATTTATTAATACAGAGAATAAACTTGGAATTCTTGGATTCCGTGTAAACTGAATGATGAGAATATCCCTTTGTGTTACAGAGTGTATCAGGTAGTTGTTGAGTTGCAGGTATCTCACTCCATCATGTAGTTTCTGAGTTCTAGGTATTTCAGTCAAATCAGGTAGATTCTGAGTTCCAGGTATTTCAGTCCATCAGGTAGTTTTCGAATTCCAGGTATATCAGTCCATTAGGTAGTTACTGAGTTGCAGGCTCCTTAGTCCATCAGCTCCCAAAAAAAAACATTCTCTGCATTATCTACGAAAGTTTGGATTACTCCTTCATGATAAAGTTGATATTTTAGTAAAGAAGAGTATCCATAAGGAGAATGTAGAATATAACTTTGGTATATCTGTGTCTAGCATTAGGAATAATATTAGGAGAGAAGTAAATAATGAAAATTATAATTATAGGAATGCAGTTAGGAGCCTGAGTAGATCTATAACCCACTATGATAACATGAACGTAGATAAGTATGTTTATGGAGCAACTTGCAATGTGAACAGACTGACTGATGTTGTAGTGGCCAGGCTTAGGCTTGGTTACAAGCACTTCTGGCAGTTTGGGAGACACACAGATGATCAAACTAAATGCAAATTATGTGATCAGGCATATGGTCACTCTTGAACACTGTGTTTAATTGTCCACTTATTGAGGAATATAGAGATACAGTATAATAACCTATGTGACATGTCAAAATATCTTATTAATGAAAATAAGATAACAGATATACTAAGCAAATTACCTAAATTTGCTTGTAACAGATAAGTGAACTGTAGATATGTAGATATAAATCCATATGTACACCTGTTAACCCCTTTTGGGGGCCTAGTTCCTAGACCTTTTGTGTATCCATATGCTCTTGTGCTACCGTCCACAGGATGGATATGGGGTGCACAATAAACTAGCCACTTTGGTGGCAAAAATCTAAAAAAAAAAAAAAAATCTAAAAATCTACAAAAGTTTGCCATTCGGGGTTGACATCCTCTATTTTCTATGAATGAATTGGATTACCATTTTCTGTGACGTGCGCTCTTAGTTCCTTTTACTCAACTCTAAGGCACGATAGAATTACTAATATTATTATTATGCTCAAAGCAAAATACTAAGCTCATAGTCATCATAGAAATTCTGGAGAACGGGAGGTAATCAGGTTTGGTGCAAGGAAATGGGATGTAACAACTGTTCCTTACACTAACAGATCAAGAACATGGAGACCTTCTCCCCTTGATGGATAAGATAAGAGTATCTTTATTTAGGTTAACTACAAAAGGTTTTTACAGTATAGTGCACATTTATACACTGGTTACAAGTTAGTTACCATAATATCTTTATGATGCACCCCATACCCATCCTCTGAGCAGCAGTCATACGATTAGAGGTACAAAATTGATCCAGGGACTTGACCCCAAAGTTAGTAAGTTTGTTCAGGTACAGGTATGAATCTGAATGTTGCAAACTTGCAATTGTTAATAAAACACCCAATAACTATTTTTTAAATTTATTATACAAACAGACAGTATCAAAAACATAAATGAAACTTGTATCAAAACAGTTTGTATGTATTAGAAAAATATAAAAATGAAACAAATAGCAGCATGGACATATTGCAAAGGGATAAAACTTTCAAGTCCCATATTTCTGAGATTCATGAGGAAGACCAATTATTCTATATTGCTAATTGATGGTATGGTAGTTGCTGAAGCAATTTCTATTACTCTTTATACACAGATTTACTTTGCATACAGAACACTGGAATGAGGATGTGACCAATTTCTTCGAGTGGCTGCAATATTTGCAATCGTAATACCTTTCTTTTTCTTCACTAATTTCTGTTTTTTGGCTGGCCTTTCTTCCTCCTCATCATCACTTGACACCTCTGCATCCAGTGGCAAGTATTCATCACCACTATCCAGCAATTCTGGGTCATCTACCTCTGGTTCTGAGTCACTGTCATCCAAAATGCAGACATATTTCGACCTGGTGCTGGAGGGCTCCCCATAAAACAATTTCTCATTGATCTGGAAGGACAATAAAAACCTTCTGTATAGATCCAGACCACTACAGAATTCATATATGGAATAGAATTTTTTTTATAAATATTTATTTTACTGAAATTATAATATGTCACTTCTCGGGCAGGTACAAAAATTTTCGTACTTCCTTTGTTGCACTTTCTTCAACTGCATGCTACACTCACATTATGCTTCACATGGACTTTATTTATATATCAAAATATGCCTAAACTATTCATGTACGCACTAAACACAACAATCAGTACTTACCGACACTGTAGAAGGTAAAATCCAAGGGTATATTAGTGGCACTGGATGGAAAAAACCCACTCTGGGCGACGCCAAGCCACGAGTGTTTATGTTTTGATCTCTCAACCAATGGGAAGGCGGCAAACACCATCATCACTTAGCTGAAGCGACTCAGGGAAGGCTTGTGATTGGTTAGAATTAAAGAACGGGAATCCAGATGTGCGGCGCGTGTAGGATGGCACGTGTAAAGGTGCACGTGTTTAAGTCCGAAAATTTTCGGACCTGCCCGACAAAGGGAGTAACCCTTTGTCGGGCAAGTGGGAAAATTTTCGGACTTCGGAGATTAGCAATTGCTCGAAAACTAAACATTAGAAATCCATTTATATAGGCTCATTGGCCTCGTATTGAGTTACTCTATCCACCATAGGGAGTTCAGTTCGAATTTCTAATTTTATGGCCACTTGCCCGATGCTGCTGCTATGTATGAAGAATATAGAGATACAGTATAATAACATATGTGACATGTCAAGATATCTTATTAATGAAAATAAGATAACAGATATACTAAGCAAATTACCTAAATTTGCTTGTAACAGATAAGTGAACTGTAGATATGTAGATTATTAATTCATAAACGAATCTACTCCTACCTTATCTCCCAAAACATACTCAACCCCTGCCAATTTGGATTCAGGCCTAATAAAAATACTAATGATGCTATTATACACATGCTAGAACATATATACACTGCAATAGAGAAAAAAGAAGTCCCACTGGGGATCTTCATTGACTTACGTAAAGCTTTTGATACAGTTGACCATGACTTGCTCCACGTAAAATTGTCACACTATGGTATAAGAGGGCACTCCCTCAACTACCTCAAGTCATACCTCAGCAACAGAAGCCAATATGTGTACGCAAATGGGGCAAACTCTTCTGCACAACCAATTACAGTTGGTGTCCCACAGGGAAGTGTCCTTGGCCCTCTTCTCTTTCTCCTATACATAAATGACCTACCAAATGCTTCGCAATTACTCAAACCCACACTATTTGCAGATGACACTACTTACGTCTTCTCCCACCCGAGCCCAGTCACGCTAGCCAGTACTGTAAATACCGAATTACAGAAAATATCTACCTGGATGAGGACTAACAAACTTACACTAAACATTGATAAAACCTACTTCATTCAGTTTGGTAACAGAGCTACAGATGTCCCTCTTAACATAATGATAAAGGGATCACCTATCACAAAGCTAACAGAGGGAAAATTCTTAGGAATCCACTTTGATAATAGACTCAAATTTCATACACATATACAACAAATTTCTAAGAAAATTTCCAAGACTGTAGGCATACTATCGAAGATACGGTACTATGCTCCACAGTCAGCCCTCCTGGCCCTATATCACTCTCTTATTTACCCCTATCTCACCTATGGAATTTGTGCATGGGGCTCAACAACAAGTAACCATCTCAGACCACTAATTACCCAACAAAAGGCTGCAGTTAGAATGATAACAAATTCTCACTACAGGCAGCACACTCCACCAATATTCAATACACTCAACCTACTCACCATACAAAACATCCATACTTATTACTGCACCTATTACATACATAGAACACTTAACTCTGATATTAACCCTCCCCTCAAACATCTCCTTGCCAACCTCAACAGAACACATGACCATAACACAAGGCACAGATCACTCTTTGATGTTCCTCGTGTCCATCTCACGCTATGCAAAAACTCAATGCACATAAAAGGCCCTAAAATCTGGAATTCATTACCTGTAAATATAAAAGAAACACTACCTGTTTATAAATTCAAGTCTCTTCTCAAAGATCACTTACTCACCCAAAACCAAATAAATACTGAATAACTGAACCTTATAAATTGTATATCTTAAATGTTTCTCACAATTATATCACATAAATGTTAAACCTAAAACCCAATCTAACTTTATTATTTTTTAAATACACTACCTAACAGAATACTCCATTCTACTGAATGTACAACAATGCATGCAACCATATGACCTGTCTTTGTAATACTCACTTGTGCTTTATAGTAATCTGTTTACATTAATGTTTCATCACTGATTTCATCATTGCTTAGTTAATCTTAAGTTAATTTTAAGCCAGCCCGTAATGCTATGCATAGTATAAGTGGCTTTGGCATGCTGCTCTTATCTGTATTTTTTTGTACCTCTGTATGTGTGCTCAAATTGTAAATAAATAAATAAATAAATATGTACACCTGTTAACCCTTTTGGGGGCCTAGTTCCTAGACCTTTTGTGTATCCATATGCTCTTGTGCTACCGTCCACAGGATGGATATGGGGTGCACAATAAACTAGCCACTTTGGTGGCAAAAATCTAAAAAAAAAAAAAAATCTAAAAATCTACAAAAGTTTGCCATTCAGGGTTGACATCCTCTATTTTCTATGAATGAATTGGATTACCATTTTCTGTGACGTGCGCTCTTAGTTCCTTTTACTCAACTCTAAGGCACGATAGAAATACTAATATTATTATTATGCTCAAAGCAAAATACTAAACTCATAGTCATCATAGAAAGTCTGGAGAACGGGAGGTAATCAGGTTTGGTGCAAGGAAATGGGATGTAACAACTGTTCCTTACACTAACAGATCAAGAACATGGAGACCTTCTCCCCTTGATGGATAAGATAAGATTATCTTTATTTAGGTTAACTACAAAAGGTTTTTACAGTATAGTGCGCATTTATACACTGGTTACAAGTTAGTTACCATAATATCTTTATGATGCACCCCATACCCATCCTCTGAGCGGCAGTCATACGATTAGAGGTACAAAATTGATCCAGGGACTGGACCCCAAAGTTAGTAGTTTGTTCAGGTACAGGTATACATAAATACAGTTACCTAGATTTTCATACATAGCAGCATATGTATAGATTACCTAGGATAACCCAAGAAAGTCAAAATGACATTTCCATATCTAAACAAGTTACAGTAGTAATGAACTTTTCACATGTGTTTATCTGGTTACAATCGTAATGAGTTGTTTATGCAGACATGAATCAAGTCATAAAAAATATTACAGTGTACCTTAAATGTAGTTTTGGTTTATTTATATTGCCTTATATTTTGGCAAGGTATGGTTGAATTTAAATTAGAGTATTATGCTCCCCTCAAGGAAGGTTCCTTGAGGGAAGTAGGGATGTTAATTTCTTTAATCCACGTCTCCTAAACAATTAAATTATCAACTGCTATTCGAGTTATTACTTTAATTCGCATTATCATTGTTTTCCTGTCCCTCCATTTTATCATTACTGCTTTAAATAAGAATTTTCATGCAGCGCCTGGGGTTAGTTAGCTTAATATGTTTATTATGCACGCCATACCCATCCTGTGGGTGGGAGTCAAAAGATTACAGAGGTACATAATGGGTCCAGAGACTGGACTCCAAAATTGTGATAGATGAACACGTTACAGTGGTAATGAACTGTTTACATGTTTATATCTGGTCACAATCGTAATGAATTATTTACGCAGACAGGGAGAATGGAAGGTATTCAAGGAATAGGACCATTTCCTTAGATCAAGAGCCACTCATTGACATCAAGGAACCTCCCTGGAGGGGTCACCACCAGACAAGAATACTTCAGTCCCTAAAATAGGGATTAAAGTAAATTCTCAGCATATATATGCTGAGGATATAGATACATCTTGGTGAATCTATGCTGTAAGTTGCATCTTAACTATTTTGTAACCCTTGTAAATGCCTTGTAATAGATTCACTAGAAGAACTATGTGGTGTTAGTTGTAGTCTAAGGTTGCCGGAAATAATTTGTATACCATGGACTTCCAAATTGTGCTTATACATTAATCTGAAATAAAGTAATAATCATTAACCTTATTTCCGACTTCAGTGGATCTGAATATGCAACCTTCAGTGGACCTACTGCTCTTGTGCAGTAAGTACTATTAAAAATGCAATAGTAATCTTATCAAATCCGATTAAACTTCATGTGATAAAATCTGAGTTGCCACCCGGCTAATTCTCTAACTAAATTAACTCAATCATTGATAACATATAGATAAAATATCCTAGTTATTAGAATTATTAATTATGGAATCTCGCATCACTTCAAGGCTGCAGGCATGATAACTCAGTCTTACAGAGACTTGCAAAGGTAACTTCAGCATAGTCATCTTCTGTAGTCTAAAAGAAAAAAAAACTAATCTTCATGATGGTTCAGAGCGCCGACAGTGTTCATTACGCAGTGATACCCTATTAATAGCAGTGAAGCACTAAGAAAAGTTGCGTTATCCGTGAGAAGGTCGGTGGAAGCACTAACAAGAGCTGCAGGATAACCATTTCGAGGCCCATCAAATACACACTAATTAATCAGGAGTGAATAAACTCGACCCCCAGCAACCACACTACAGGTGAGCAAATTGCATGCTCCGATTACCCTTAAGAGGCATGCAAGTTCCCCCGTCTTCTAATAACATGTTCATTTTTCCACTATAATCTACCTTGTCCATAATTACTATCGCATTTGCGATAGTAATTATGGACAAGGTAGATTCTAGTGGAAACATGAACATGTAATTACGTGCCTCTTCAAGGATGCTGGTGAAGGGCTCCTAATTCAAGGAATTAGAACTAATCCAATCTTCCTTGGATCAAACCTGAATACCTACGATTCCCAATGCTATGGAATATAATAGGCTACGAATAACCTGACACCCACTGCGATACGGTCGTTTAATTTGTAAGGTTTCAAAGATATTTATTACTCGCCTGTCGGCCATTAAGCTACATTATGATTGCCACTGAATTCATGACCACATAAAATCTGGATAATCTGGACATAGACAACACTGTCCTGTTATTTGTAAATCAATAAGTTTGTAAATACTAGTTCATTACTACAGTAACTCACAATGAATAACAAAAGTTTTGAGGCCTAGTCCTAGTACCCATTTTGTGCTCCTGTAATGTTTTGAATACCACCCACTGGATGGGTATGGGGTGACCACCACCCACAGGATGGGTATGGGGTGACCACCATCCACAGGATGGGTATGGGGTGACCACCACCCACAGGATGGGTATGGGGTGACCACCACCCACAGGATGGGTATGGGGTGACCACCACCCACAGGATGGGTATGGGGTGACCAATACCCACAGGATGGGTATGGGGTGACCAATACCCACAGGATGGGAATGGGGTGGCTAACACCCACAGGATGGGTATGGGATGAGCATCACCCTCAGGGTGGGTATAGGGTGATCACCTCCCACAGGATGGGTATGGAATGACCACCACCCACAGAATGGGTATGGGGTGATCACCACCCACAGGATGGGTATGGGGTGCCCACCACCCACAGGATGAGTATGGGGTGACCACCCACAGGATGGGTGTGGGGTGACCACCTACAGGATGGGTGTGGAGTAACCACCACCCACAGGATGGGTATGGGGTGACCACCACCCACAGGATGGGTATGGGGTGACCACCATCCACAGGATGGGTATGGGGTCACCACCTACAGGATGGTTATGGGGTGACCACCCACAGGATGGGTATGGAGTGACCACCACCCACAGGATGGGTATAGGGTGACCACCCACAGGATGGGTATTGGGTGACCACCACCCACAGGATGGGTATGGGGTGACCACCACCCACAGGATGGGTATAGGGCAACCACCCACAGGATGGGTATAGGATGACCACCACCCACAGGATGGGTATGGGATGACCACCACCCACAGGATTGGTATGGGGTGACCACCACCCACAGGATGGGTATGGGGTGACCACCCACAGGATGGGTATGGGGTGACTACCACCCACAGGATGGGTATGGGGTGACCACCCACAGGATGGTTATGGGACGACCACCACCCACAGGATGGGTATGGGGTGACCACCACCCACAGGATGGGTATGGGGTGACCACCCACAGGATGGGTATGGGGTGACTACCACCCACAGGATGGGTATGGGGTGACCACCACCCACAGAATGGGTATGGGGTGACCATCCACAGAATGGTTATGGAGTGACCACCCACAGGATGGGTAAGGGGTGATCACTACCCACTGGATGGGTATGGGGTGACCACCACCCACAGGATGGGTATGGGGTGACCACCCACAGGATGGTTATGGGACGACCACCACCCACAGGATGGGTATGGGGTGACCACCACCCACAGGATGGGTATGGGGTGACCACCCACAGGATGGGTATGGGGTGACCACCACCCACAGGATGGGTATGGGGTGACCACCACCCACAGAATGGGTATGGGGTGACCATCCACAGAATGGTTATGGGGTGACCACCCACAGGATGGGTAAGGGGTGATCACTACCCACTGGATGGGTATGGGGTGACCACCACCCACAGGATGGGTATGGGGTGACCACCCACAGGATGGGTATGGGATGACCACCATCCACAGGATGGGTATGGGGTGACCACCCACAGGATGGGTATGGGATGACCACCACCCACAGGATGGGTATGGGGTGACCACCACCCACAGGATGGGTATGGGGTGACCACCCACAGGATGGGTATGGGGTGACCACCACCCACAGGACGGGTATGGGGTGACCACCCACAGGATGGGTATGGGCTGACCACCACCCACAGGATAGGTATGGGGTGACCACCCACAGAATGGGTATGGGGTGACCATCACCCACAGGATGGGTATGGGATGTATAATATAACTATCAAACTAAGAACTAACTTTCCGTCAATTAATTTCATTCAGGAATGTGTAACATCGCTTGTGCCATAATATACCTCTCTATTTTTGCTTTGTGTATATGAAGCGCTGAACCCACCTGGGTTTTTTCAGCACATGGAGTTGTGGAGACTCGATCCTTTGTTAGTTAATCACAAGAGACCCCATTCAGAATGTACATATCTGCCATGTTCTCTGTCAGAATTACAATGGTGTGAAGACTAAGAAAGTAGTCGTTAGTTTTGATACAAATACTGTGTTACTGTACATTGATGCTGTTGAAATGCTCTTGTTTCAAGGAACTGGAGCTATTCTTCTCCTTTTTTCTTATTTAGATCGAATCTGATTGCCTCCCATTTCCTAGGCGCTGTATGACTCCTGCGGTGTTAGCGCTTCTCAGTGAATGGGATAACCTTGGTCTGCTTTCTATCAGTCTTTATTATTAATTTCCTCAGCAGGAGCGTGCAGTCAAGAAATCATGGAGGATCACACAGCCTACGTAGGTCTACTCCTGGGGCTGGTGGAGGTAAAATGTACTATGTCTAATCTGGATAGGGAGGAGCGCCTCTCCCTGACCCAGATATGTTACAACGTGGTACGTGACAATGGCCAAGGGCGAGACGTTGACCAGGGTGTACTAGGACGTGTTGAGATGAGCAACATCAATGTGCAGATCCTGATGGAGAAAGAAACTCTTCAGATTTATCATCGAAATATCTTGGTGAGTTCAGAAACTATTCTTGATGTGTCTACACTGTCCACTCTTAACACTAACACAATTGAAGTGTATTGTTTAATTGGTCACATGTGGTCATACCCGACTTAAGCTCTTTGGGAGTTAGCGTGATGTGTTACCAAGCACCATGGCTTGTTGTAGTGTTTTAGAATCTCAGGTTCAAGTGTTGGAGAAGGAGATTCTACTTCTTCAGGAGGAAAATAGGAGGCTGAAGCTTCGCCTAGATGAATTTGGGAGTGAGTTTACCTGGAGTTTACCTGGAGAGAGTTCCGGGGGTCAACGCCCCCGCGGCCCGGTCTGTGACCAGGCCTCCGGGTGGATCAGAGCCTGATCAACCAGGCTGTTACTGCTGGCTGCACGCAACCCAACGTACGAGCCACAGCCCGGCTAGTCAGGTACCGACTTTAGGTGCTTGTCCAGTGCCAGCTTGAAGACTGCCAGGGGTCTGTTGGTAATGCCCCTTATGTATGCTGGGAGGCAGTTGAACAGTCTCGGGTCCCTGACACTTATTGTATTGTCTCTTGACGTGCTAGTGACACCCCTGCTTTTAACTGGGGGGATGGTGCATCGTCTGCCAAGTCTTTTGCTTTCGTTGTGAGTGATTTTCGTGTGCAAGTTTGGTACTAGTCCCTCTAGGATTTTCCAGGTGTATATAAACATATATCTCTCCCGCCTGCGTTCCAGGGAATACAGGTTCAGGAACCTCAAGCGCTCCCAGTAATTGAGGTGTTTTATCTCCGTTATGCGTGCCGTGAAGGTTCTCTGTACATTTTCTAGGTCAGCAATTTCACTTACCTTGAAAGGTGCTGTTAGTGTGCAGCAATATTCCAGCCTAGATAGAACAAGCGACCTGAAGAGTGTCATCATGGGCTTGGCATCCCTAGTTTTGAAGGTTCTCATTATCCATCCTGTCATTTTTCTAGCAGGTGCGATTGATCTCACCTTGAAGGTGAGATCCTCCAACATGATCACTCCCAGGTCTTTGACGATGGTTTTTCGCTCTATTTTGTGGAAGGAATTTGTTTTGTGCTCTGAAGTTTTAATTTCCTCATGTTTACCATATAGGAATAATTGAAATTTCTCATCGTTGAACTTCATATTGTTTTCTGCAGCCCACTGAAAGATTTGGTTGATGTCCGCCTGGAGCCTTGCAGTGTCTGCAATGGAAGACACTGCCATGCAGATTCGGGTGTCATCCGCAAAGGAAGACACGGTGCTGTGGCTGACATCATTGTCTATGTCAGATATGAGGATGAGAAACAAGATGGGAGCGAGTACTGTGCCTTGTGGAACAGAGCTTTTCACCGTAGCCGCCTCAGACTTTACTCTGTTGACTACTACTCTGTGTTCTGTTTGTGAGGAAATTATAGATCCATCTGTCAACTTTTCCTGTTATTCCTTTAGCACGCATTTTGTGCGCTATTACGCCATGGTCACACTTGTCGAAGGCTTTTGCAAAGTCTGTATTTATTACATCTGCATTCTTTTTGTCTTCTAGTGCATCTAGGACCTTGTCGTTTGATCTAGTAGCTGAGGCAGACAGGAGTGACCTGCTCTTAACCCATGTTGCCCTGGGTTGTGTAATTGATGGGTATCTAGATGGGTGGCGATCTTGCTTCTTAGGACCCTTTCAAATATTATTTTTTATGATATGGGATATTAGTGTGAGAAGAATTTAGCTGGAAAGGAGGAAATAGTCACCAGCAGTGAGAGTGACAGCCTCTTTAAGTGGCAAGTGGTTCACAGTTCTATGGCAAACGTGATATGTATGCAAAGGATAGGGTTCATCTCTCTGGGGATGGAGTGGTTGCATTAGCCAATTCGATTGAGGGGGTAACTGATGACCTGTCTAGGAATTTAAACTGATAGATTATAGAGGTATGGGTGTTTGTGGGAAACAATCAGACTGCAATATTAGGGCTGAAAATAGCAGATATTACCGGGATACCTCAGGGATATGTTTAAAAGACAATATTCAAAATAAAGTTGCTAGTAAAGGCAAATCACTTGATCAACAAACAAAGAGAGATAGTAGAGGGCAACGAGTGACTAGCTCCCTTCAGGTTTACTATACAAATAATAGGTGTCTAAGAAATAAGATAGATGAGCTAAGATTAATTGCAAGTGCAGGTAATATAGATATTATTGGTATAACAGAGACCTGGTTCAACCTGAAAGATGGAGAAATGCCTTCTGAATGCAACATACAGGGTTATAAACTATTCCACACTGATAGGGTCAACAGGAAGGGTGGTGGAGTGGCGATGTATGTCAGAGATAATTTAAATTGTTGTCTTAGACATGATATAAGATTAGAAACATTGAACATAGAATCTGGCTACAGTTTCTTGAGGGTCGTGACAAATTAATTGTGGGTGTGATTTATAGGCCTCAAAACATTGATAGGGAGTGCAGTAAGCTGTTATGGGACGAAATTCATAAGGCATCTAGATATGAAAATGTTGTGTTAATGGGAGATTTTACCTTTAGACAATTTGATTGGAACAATATGACAGGAAATCTTGAGTTTAGTGACTTTCTTGATGCGGTTCAGGATTGCTTTTTAGAACAGAGTGTGACAGAACCAACTAGAGGAAACAATCTGCTTGACTTGGTTCTTGCCAACAAAGAATCACTAATCTTGAGGTTAATGATGAGCTTGGGGAAAGTGATCACAAATCACTTAGTTTCAATATATCATGGAATTACCCAGATAACTGCAATCAAATCTCTGTCACAGACTTTTGCTTGGCCGATTTCATGGGACTGAGAAATTACCTGGGTGGACTAAATTGGGATGACCTGACTATGGGTCAGGTAGGTGATCTTGGTTGCCAATATGACGTTTTCAGAACATAGTTCTAGCTGCCCAGACAACATTTGTTCTGAGTAGGGAAATCAGATCTAACAAAAATGATCCCAAATGGATGAACAATAGATTAAAACATCTCATTGGTCAAAAGAGAGGCATATATAGGGGTATCAAAAGAGGGGATGGGCAGTTAAGAAATCAATATATTCAATTAAAGAGAGAAATAAAAAAAAGGAATAAGAAAAGCAAAAAGGGATTATGAGGCTAAGGTCACAAGGGATTCGAAGACTAACCCAAAATGGTTCTTTCAAGTATACAGAAGTAAGATTAGGGACAAGATAGGCCCACTTAAGAGTAACTTTGGTCAGATCACTGACAGTGATAAGAATATGTGTGAAATTTTCAATACCTACTTCCTCTCAGTTTTTACCCAGGAAAATACTAGCGAAATTCCTGAATTAATAGATTATGTAGAATAGGACGATAATAAACTATGCACGATTGCAGTAACTAGTGACATGGTCCTCAGACAAATAGAGAAATTAAAACCTAACTGATGAACTGTTTGCAAGGGTGTTAAAGGAATGTAAAGAGGAACTTATCATACCTTTGGTTAATCTTATCAACATATCACTACAAACTGGCATAGTGCCTGATATGTGGAAAATGGCAAATGTAATACCTAGTTACAAGGCAGGTGACAGGTCCTTAGCTTCGAACTACAGACCAATAAGCCTTACCTCCATAGTGGGAAAATTTATGGAATCAATAATTGCCGAAGCAATTCGTAACCATCTTGATAGGCATAAGTTGATTAATGAATCTCAACATGGTTTTACAAAGGGGCGTTCCTGTCTTACGAATTTACTAACTTTTTTCACTAAGGTGTTTGAGGAGGTAGATCATGGTAATAAATATGATATTGTGTATATGGACTTCAGTAAGGCTTTCGACAGAGTTCCACATCAGAGGCTACTGAGGCAACTTAAGGCACACGGAATAGGAGGAGAATTTTTTTTCCTGAGTAGAGGCATGGTTGACAAATAGGCAGCAGAGAGTTTGCATAAATGGGGAGAAATCAGAATGGGGGCACGTCACAAGTGGTGTTCCGCAGGGGTCAGTGTTGGGCCCCTTGTTGCTCACAATTTACATAAACAACATAGATGAAGGAATAAATAGCGACATAAGCAAATTTGCTGATGACACCAAAATAGGCCGTCCAATTCGTTCTAATGAGAACACTAGAGCACTCCAGGATGATTTGAATAGACTGATGCAATGGTCGAAGAAGTGGCAGACGCAGTTTAATATAGACAAATGCAAAGTTCTAAATGTTGGACAGGAAAATAACCATGCCACATATAAACTAAATAATGTAGATCTTAATACTACTGATTGCGAAAAGGATTTAGGAGTTCTGGTTAGCAGTAATCTAAAACCAAGACAACAGTGCATTAGTGTTTGCAATAAAGCTAACAATCCTTGGCTTCATATCTAGAAGTATAAATAATAGAAGTCCTCAGGTTGTTCTTCAACTCTATATATCTTTGGTTAGGCCTGCATTATTCTTACTGAGACCTTGCTTAAGCAGGACATAATAGATATCTACCCTCTACCAGGATACACAGCAATTCACAACTGCAGACCAAACCAAGTTGGGGGTGGTATTGCAATCTATTACTCTAACCAATTATCTTGTCTTAGCACCACTTGCTTTAGTGATGAATATGGGTAATACATTTTTGCTAATTTTACTGTAAAAAACTTTAAGACGCCTATAACAATCGGTGCCATTTACCGGATACCTCACACTAACATCCCAAATTTCAGTGAGAAATTAAAGTCACTAATAACAAACAAACAAATGAATAAACACCACCTTCTCTTAGCTGGAGACTTCAACATCAACCTTGGCTTACTAGATGATCAGCCTGTAACTGATTTCATCAACAATATGAACAACACACTTCTCATACCAACAATAACTAAACCAACCAGGCTCACTGAGACAAGTGCAACCATAATAGACCACATATGGACCAATATACTAGCCCCCCTTAAATCAGGGATAATCACAGATAGCACTACAGACTACTACCCTACCTTCCTCCTGACAAACATTAGTAAACCACCACTTGAATACAACAGTCTCATTTAGACTCCATGACGAGGCCTCAGTAAGGAAGTTCACAGCTGACCTAGAGACTGTTGATTGGCCTACAGAATTCTCCAAGGCCAATGGTATTGATGACTGGACAGACATTTTTCTTAACAAATTGTCAGTGTTAAGTTGGTTAGCCCATGGCTAACCAGCACCATTCTGAAATCCATCGACAAGAAACACCAATATGAAAAGCAATATAGACAGGGCTTAATACACAAAGATATTCTTAAACACTATTCATCAGCTCTCACCAAAGTAATAAAGAAAGCCAAACAACTATACTACTCCAGCAGATTCACAGACACTAGAGGAGATATAAAAAAGACCTGGAAAACACTCAGATTCTAGGGACCCACAAACTGAGAAAAACCAAGAATATTGTCCATAACTAAACCTAATGAAACACCACTACATCCCACTGACACAGCTAACAAGATAAACGACTTCTTCTCAACCATAGGATCTAATCTCGCCAGTAAAATCCCACATACCAATGCCCATGCCGGGGACTACCTAGATGGGAATTTCCCTAATTCCTTCTATCTTGCACCAACTGAGCCCACAGAAGTCACTGAGATTATAAAGTCACTTAAAAATAACTCGGGGAATCTGTCTCATGTCCCACCACTACTTTACAAGCGAGCGGCCCATGTCCTTTCGCATGCTATTTCATTACTTTTTAACAAGTCACTAGAGACTAGCACCTTCCCGAAACTACTCAAGATGGCAAGGGTTACACTAATACATAAAGGTGGTGACCCTACAGACTTAAACAACTATAGGCCAATATCAAACTTACCATTGCTATCCAAAATCTTTGAGAAACTCGTGCACAGGAGACTGTATTCATTTATAACGGCTCAAAACATACTCAACCCCTGCCAATTTGGATTCAGGAAAAATAAAAGCACTAATGATGCAATCATAAAAATGCTAGATCTGCTTTACACAGCATTGGAAAATAAGGAATATCCACTAGGAATTTTTATTGACCTAAGAAAAGCTTTTGACACGGTAGACCACGACATCCTACTCCACAAACTTGATCATTACGGTATAAGAGGCCATGCGCTTGCTTATTTCAAATCTTACATTACTAATAGGTATCAGTACGTCACCATTAAAGACACAGCATCAGCAACACGGCCACTTGATACTGGAGTTCCGCAGGGAAGTGTCCTTGGTCCCCTGCTCTTCCTCATATACATCAATGACCTTCCAAACGTATCCCAACACCTGAAACCCATTCTCTTTGCTGATGACACGACTTATGTCATCTCTCACCCTAATCTTGCCACCCTCGACACCATTGTGAATGAGGAGCTGATTAAAATATCGACTTGGATGACAGCCAATAAACTTATGCTTAACACTGACAAAACCTACTATATTATGTTTGGTAGCAGAGCAGGAGATGCACAAATTAACATTAAGATTGACAACACTCTAATTACCAGAACTAATGGCGGCAAATTCCTAGGCTTATACCTTGACAACAACCTGAATTTCAGCACCCATATCCAGCATATAACCAAAAAAGTATCCAAAACGGTTGGGATCCTCTCCAAGATACGATACTACGTGCCGCAAAATGCCCTTCTCACACTATACCACTCACTTATTTATCCATACCTCACCTATGCTATTTGTGCTTGGGGATCAACTGCAGCAACACACCTAAAGCCAATAATAACCCAACAAAAAGCTACAGTAAGAATAATCACTAAATCCCATCCCTGGCAACACACCCCCCCACTCTTCATAGACCTAAACTTACTCCCAGTTCAGTACATCCACACTTACTACTGTGCAATCTACATCTACAGGGCCTTAAACTCTAATATCAACCTTGACCTAAAACGCTTTCTTGATAGTTGTGACAGAACCCACAGGCATAACACCAGACACAAACATCTCTACGACATTCCCCGTGTCCGACTAAACCTTTACAAAAATTCAATGTATGTCAAAGGCCCTAAAATCTGGAATACCCTACCTGAGAACTCTAGAACTGCAGACACATTCATCACCTTCAAAACTACCATTAGAAAACATCTTATCTCCCTGATACACCCCATCAACTAACTACACGAATACAACCTGGTGGTTCACACTTACACTCACTCACTCATTTGACCATAAACAGAAATATTAACCTCAATCTTAAAATAATGAATCCTGTGATACTCCAATACTGAAACTATGTACTGTGCCAAAACAAAAACATTCACATTGCTAAACTCACAAACTAGTATTTAGTCACTTAGCCATAATACCAACTTACCGCATAATTTGTAATATTTTACTATTAAGAATAAAACTAAGTCTGCCCGAAATGCCTAGCCATGCTAAGCGTTCTAGTGGTACACTCTGTAATCACAATTTTACTACATGTAAACCACACAATAACCAAATTTCTGTAAACTCGGCACTGTAATCCTTATAGAGAATAAACTTTGAATTGAATTGAATTGAATTTAGAGTATGCTGCACAGTTTTGGTCACCGTATTACAGAATGGATATAAATGCACTGCAAAACGTACAGAGGAGGATGACAAAGTTGATCCCATGTATCAAAAATCTTCCCTGTGAGGACAGACTGAGGGCCCTGAATCTGCACTCTCTTGAAAGGCGTAGAATTTGGGGGGATTATGATCGAGATGTATAAATGGAAAGCAGGAATAAATAAAGGGGATGTAAATAGCGTGCTGAAAATTTCCGGCCAAGACAGGACTCGCAGCAATGGTTTCAAGTTGGAAAAATTCAGATTCAGGAAGGATATAGGAAAGCACTGGTTTGGTAATAGAGTTGTGGATGAGTGGAACAAACTCCCGAGTACAGTTATAGAGGCTAAAACGTTGTATAGTTTTAAAAATAGGTTAGATAAATACATGAGTGGATGTGGGTGGGTGTGAGTTGGACCTGACTAGCTTGTGCTACCAGGTCTGATGCCGTGCTCCTTCCTTAAGCGGAAGTGACCTGACTAGGTGGGTCATTGGGCAAATCGGGGAGGGGGACATGGACCTGCTTCGCATGGGTCAGTAGGCCTACTGCCGTGTTCCTCCTTTCTTATGTTCTTATGAATGTGATGTTGCTGCTCACAGGTTCATTTTCCACGGTAAGATTTGTGATAAGAGAATTATTACAATTAGCAACAAAATGACTCACGAAATCGTAATGACACGATTGTAAACAAACCATACCGTACCACGGGCGGGTTCTATCCCCGCCCGTGGTATGGTTAGCAACACCATATTATGTGATACCATGATTTATAACATTCTACATAGCGTAAGATCTTGTTCACTCACCACTGGTGCCCTTAGTAGGTAAATAAGACAAAGTGGTTATGTTAAATTTAATTAGTTAGGGTAGAGCAGAGATAATTAAGTTTTTTTCACCACTGGTGCTCCCGACAGGTAACTATGCATAAAATATTAAGCATTAGCGTCCTAAATGCCGTCCAGGGTTCCCAAGGCAAGCTGGTGTTCATCGGGAAGTGCCAACAGGCGAAAAAGCGTAAGGCTGTAGTACTTAACTTCTTCTCTGAGGAAAGTGCCAACAAGTTCATTGAAGAATACCAGAGGATCAAGACGAAATCACTCAAGACCCTGCCAATCAACAGGTGAGTGGTGATGCAAGGAATCCCATAATTATGTTCCTGGGGTCGAGTCTCGGTTCCATCTTCATAGGTCTTTTTCATACATCTCTTTGATGCTGAGTACTGAATTTTCTTTTACTTCCTCATCCAACTTGTCAGTCTGTCAGCCACTTTGGGACTAAAGAAGCGTTTCTAACATTATGATGTATAGCTGGTACTAGCAGCATGTAGCGTGTGTTGGTGGCATGCATGTGCTTCTGTTACCTATATAGCTGGTGTCAGTTTGATAGCTATTCAAAACATTACAGACCTACATGATGGGCCTAAGATCTCGGCCCCAGCATTCCGTTGACTAAATAAGTTGCAGTAGTAATTCATGATCAACGAGAATTATGTATCAGTAATATAGCTAGAGACGTGTATGACTCAAGAAATCGTAATGACACGATTGCAAATAAACCATACCCCCGGCCGGGATTGAACCCGCGGTCATAGAGTCTCAAAACTCCAGCCCGTCGCGTTAGCCACTAGACCAGCTAGCCACAATAAGATTCATCCAACTAGGTACATTTCTACACCATAGGAAAGTTAGCACATGCACCACTGTGACCACAAATGCAAGTTTTTACAGACGAATCTCCAGCTAGCGTGGTCGTGACGAACTCTAGCTCAAGTCCTTTCACTGCTGGTCTAGTGGCTAACGCGACGCGCTGGAGTTTTGAGACTCTATGACCGCGGGTTCAATCCCGGCCGGGGGTATGGTTTATTTGCAATCGTGTCATTACGATTTCTTGAGTCATGTTGACGGCAGTGAAGGGACTTGAGCTAGAGTTCGTCACGGCCACGCTAGCTGGAGATTCGTCTGTAAAAACTTGCATTTGTGGTCACAGAGGTGCCTGTGCTAACTTTCCTATGGTGTAGAAATGTACCTAGTTGGATGAATCTTATTGTGGCTAGCTGGTCTAGTGGCTAACGCGACGGGCTGGAGTTTTGAGACTCTATGACCGCGGGTTCAATCCCGGCCGGGGGTATGGTTTAGAGACGTGTAGTGGCAGATGCAGTTTAGCATAGACAAATGCAAAGTTCTAAGCGTGGGAAAGATAAATAAATATGATACTTATAAACTAAATAATGTAGATTTTGATATCTCTGACTACGAAGAAGTTTTAGGAGTTCTAGATTTTAGTAAGGCATTTGATAGAGTTCCGCACCAAAGACTGTTGAAGAAAGTAGCAGCTCATGGCATTGGGGGAAGAGTGCTCTCGTGGATCGAATCATGGCTCACAGACAGGAAGCAGAGAGTGTCCATAAATGGGGTTAAATTCTAGTGGGGATCAGTAACAAGTGGCGTTCCACAGGGATCAGTCTTGGGCCCGTTGTTGTTTATAATATATATCAATGATTTTGATGAAGGAATTACTAGTGATATGAGCAAATTCGCCGATGACACAAAGATAGGTAGGATAATTGATTCAAACGTAGATGTTAGGGAACTTCAGGAGGATTTAGACAAACTCTACTCTTGGTCAGAAAAGTGGCAGATGCAGTTCAATGTAGATAAATGCAAGGTTCTGAAGCTCGGGAGTGTCCATAACCCTAGCACTTATAAGTTAAATAATGTAGAACTTAGCCATACAGATTGCGAAAAGGACTTGGGGGTTATGGTAAGCAGCAACCTTAAACCAAGACAGCAATGTGAAAGTTAAGACACATGTGCAACATCTGGATATCTTTATTGTAGTAGACGTTTCGCCATCCAGTGGCTTTATCAATACAGATTCTAGGACATAATAGGAAGACAGTAGAACTATATACAAAAGATGAGGTAATCAGTCCCTCGGCCTTGGAGTTAGTGTTCACAGCATCGTGGTGGAGGAGAATCTGGAGCAAAGACAAGAAGACTGGCGGTTTATATAGGCGTCAGTGGATAGGGACGGGCAGCAGACGAGGGCAAAGTCACTGGTAGGCGGGATTCCCCAGTGGAAGTAGGTCCTTCCCAAAGAGATGGGTTAGTTGCAGCAGCCGTGAAGGTCTTGTAGATGTCCTCTGAACCAAGATTCCATGATGTTGCAGTGTCTGACAAGTTGTGCAAGAAAGGTATAAAATACCGACAATATGAAAGTTAAGACACATGTGCAACATCTGGATATCTTTATTGTAGTAGACGTTTCGCCATCCAGTGGCTTTATCAATACAGATTCTAGGACATAATAGGAAGACAGTAGAACTATATACAAAAGATGAGGTAATCAGTCCCTCGGCTTTGGAGTTAGTGTTCACAGCATCGTGGTGGAGAAGAATCTGGAGCAAAGACAAGAAGACTGGCGGTTTATATAGGCGTCAGTGGATAGGGACGGGCAGCAGTGACTTTGCCCTCGTCTGCTGCCCGTCCCTATCCACTGACGCCTATATAAACCGCCAGTCTTCTTGTCTTTGCTCCAGATTCTCCTCCACCACGATGCTGTGAACACTAACTCCAAGGCCGAGGGACTGATTACCTCATCTTTTGTATATAGTTCTACTGTCTTCCTATTATGTCCTAGAATCTGTATTGATAAAGCCACTGGATGGCGAAACGTCTACTACAATAAAGATATCCAGATGTTGCACATGTGTCTTAACTTTCATATTGTCGGTATTTTATACCTTTCTTGCACAAGACAGCAATGCCTAAGCGTACGTAATAAGGCAAATAGATTACTGGGATTTATATCAAGAAGTGTAAGCAACAGAAGTGCAGAGGTCATACTGCAGCTTTATACATCATTAGTAAGGCCTCACCTAGATTATGCAGCTCAATTCTGGTCTCCATATTACAGAATGGACATAAATTCGTTAGAAAACATTCAGCGTAGGATGACTAAATTAATACATAGCATTAGAAATCTTCCTTATGAAGAAAGATTGAAAACTCTTAAGTTACATTCACTTGTAAAGTAAAAGGACACAAGTGCAACTAATGTGACATTTATTGTGGCAACGTTTCGCTCTCCAGGAGCTTTATCAAGCCAAGGTAATGGCTTGATAAAGCTCCTGGAGAGCGAAACGTTGCCACAATAAATGTCACATTAGTTGCACTTGTGTCCTTTTACTTTACATATTGTCGGTAATTCTACCAACTTTATTACATTCACCTGTTAGACGAAGAATGAGGGGAGACCTGATCGAAGTGTATAAGTGGAAGATAGGTATTAATAAAGGGGATATTAATAAGGTCTTGAGGATATCTCTCCAAGAGAGAACCCGCAGTAATGGATTTAAATTAGATAAGTTTAGATTTAGAAAGGACATAGGAAAGTATTGGTTTGGAAATAGGGTAGTTGATGAGTGGAACAGTCTACCTAGTTGGGTTATTGAGGCTAGGACTTTGGGTAGTTTCAAATTTAGGTTGGATAAGTACATGAGTGGGAGGGGTTGGATTTGAGTGGGACTTGCACATCGGAGCTTGTTTCTTGGGTGGCATTGAAAATTAGGTTGGTTAAACGTTTGTTAGTGGGATGAATTGTAAAGGACCTGCCTAGTATGGGCCAACAGGCCTGCTGCAGTGTTCCCCCTTTCTTATGTTCTTAGTAGTAATCTCAAGCCCAGACAACAGTGCGCAAGTGTTCGAAATAAGCGAATAGAATTTTCGGCTTCTTATCAAGAAGTATAATTAACAGGAGTCCTCAGGTTGTTCTTCAACTCTATATATCGTTGGTTATATACTAACGTTAGTTTATAAGCGCCGACCTTCTTGCCTATGCTCCAGAATCTCCACGACCACGGTGTTCTCCACACCAACTCCAAGGCTGAGGGACTGATTACCTCATCTTCTGTATATAGTTCTACTGTCTTCAAATTATGCCCTAGAATTTGTATTGATAAAGCCACTGGATGGCGAAACGTCTACAATAAAGATACCCAGATATTGCACATGTGTCTACATATCATCTTGTCGGTATATCATACCATTCTTGTACAACACGATCTTCTCCACTTCTTCTCTCACCACGACACCAAAACTAAATGTGGTGTAATTATAGACTTTTTCCTGCGTTCACTCAGAACTGCAGCAATAAGTTCCTTGAGGAACTCAAGGAACTGAGGGACCTGAATCTGCACTCTCTAGAAAGGCGTAGAATTATGGAGGATATGACTGAGGTGTTTAAATGGAAAACGAGAATAAATAAAGGGAATGTAAATAATGTGCTAAAAATATCTAACCAAGACAGGATTCGCAACAATGGTTTCAAGTTGGAAAAATTTGTTAGGGCAAAATTCAATTAAATATTAAATTCAGATAATTTGTGATGAAGACGCTAGGAAGGTCGTTGTTATGGTCGGACAAGACGCAGACGCAGACGCAGACGCAGACGCAGACGCAGACGCAGACGCAGACGCAGTGAATTCAGTCAAGAAATATAAGGTTCTAATCTTAGAAAAAGAAAATAATGATGGTACTTATAAGGTAAACAATGTAGGTCTTAGTCAGACTGAAACTGAATACAAAAAAAATATTCATACATTTTGGTTAATAGAATTTTAGAGCCAAGACAACAGTAAATAAGTGTTCGTAATAAAGCTAAAAGAATTATTTTCTTAATATAAAAAATTATAAATAATAAAAGTACCAAGCTTATATTTATGGCAAGGCCTCCTTTAGGCTACACTGCTCAGTTCGGATCTCCGTATTACAAAATGGACACGAATGTGTTGGGAAATAATATGCAGAGAAAGATAACGAAATTGATCTTATGTATCAAAAACCTTTCCTGGAAAGACTGACTGAAGCACTGAACTTGCACTCTCTGGAAAGACTGACTGAAACACCGAACCTGCACTCTCTGGAAAAATTGACTGAAACACTGAACTTGCACTCTCTGGAAAGACTGACTGAAACACCGAACCTGCACTCTCTGGAAAAATTGACTGAAACACTGAACTTGCACTCTCTGGAAAGACTGACTGAAACGCTAAACTTACACTCTCTGGAAAGACTGGCTGAAACACTGAACTTGCACTCTCTGGAAAGACTGACTGAAGCACTGAACTTGCACTCTCTGGAAAGACTGACTGAAGCACCGAACCTGCACTCTCTGGAAAGATTGAGTGAAACACTGAACTTGCACTCTCTGGAAAGACTGACTGAAGCACCGAACCTGCACTTTCTGGAAAGATTGAGTGAAACACTGAACTTGCACTCTCTGGAAAGACTGACTGAATCACTGAACTTGCACTCTCTGGAAATACTGACTGAAGCACTGAGCTTGCGTTCTCTGGAAAGACGTAGAATCAGGGGATATGACTGAAGTGTAGGAACGGAAAACAGGAATAAATGAAGGGGATATAAAAAAAAGTGCTGAAAGTAATTAACCAAGACAGGACTAGCAACAATGACTTTAGGCTGAATAAATTTGGATTTAGAAAGGATATAAGGCAGTATTGGCTTAGCAGTAGAGTTGTAGATGAGTGGGACAAACTCCCAGGTAGCGTCATAAAATTAGGCAAGAACTTTGTGTAGCTTTAAATATAGATTGGACGGGTACATGAGTGGGTGTGAATGTAAGTTGAACCTGGTTATCATTGGTTAACAAGCCTACTATAGTTTCTTCATTTTCATGTTCTTACCTGTGAAAGTTGTACGAATGTAATCTTATATGTGAATTCAGTTAATTATAACTATTTGTACCAAAAAATACATCGAATAAATATGTTATATCAACAGCACCATGAGTTGTCCGCTGCCGAGGTTACCTGTTGAGAATCAACTAGCCACGCTTGGGTCTCCTGAGGAAGAGCAGCCCGCCACGCCTAGGTCTCCTGAGGAACAACAACCCGCTTTTTTTAAGCCCACTGATTACAGAAAATACACCCCATCGAGATGGCTTGAGGAGAGAAAATACACCCTACCTAGACAACCTCATGACAGACTGCCTGTCCCACCTAGACGACCTGATGACAAACAACCTGACCCACCTAGACGACCGGATGACAGACGACCTAGCGAGAGAAACCGTGTCATCCCTCCTCCAGATTATGAGATAATTTATCCTGTTCACCCCGTGGAACAAATCTACGAAGAAGTGGACCCAATATTAACACCAGACCAGACGATCTATGAAATCATCGACCGGAGACCCCTGCCGCCGCCGCCACCGCCACCACTATCATATCAAAGGCCACAACAAAAAGAGCCTTATAATTATTATTCTCTCCCACCTCCTCTCCCGGTGCGTTACGGGAATACACGTGAACTGGCGAATTCGATGCCACCTCTGCCAAGTTACAGATCCTTTGCTGACCCCGACGTAGATGTGTATTCATGGTCTGATGACGATGATGATGGAAGCAACCAGGATATTGGTGAGAAGTACTATGAAATAATAGGGATCGACGTAAAAGATGCAGAACAAATCTATATGAGTGTATCAATGCCTGATGATGAGGAAAAACATTGGCAGCAACCCCAGCAGCAGCAGCCCCAGCAGCAGCAGCAGCCGCAGCAGCTGCAGAAAAGGGAATCAGAAACTACTCTAGAAGAGGATATTGATTCTTTTCTCAGAGACGAGTATAAATTCAAAAGTACTTTCTGGAGGATAAGAGAAGCAATACATTCACTCTCGCTTGATCTGCAGATTCTCCTTCGAGGGACGGAAATGTTAGCTGATATTCAGAACGACATGTATGTTGAGCTCCACGAGGGATGCAAATCACCTTCGAGAATTGCTCAAGTATTTATCTCCCGGAAAGTTCAGCTGGAGCGGTACAAGTATTACCTGATGAACTCCCCGAAAATCAGCAGACTCATAGAAGCACAATCAAAGGGAGTGAAACAGATGTTCCCAAAATTGCAGGATGATGTGCGGAGTTCGTGGAAGAGGCTGTATCTCTACGCCAAGAGCATGGAAAAAATGCTGGCCACTGCTCCTCCTGAAGACGCACAGGTCATTCAAGAAGCTCTTAAGATGCTTCGAGAACTGACTCGTCAAGCAGACTCTGGCATTATGATGGATGCCATCCAAGGAGCTCCATTCGATGTTCATGACTATGCTCCCCTGTTCCTTCATAGCTCTTTCCACATAAAGGGTTTATCATCAGCGAAAACCACGACTGATTACCGCGTGCTTCTCTTCGCGGAAATGCTGGTAATAACGATGCCAAGAGAAGACAAGTACGAGTACATAGAATGCATCCCCACCAGAAGACTAAGAGTACTACCTACAACGGACGCCAGAGCATTTGTCTTAGAGATAATGTCTGTAGGGGAAAGGAGCTATGGGTTTAAAGCACAAACTGTTGAATCTAAGGAGGCATGGATGAAAATGATCAAATACATTATCAAAGAAAATTTAGGGACCTGGGATTACAGAAAATATTTTAGCTCAAGAACGTAGATGTATTTCGTGTGATTGAGCAGCGCTGTATAGCCCTTGTGGCTTAGCGCTTCTTTTTTATAATAATAATAATAATAATAATCGTGTGATTGAAGATAGTACGAATAATGGAAGCAAAAACTATATTAATTCTATTAGACGT